>NW_006917107.1:0-305381 GCF_000516985.1 Pestalotiopsis fici W106-1 | reverse complement strand
TAACCCTAACCCTAACCCTAACCCTAACCCTAACCCTAACCCTAACCCTAACCCTAACCCTAACCCTAACCCTAACCTAAGCTAACCTAACCTAATTTTAATTTTTAATTTTTAATTTATATAATTAAAACTTTTAAAAATAATAATAATAAAATTTAAAAATATAATATTTTAAATATTCGTAATTTTTAAAATATTGAATTTAATTATTAAAAAAAAAATAAGATATCGAAGTTTAAATGCTTTTATATAAAACCATCGATCGAAATAAAATCCAAAAAGCCGATAAAATCCCATTATCCGTAAAATAGGTATTTAAAAAAAAAACCGATAAAAACGGTAATATCGATAAATACAAAGCTAGACTAATTATACGTAAATTCGAATAATAATATAAAATCGATTATTTCGAAACGTTCGCTACGGGAACAAAATCCACTACCTAAAGGCTTTTATTAGCCTTAGCAGCCTATTACGATTGGGAAATCGAATAAATCGATATAATCGGTGCCTTCCTAAACGGGGAATTATACGAAAAAGTATATATTACCCTTATAAACGGATTATCCGAATTTCTTTCCGAAAACCCGGAATTAAATAATTTCGGTTAGAAAAACGACGACTCCCAGGTAATCCAGCTTAAAAAGGCCTTATACGGTCTTAAACAAAATCCACGCCAATAGCAAATTACGCTAAAAAACAGCTTAAAAAAGCTTGGATTTAATCCACTTATTTTAAATAAATCAGCTTATTATAATAAAAAATCTAATATCTTTATTATAATTTACGTAAATAATTTCCTAATTTTTGGCCTTAATTTACGTAAAATCAACCAATTAAAACAAGATATTTCGAAAAAATTCGAAATAAAAAATCTAGGACCAGTCTTTTATTTTCTCGGTATACAAATTAAAAGAAATCGAGAAAATAAAACAATTCGTATAAACCAGGCAACTTACCTTAAAAAATTACTAAAAATTAACGGATTTTCCGATATAAAACCGGCTAATATACCACTTAGCCCTAGATTCCCAAAATCGTTATATACGTCAAAAAATAAAAACAACGAAAAACCGGCTTCAAAAAATTTATCCACTTATATCAGCATTTATTAAATAAATTAATATATATTATAATCCAAACCAGGCCCGACCTAGCTTACCCTATAGCATATCTAGCCAGATATATACAAAACCCATCGAAAACCACGATAAAAGGGGTAAAAAAGGTATTTAATTATTTAAAATCCTATTACCACCTTGGAATTACCTTTAACGGGAAAATAAAACCCGGATTAATAGGTTATTCCGATGCCGATTTTGCTGGTGATTACGAAACCTGTAAATTAACGTCCGGTTATTTATTTACTTTAAATAACAGGCCGATAAATTAGAAATCGAAACGGCAATCTACGATTTTTTTATCAACCACCGAAGCTGAATTTAACGGGCTGGAGCAGGCTACCCGTAAAGCAATATAGTTAAAAAATCTCCTTACGGAAATCGGAATTAATATAAATACCATATTAATTAAAAGAGATAATACAAGGGCCATAAATTTGGCATATAATCCGGAATATCACTAACATACTAAACATACGGCTATACGGTATTTTTACGTACGGCAAAAAATTAAAAATAAAAATATTCGAATCGAATATATTTTAACCAACGATATACCAACAAACGGCCTTACAAAGCCACTTCCCAAAGATAAATTTCAGAAATTTATCAAATTGTTAAACTTAACCGATACTATTTAACAAGGGGAGTATTGCACGGATATTAATACAGCATCGTATAATACATAAAATTAGCTTTATAACGCATATTATATCGTTATAACAGTTATAAAACCCATCGAAATATCGTTAAATAACGATATATAGGAAATCAGTGGAACTTACCTTATACTGACCTCTAGTTAGTACAGCACCATTTACAGCCATTGTTCACAGTGTTATACAATCAACAAGTTATTACAATTAACTATTGTGGCCACTATAGCCACTGGAACCCACTGGAATCCAGTGGAACGTTCCACTGGATCAAGCCCCATTAAGTGTGGCCAATACACCTGGCCACAGTGGCCCTGGGTTACAAGGTAACCCACACCATAGAAATCCATAGATTTCGATGGTTTCTTCGATTATAAATCAACCTTATTACTAATTAACTTAATTATAAATCCAGTTTATTAGTAATATATTTTAAAATGTTCTTATTGGTTGATTTTATAGGTATAAAAGGTAGTTATTCCTCCGTAATTAGTTATTCTTTCCTTAAGCTTCAATAAATCAGTTATACAGCCTTATAATTATTATTACGGCCTGATTCTACGAATCATACGAACGCTTCCCTGTGCCTAAGTTTATGATCCACCAATCATACCTTAGAACAAATAATTTAATATATAATTAGCTATTAATAATATTATATTATCGCTCCAAAAACTAATAGCGCTAATATTCGAATTGCTAGCTAATAATAAAACGCGCGCGAAAACGCGAATTTGCTTTATAAAAATAATATATAAAAAAGCGAGCGGCGTAATTTAAAAGCTTTTAATTCGGGAAAAATAATAAAGCTCGATTTTTAGCGTAATTAATATTAACAAAAAAATTAGCATTATCGTATATTATAAATAGCTAATCGTAAATAAAATCGCGTATATTTAAAAAGCTAATAATATCTTAAAAATTTTCGTTTTTTATTTATTATTATTAAATAATTAATTAGCTATAATTTTTTAATTATAAAAATATTAGTTAATATATACGGATACGGGCTAATCGGGGGGGAAAAATTTAGGTAAATCGAAAAAAAATATAATTATTATTTTTATTTTTCGGGCGTTATAGCTAATAGCTTATTGCTTTAATAAATAATCGTATAATTATAATAAGCATTAATATATTATAATATTACGAATAATTATTATAAGCCGCTAAAAGCTAAAAATATAATTTCTTTTGCTAAATCGTATAATAAGCGAATAAATACCGTTAATAACTTAAAACTAATCGCGGTTTTAACGCAATATCGTTAATTGCGTTAGCAAATACGATTTTATTTTAAAAAAAAATTAAAATATAATATATAAATATTTTAATAAATAACGATAAATTATATAAAGTTTTTTTTCGGCTAAATTACCGGCGCTAATAGCGGCTAGCTATATTATCGGGATAACGTTTTACCTAAAAAAGTAATTATTATAATAATACTATTAATTATAACTATAATAATATAAAAATTATTAATATTATATTAAAAAAGCTATATTTATTGCGTTAAATAAGCTATTGCTATTACGCTAAAGGAATTACCGCTATCGCACTAAAAAAGCTATTATAATTACGCTAAAGGAATTACCGCTATTATAATTAAAAAAGCTATTACTATTACGCTAAAGGAACTACCGTTATTATATTAAAAAAGCTATTATTATTATATTAAAAAAGCTATTAATATTAATTAATTATATTAAAAAAGCTATTATTATTACGCTAAAAAAGCTATTGCTATTATATTAAAAAAGCTATTAGTATTAATTAATTATATTAAAAAAGCTATTGCTATTATGTTAAAGGAATTATTAATATAACGCTAAAGGAACCATTAGCATTACGCTAAAAAAACTATTATTATTATTATTATATATTACCTATTAATTTTTGTTAAATTATAAAAAAATTAACTTTAATTTAACGCTTTTTATATTATAATAATAATAATAAAGGTAAAAGCAAAGGATATAACGGTTTTATTATATAAGAATTAGAGATATTAAAATAAATATAATAATTTTTACTTTTATAAAAATAATAATGGCCTAACCTTAACGCTGGGAATGCTTAATAAGGGGAATAACGGCCAGGGTGTATATTCGTAACATCGATAGCCTTAAGAAAGGGGATAATTATTATGGCAGATATTATATAATACCGTCCTAGTTTTATAAGCATATAAGTCTTAATTCGTGGTCGTTTCCCAATGATTGCGAGCATGCTCTTTGCCCTCTTCGTATAATGGTAGCAGTATGCCGTGACAAAATGCCAACACATTTATTTATTCTTATGCAAGGGTGCATATCCGTAACATTTGGGCGGCTCCTCCCGCACTAAGAACTTTGTCAAGCTATACCCGCTTATACCCTCCATATTTAGTTAGCTTCGCCCACAACTCTTTTTAGCCGATGACCGGACATGACGTGCCATACCCCTTTTAGAACCAATTACGATTGCGCCATCATTGGATGGAGCAGAAAAAATCTGTAAAATGACAATATGTGTAATATACAAAGTATAAGGCATTGCGAGCTTCGGCGTTCAACACGTAGCAATCATGTAATCCATATTTCTGTCTGGTCTCATCCAAATCTTCCTTGGTACAAGCCATAACCACGCCAGGAGAAGTCACGATGCACGGGTTCAAAGGTTCATCGGCATCCAAGGGTGTTACCGACCTTGATGATGTCGAAAAGAATGGCCATGCATCTTCCGATGACAACCATATTCCTGAGCCACAGCTCAATGTTGGTGGTCATGGAGGCACGCAACGTCGCCTCAAGGACTATCAAGTGACCATGATTGGCTTTTGCAGTGGTATCGGAACTGGCTTATTCATTGGTACCGGGTCTGCATATGCGACGGCTGGACCTGCTGGTCTACTTCTTGCATACATTGTCGTGGGCGCAGTCTTGTGGGCCGTGATGCAAAGCATTGCAGAGCTAGCAACCTTGGTAAGCTGCAGTCTTTCTTGTCAATTTACAAAACACATACACTGGAGCCATGCCAAGGAGACATAAGCTTTGCTGCATGCCAAGTGTCCTTGGTATATGATCTTGGGTTTTCTCCAGTTTCTCTGGCGACAAGATGAGCTGGTGATCTCGAACTCTGGCAATGCTAACAATGATCTAGATTCCTACTGCGGGTTCTTTTCCTCACTGGGCCACCCGCTTCATTGACCCTGCTGTCGGCTTCTCTCTCGCCATCTCTTACGGCTACTGCTACACTATCGCCATTGCATCCGAGTGCTCGGCAGCTGCAATTCTGGTCTCATACTGGACAGACATTTCGACTGCTATTGTCATCACGATATCTCTGGTGCTTATCCTGATAGCAAATCTCCTCAGCGTACGGTTCTTTGGTGAGACCGAGGTTGTCACGGGCGCCATCAAAGTTGCTTGCTTCGTGGGTCTCGTCATTGCCTCCATTGTTATTACTGCTGGTGGAGGACCAAACCATGAAGCCATTGGTTTCCGCTATTGGCACGACCCTGGAGCTTGGTACAACTACAATGGCATCACTGGTTCAACTGGCCATTTCCTTGGCTTTCTGTCAGCTTTTGTCAATGCCAGTTTCTCGTTCATCGGAGTCGAGACTGTCGTTATTACTGCCGCAGAATCAATCAACCCTCATCGCGCGATTCCAAAAGCTGCCGACCGTGTCACATATCGAATCGGCTTCTTTTACATTCTTGGCGCTCTCCTGATCAGCTTGGTAGTTGATCCCCGCAATGAGGACCTGGTTTCGGGAACTGGAAACGCAAAC
Organism: Pestalotiopsis fici W106-1; assembly: GCF_000516985.1. Taxonomy (NCBI): domain Eukaryota; kingdom Fungi; phylum Ascomycota; class Sordariomycetes; order Amphisphaeriales; family Sporocadaceae; genus Pestalotiopsis; species Pestalotiopsis fici. The sequence goes on along the minus strand of NW_006917107.1, from coordinate 299,827 downwards.
AGCTCGCCCTGGGTGATTGCAATAAAGGAAGCTGGCATCAGCGTTTTGCCATCCATTGTCAATGCGTGCATTCTCATCTCGGCGTGGTCAGCCGGAAGCTCATACTGCTGGGTTGGCTCGCGCATGATTGTGGCAATGACCACGGATCATCAGCTTCCGCAAATCTTTGGTCGGACCACAAAGAATGGTGTGCCATGGGTTGCCGTGATTGTCGCATGGCTATTTGGACCATTGGCGTATCTGAGTCAGTCAAAGAGCAATTTTTACATAAATGACAGTTTTCTAACAACATCTAGGTTTGGGCGAGGGCGGTCCATCGCAAGCCTTCACGTGGCTACTCAACCTAAGCACTGTGGCTGGTCTTATTGCTTGGGCAACGCTTTGCGCCTGCTATATTCGATTCCACCGAGCTCTCAAGGTGCAAGGTATCAGTCGCAAGACTTTTCCATGGAAGTCGCCATTTCAACCATTTACGGCATGGTTTGGCTTCATTGGTTCCGCCGTGATCACTCTTGTCGCTGGCTTTCCAGTCTTCCTTGCTGGCAATTGGAACACGGCCGACTTCATTGCGTCATACGTGGGCATTCCAATCTTTATTGTTCCAATCATTCTGTGGAAGGTCTTTAAGAAATCCAAGGTCAGTTGCTTATATTTTTCCACGTGCATCTCATGGGCATATATTGATTGTTCCTTAGTTTGTGCGAGCGAAAGATATGGATCTGTGGTCTGGCCGCTTGGCAACCAGTGTGCAAGCAGTTCAGCGTTAAATTTAAATCAATACATTGTGGATAGTTCATAAGACAAATCCGATTGCGCCTCTCAGTCTTTTGAAAGTGGTAATGTCAATGATATGCATTTTTCCCGTTCTTGCATATGACCAAGCCAGCAAAAATTGGATCAACAGCAACGTTTGCTTCCCAGCTGGGTTCCATTTCGAGTTGACAACCCACAATAAACAGTGATTCTGTAGGCACCGGACTTCCATGTCGTACTAGTGAATGTTCTCGGATTGCCTTAGCTTTCCCATAACTGATCCGTGCGGCCTCGATGAACAAAACTGCTCACGACTAAACCCAAGATTGCCCGGGCTCTAGTCAAGAATCAAACGTAGCGTAGGCATTCCTACTTTCGCATGCAAGTATTCAACAATCAATTCGATTGTCCGGATTTAGCAAAGAATGAACACATTTGGCACAAATTACACAGCGAAAGTCATTGCAGGTAGATTTCCTGATACAAGACAATACATTATGAGTTCCGCAGTATGAAAGATCAACTCATCGAGAACTGAAGAGAAACGCCAATGTATTGAATTGACTATTTGAATTTTTGTCAAACCAAAGTAAGACGGACTTATTCATGCAATGACGCCAATGTTGAATTAAGAGTCTCACACCGTCAAAATACTCTGGGGTGTCCTCAAGTCTAGCTTTTCAAAGGACAAGATTTGGCCAATTATTGGGGAGGACCACCTGGGCCTCCAGGGCCACCAGGGCCGCCTCCGTTTCCAGTAGCCTCACCACCGTGGTCCGTCAGCTGGAATGAGTACGTAGGAGTATAGCTGGCGGAAGTATCAATGCCGACATAGATCCACGAAAAGAGACCATCGTCAATGCTATCTCCAAAGAAGACATAGTTGAACACTGGGTCCGAGGTCGTGCCGCGGGTCTCCTGTGCTCCAAATACGCGATCAAGAGCATTCAGAGTGAGGCGCTGCGTATTGGATGTATAGGGAGAGGTGGCCTCAACCTGGGTAATCAGCTTTTGGTCCCAGAAGAACTGGCCAATGTGGGGGACAGTGCCGCTGCCGACAATGGTGCCATTTTCAAGTTGCGTGGCTTCCTGGTGGACCACGACATGCAAGTGAGTGGCGCGTCCAGCATAGTGACCGGGGAACTTGGTCGTGAACTGGACAACACCATCATCATCTGACAGCTGAATGCCACGAAGGGCAGTGTTGTTCAAGTTGGATGCATCAGCTCCATTGCCATTCATGTTGGTCTGGACACCAGAGTAAACACCGGTCGAGTTGCAAGACCAAATGTCAAAGTATGCACCAACAATGGGCTCACAGGTGTTGACATCGATGAGCTGTGCCTCAAGGACAACGTCGATACCAGGTTCGTCGTTGCGGATATCCGAGCGGACATACTCGCCCGAAACATAAAAGGGGCCAATCTCACCCTCCGGGTTCAGGACAGTGGAAGAACTCGCGTTGAACACGTAGGAAGCATCCGACTCCAAAGCAAGAGTGGCGTTGATGGTGCCTTGGTGATCCTTCTGGAGAACAGAAGTGGTATCACGCTTGACAGCATTCTCCTTGAGGTAAGGGTCTGGCCATTGTGTTAGTGCCGGGAGATTAGATCACAGCACTTGGAGAATCTTACCGTTGACAGCAATACGTCGGGCAATGCGGTGCTTGGCAACCTCGGCGGTGCGACGCTCAACACCTCGAGCATGGAGAGCCTGAATCTTGGTGCCGCAAGCCTCTAGCGCTCTCTTGTTGGCATGGTAGACTTGACGAGACTTGAGGGCTTGAGCAGCCTCTGCATCTTCATGACCCGGGTGGGCAGTGGCGAGAGCGGCAAAGGCCAGAACCAAAGACTTGGTGAAACGCATCTTCTTGGATTCTCAAAGAACGAACAAATCTTTGTTCTTAGCTCGGATGCAGAGGTACTTCATCTCAACTCAATAGTCAAGAACATGAATTTCCTATAAGTATTCACGGCCCGATACTATTTGCAGAACCTCCGACTCCGAGCCGAACGTTGTCTTAATTCCGACTTTCCATAAGTGTATACTCTTCATGATGCGTATGGTTCCTGAGATTACATTTGGAATGAGAGCATTGTGATTGGTTTGCCAAGACTTATGCGGCTCGAAAAGGCAGCAGGGCAGAAGCGACTTCGTCATCTTCATGGATCTGGGAAGGGCTTGGCGTTTTCACAAGATTGCCACTGATTGGTCTCCAGCATGGAGATTTCCGCCTTTGAATCGGAAAAGACATGATTCGCCGGCGCAACATGCAGATCAAGGTATCTACCGTGATCAATATGCAAGAGAGCCTCCGTTCCAAAGTGATGTTGTCCCTGCCACAAAACATCTTAGCCGCAGCAGCACATCATTATTGGCCAAAGTCCTTGGCGAATGGCTATTCTATAGGATAAACCAGATACAAGGTGGTAATATTACCACCAAAATTAATGAAGGACGCGTGGAAACGCTACATGCCACCGTCAAGAGATCATCCCCGTGTTGTGATTCAGAACATGCGGGGTTTGCCGCCGACGCTTGAGTTCATCGACTTGAGAAAAAATTGTGATTCTTGTCCATCATCATGCAACACACATATCATGAGCAAATTGATGACATACGAACAAACAGCCGATCAATCTTTGTTTCGCGCTGGATATGTCTATTGTCCCAACAGGACATAGTATCCTAGCGGTTTGAAAGGGGAAGATTCTTGGGCAAGTCGGTCCCACTACATTGCCAGGGAAGTAGAGCCAATATCAATTAAGCTTATTTTTTTCAAATGGTGGAATTGATGTGTCATCATCAGCCTGTTACGCGGCGTCTCAGATTCTCGCCTTCCAAGTTGAGAAAGTACCTGGACCATGAATTGCGTGGACCAGAAGAGGGACACCACGATCCGGGAATTTTTCAATATCCGAAAACCGCCGCGCCTTGTGCAAACTCCCGAAAAGTGAAATACTTAGGTGACATTGTCAACAAGCATCCTGTATATTGTACCTAGTACCACACAGCGATCAGGCTGAGGCATGCTCATCCCCAGACAAACATTGAAGACACCATACCGAGAGGATCGTGTACACCAGAGACCCCAGGCATAAAAGCAGTACCACCAAAGAACCGACTTATATGGGTGCTTACGCAAGCCAGTCGTTGAATGCGTGAGAAAAGAAGAGGAACTGTGCGAAATTTGCCTGTCATTGGGAATACTTATTGCTATGTGTAATATACAAAGACAAGGTCAATTCTCTCACGTCAGTAAGTAAGCCGACGTGTGTCCTTGGTGCATACCTACCTACGCAGTGTCTTTTAGCAGAGTCCAGGGGTCAAGCTGCCCAGCAGACAACTACGCAAGAATCAGTGGTCCATTACCAGGGGAGAGGCAATAAATAGAAGAAGGAGAATAAGACATGTCTAATCTATGCACTAGATACACAAGACGTAGGTAGCTCATGTCATTTTTACTCGATGCAATCATGCTCTCAGCCAATAAGCACGTTCGCTTTGCTTGCCAGAAAGTCATGTCAACTGTGGAATAGCCCTAGAGATTCCAAGTAGGTATTGTATAGTGCAGTACTACCTGATACCTATGGCAGCGACTTAGACACATGGTACAGTAGCTAAAGTTTTCTGCGCAAGATCGCTGCAGAGATATCGCACAAATGATGAGATCATGACATACTCAATCATGGTTGGGTCAAACGCCAAGGTGATTTTGACATTGACATTGTGAACATTTACTGTCACGCGACAAGTAGGTAGACAGACTTGCTTGGTAGCATAGAGCTGGCGGCCAAGTTGAAGCCTGACTATCCCCGCAGTAGCGCCAAAGAGCGAAAGCCCCGCACTGTCGCGTGCATACAGAGCCATCTGCCACGATTGCCAAACCTCCATACGGAATCGGAATCGGATTCTGCGCCTTACAATTCCACAACTCTGCATCATGCCCACATACCTGACAGTCCAGAGGACAATGAGAAACGGTCCATGACTGAGATCTGCTGCAATACTAGGGGAAAAGCTTGCTTTTACCCCGCAAAACATTGGATGCCGTGTGGAGGCGGAATCGCCCTCAGTTACCTGCGCCAGTTAGAAGCCACTGGTTGTAAGCCGAGCCAGGGCCGTCCGCCACTACCATTTAGTATCGAGCAGCGAGACGAGAAAATGTATATATGCTGTTCTTGAATTGAAAGTCTTCAAGTCTTGTGCATTCTTCTGTCGACATTGGATTCAGTACGAGTCGCATTCCACATCGCCATGTCTTACCAATTACTTGGTTTCGCCGTCATTGCGGCAATCTTTGCCCTCATCAAGTTCCTCAATGCCACAGACGTCCCCAAGATCAAGGGCTTGCCCGAGATTCCTGGTGTTCCCATCTTTGGTAACCTTATCCAATTGGGTACAGACCATGCGCGTGTAGCTGGAAAATGGGCAGCCAAATACGGCCCCGTCTTCCAGACACGACTGGGCAACCGAGTAAGTCGGAGTGCTGCTCAAGAGGCGCATGTGGGCTAATTGATCATTGCAGAGGATAATCTTTGTAAACTCTTACGACACCGTCAAGCACTTTTGGATCACGCACCAGTCGGCTCTTATTTCCCGGCCTACTTTCCATACTTTCCACTCTGTCGTATCCTCCTCGCAAGGATTCACAATTGGGACTTCGCCATGGGATGAGTCTTGCAAGCGTCGGAGAAAGGCTGCTGGCACCGCCCTGAACCGACCTGCTGTTCAGTCATACATGCCAATTCTGGATCTAGAGTCCATGGCCAGTATCAAGGAGCTTCTGAATGACTGCAAGGGTGGCACTGTCGACATTGAGCCCACCCCTTACTTTGCCAGATTTGCCCTCAACACCTCGCTCACTCTCAACTATGGCTTCCGCATCGATGGAGACGTTCAAAACGAGCTCTTGACTGAAATCACCCACGTGGAGCGCGAGATTTCCAACTTCAGATCTACTAGTAACAACTGGCAAGATTATGTCCCACTACTTCGTCTTTGGAGCAAGCAAAACTCTGGTGCCGAGCAGTACCGTGAGCGAAGAGACAGATATCTTACAAAGTTGCTCAAGGACCTTCAGCAGCGCATCGCCGATGGTACCGACAAGCCCTGCATCACTGGTAATATCATCAAGGATCCCGATGCCAAGCTGAATGAAGGTATGTATCTACCGGAATGCATCCGGCTGGGTTGAGCTAACATTGTGCCAGCTGAGCTCAAATCTATCTGTCTGACCATGGTCTCCGCTGGATTGGATACTGTCCCTGGTAACCTGATTATGGGTCTTGCCTACCTTTCCACTGAGGATGGTCAAAGCATCCAGGAGCGAGCCCTGAAGGAGATTGAGGCTGTGTATCCCGACGGTGATGCATGGGAGAAGTGCCTAGTGGAGGAGAAGGTGCCTTACATTACCGCTCTTGTCAAGGAAACTCTGCGTTTCTGGACCGTCATTCCCATCTGCTTGCCTCGTACGAGTATCAAGGATATTCCATACAAAGGCACTGTCATCCCTGCTGGTACAACTTTCTTCATGGTAAGTTCTATCTTCATCAGTCTGGCATCGTGTTTCTAACTCTCTTTCCTTTAGAATGCATGGGCTGCCGACTATGATGAGCAGCGTTTCAAGGAGCCAAACCGATTCTTGCCTGACCGCTTCATCGACGATAACGAGTCTGGAACTCCTCACTACGGCTATGGTGCGGGATCGCGCATGTGCGCTGGATCTCATCTTGCGAACCGAGAGCTATACACTGCCTACATTCGATTGATTACTGCCTTCAATATACTACCACCAAAGAAGCAGGCTGACGCGCCCATAATTGACGCTATTGAGTGCAACAGCGTGCCAACCTCCCTGACAACAGACCCCAAGCCCTTCAAAGTTGGCTTGAAAGCCCGAAACGAGACAAAGTTGAAGCAGTGGCTGTCTGAGGCCGCTGACAGAACGAAGGACCTGTAGGATGGTCATGTGATGTGTTGTGGTGCAAAAAATAGGGACAGGCGCATGGGTTAGAAATTGTTCAATATAGAAATTAAGACGATTCGACTCAGTTGATGCATCCATTTATGGCGAGTTCGAACGCATGCTCTCATAGTGCACCAAATAAACCTATATTCTAGATTCAATATCATATACAAGTATTTACTTGCATTCCAATCACCATCTCTGAACTTGTGATTGACATTGTGATCAATACCTAAGTAAGTCATCAGAACATGGCAGTCATCTCGCAAGGACGCATGACAAAGGAGATCGTTGCGAGCATGTAGCGGGAAGATATGCCATTGATGTTCTCCCTGATATTGAATACCAGATGCCTTGGCATGCATTTTCAGACCAACTCCTCCACATCAAGACATTGTGATCCATCCACCAATACCCAATGATCTTGACTATCAATTACCTACCTTGCAAACAAGTAATATGCTGTAGGGGACTTTAACATTCCACCCGTGCATGTGATTAGAGTGTGGTCAAGCAGGAAACGCGAACGTGTTCAATTCAGCCTGACAATGTCATATAAGCAAAATATTTGTGATGTAATCCTGACACTAAACCATAGATTTTCAATTTGCATTCTTCGTCAAGCAACTGTTCTCAATACAAGATCTTTATCCGGATGCGCATAACCATCGCGCACAAACACCCAGGACACCGCCAATGGCCCTCAAAGCTTGTCAGGCCAGCGGAACCACGTAACAAGCTGCCACATTAAAAGAAATTGCATACACGAGTTGACTAATAGTATGAAAAATGGGAGAACCCTCTACATTCATTCCGCTCCATGATTTGATTCAAATTCCAAGAAGAATGCAAGTCACAGCACTGATCAGCGGCGTGGGGCATGGTCGGTAATATATAAAACTGCCCTCTTCGTCCTGCTTATAGTGGCCATGCGGAGAAGCGTTGCAGAACGCGAGGTGATTGAGCCGCCGCCACCCGAATCTGGGGACGGTATGGCTTCCGTTTCCGACTATGGGGACTTCCGTTTCCGAGCGTGTGGGGGAGAGGCGCGTATACTCGGTGTGGGGTATAGATCTAAGCGCAGCTACAGGTACCAAGGCCACCAGCATACAGAGGAGTCGTGTCATGCAAGCTCTATGAACATGATTTTAGAGAACAGGCCGGCTAATCTCGGATTCACTTGCAGCTTTGAGGAGTAGTGAGACCATGAGGCGATCACAGTCACGACAAGACTGCTTTTGCAGCTTATAGATCTACGGTCGCCTTGCCGTCAATATCTTCAACACCAACCACAGTCAATAATTCGCTGCACACTATCATCAGCATTAATTAGAGCTCCCCTCTATGCAGAACAAAATGTCGTACCGGGACGCCAAATTCACTCTATTCACCTACTTTCGATCATCCTGCTCGGCCCGCATACGTACCGCTGCGGCTTTGAAAAGCATCGAGCTCCATTATGAATATATCAACCTGGTCAAAGGAGAACAGAGCTCACCGAGCTATACCTCACTCAACCCCTCTGGAGCAGTTCCAACTCTCATCGTGGAGCTGAGCGACGGACGCAAAGTAGTTATACGCCAATCCACTGCGATTCTCGAGTTTTTCGAAGAAGTTTTCCCCAACACCACTCCACTCCTGCCGAGTGATCCTGCCGAGCGAGCACAAGCACGTGAGCTTTACAATATACTGGCGGCTGATTTCCAGCCGCGGACCAACCTCTGCATCATCAAGAGAGTTGGAAAGTTTGGTATCACGGCGCCAGAATGGTGCAAAGAGCAGATGTCTCCGGTATTGCGAGCATACGAAGAGATCCTCCAGCATTGCGCCGGCAAGTACTCGGTTGGAGACAATCTGAGTTTGGCTGATGTCGCCTTGGCGCCAGCGGCAGAAGGGGCTCTACGCTGGGGAGTTGATTTGAAAGAATTCCCTCTGCTACATCGAGTATTTGAAAACATTCGGGTGTTGCCGGAATTCGTGCAGGCAGACTGGAAGCATCAAGAGGACACGCCTGCAGAATTTCGAGCTTGAAGTGGGCATGTATTGACGGACAGAAGCGAGAAAAACGTTCAACTCCATAATGAAATGCTCAGGGTCTCGTAATAACGTAGCGGTCATCAATTCAAAAAGCAATCATTTTATCATAATCCACCCAAAAGTCGCTGAGATCCGAAAGTAGCCCGTCCCATCTGTCATTGGGCTGCAGATCCATTCCGCCAACCATATCAAGTAGTGAAACATCAGTAGGAATACTCTCTGGAGAAATTTCTGACGATCCGGACTCCAGCGGGTATAATAAAGGTACAGTGTCATTGCTCATCTGATCGAAGCCAGCCGCCTGGCCTAGGTCCTGGAATGTATGCTGGGCAGCCCCCAAGTAGCTGTCGCCAGGATTTTCTCCAATTTGACATGTAGCACTATTTTCTTGATTGAGCGATGGGGGAAGCATAACTTGGGTGAGACCGCCCTGCCCATTACCACTAGTGACGGTCCCATCTGTATTTCCTGTTGCCAGAGGAGGACCTCTCACAGATTCTTCAACAGTTTCAGATCTGTGAGCTGGATGACCAATTTTCCCAAAGTTGGTAGATTTTCCTTTCGAAGATGTGTTGCTGCGTGACTTTCTTAGTCTCTGTTCTGCTTCGACGCTCGTTGTCGCAAAACACTTGAGCTTCTCGGCGAGCTTTCGTGTGATGGATGATGTCGTTGACAAGTGGTCAATCACGTCTAGAGCAAGTTGTACCTCGGCAGCACAAGATCTATCGGCTAAAACGTTAGATCGGCATGTTACCAAGAGTAAAGCCGAGAGAGCTGATTCCAGAAAATGATTGAAAGTCTTTTGCTGGGCATGATAAATATTCGATACTTGGCTCAGCTTAGCGAGAACGCGAATCGTGTCTTGCGCCACCTCGATCATGGCATTTAGACTTGAAGTGTCAATAGCTTCGTTGCCAGATCGGAGTGCCGATTTTCTATGGACGACAATCCTCATCTGGTTGGCCCTGAGGTAAAGCAAAAGGCGAAGTCTGTACTGGCCTCGGGTGCCTGTCAATGGGTCAAAGTTCATGTCTTGATGGAACTGGAGGCATGAAGGCAGGTTACGCCGCCATTCGTTGATCTTGAAGTCGAGAAGGTCGCGAGCAGAGTCTTTTGCATGAGTCGGGGAAGGCATTCCGAGAGCCGAGTCGCGAACCTCGGCGCCTATTCGACAATAAGCGACCATGGCCCTCAGATAGGCAGTCGACAAAGATTCGTCCTACACAGCTTGGTCAATCACTCGGAATTCTGGGCCATTCAACATTTTACATACCAAGAAGTCAGTGTCATAGTCAATATCAGAGTCGTTGATAGCAAAGGGCAAGCCAGTGCCAAAACTCCAACGTCTGTCGAGCGTATAGGCTGACCACAGAACCTTTTTTGCCTTGTCTTTGGCGCTCCGTGACTTGAATCGATGCTGCAAGTCCGACGAGCTGTGATATCCGAGTTCTTGAAGCATTCTGACCACCGTGCCGATATTCCGCCAAGCGAGCGACTCTCGATCTGTCATGAAGTAGTATATACTCTGTTCAAAGGTCAGCACCAGCTTCAAATCCCGGGGTTCTTAACGTACTATCAAGATGCTGAGTGTGATGTCATGATCGGCTACGTTTCCAGTATGCACCCGGCGCCAAGTACCGCTCACAACCTGTTCTACAAACTCATCACCAAGTGTGCTGACATCAGGCTCCTCGAGAACAGCCATTACGGCAAGCACGAGAATGAGGACTTCATCAAGCTTTGTACCAAGGCGAACTTCTTGCCGGTTTTCCTGGTCCGCCAGCTGCAAGGAGGAATCTCGAAGTTGGTTCCTCAATTCGGTAACATCCAGAAATGGATACAGCAACCCAATCTCCTCCTCATACGTATCCAGAATCTCCAGCCAGCGAGGTACTTGAATGATGGACAACAAGTGGCCTGTTTTCCGACCGGACCGATTTTGAATGAGCCTTTGCAGGTCCTGAGCCATCCGAGGCACGCGCTGGGTACCGGAGCTGTTGGCTTGGCCATATATCGGGCTTGATCCAACAAGCAACTGTTGAGCTAGATTGAAGTAATAATCAGAGCTGCCATGTCTGATATGTTGGGGGCTGTAGTCGGCTTCCAGGTTGCTCGGCTGATCTGTTGTGCTTGATTGTGATACGTCGTCCAGTCTGGGAGCCGGCGCCATTGAGGAGGTTGCTCCTGTTGTCGATTCGTCCTTTGACCGTGACGAGACCATTGAGCTCCTCCGTGCTGTGCGGAATCGTGTGCTGCGTTCGTAGAGACAAACTGCCTGGACTTGCTGGCAGCCGGCGCATGGGTTCTCACCGCTGCATTTGACCTTTCGCCGCTTGCATTCTTGACTTCAGAGGAGCAACTCTCATGTTAGCACGCGGCATACTGCGCAGCGATCATAAGCGCGGAAGGGCTTGAGCATACCAAGCAACGTTAGTATATGGGTTTCTCCTCTTGCGAGATGTGGTCATGGTCACCGATGATGCCGCCATTCAGACCAGATTCACGGATTGCTACTACTTTTGCGGGTTTGTCGGAAAGAAGCGGGGGTACTACAGACTCGGCTTTGATGATCTGAACGGCAACGACAACAACGACGACAACGACAGTGCCGGCTGCACGTTGGAAGGTGAAGCGGCTTCCGGCCTAATCCTTGGGCACGTGTTCATGGTAATCGGAATTATTCAGAGTGGTCCATCTCGCTACTAATCTGTGGAGGAAACGCGAGTGAATGACTCGCTCGTGGGGCACTGGTTCGGCGGGCCTTTCCCCCACACTTTCTCTCCCCACGTCATACAGGTCCTGCCAAAGGTTGCGGCAATCCTCCCTCCGCATGCTTGACCGGATCGCTAGCTGAAGTGAGACTATGCCAACTCAAGATTAGGAAAGATCATCTAGGGCCTAGTCGAGCTCGGCACCTCGAAGGGGAGCATGACAAAGGTTCCATAGCTGTACAGGATACCATACCCTTGTTGTGAGAGAGCATCCAAACATCATGAATACCACACCTGCTTGTCATGTGATCTTGACTTATATTGTATAGCTTTGTGAGAGAACATTTCATTGCCCATTGCAACGATCCCAACGAAGAATTGCTCACGCAAGAGGAATGGCTTCGATGGCATCCTCGATGACTTCTTCTTCTTCTTCTTCCTCCTCCTCCTCCTCCTCCTCCTCCTCCACCTCTTCTTCTTCTTCTTCTTCTTCTTCCTCTTCCTCTTCCTCTTCTCCCTCTTCATCTTCTTCCACTTCTTCAGCTTCCTCCGCTTCCTCTTCATCACCTTCATCGTCCTCGTCTTCTGCATCCTCATCCTCTTCTCCGATGTCCTCGCCTAATTGCTCTTCGTCAGCCAAGACCTCGGCATCTTCCATTTCTTCGTCTTCAATGTCGTCGGCTGGTTCAACCATGTGCTCGTCATCACCCATGCCTTCGTCATCCTCGACATCTGCGGCATTTTCGACATCTTCAATATCCTCCTGTTCTTCCTCTTCTTCCTCATCGCCACCATCCTCTCCGCTCTCATCATGACCATCCTCATCAGTGTCATTATCGACACTACGTCGTGCCAGTCCTGGAAATAGGAGGGCGGCCTCCTCTTCATCCAATAGCTCCGAGGCTGGCACATCACTAAGATCACTTTCATCATCTGCAGAGTCGTGAATGCTTCCAGGGGCGCTGCTCTCATCTCCGCCATCCTCCATATCAATGTCGCCGTCCTTGCTGTCTTCTCCGATTGGCGTTTTGCTTCCCCGCGTCCGGCCACTTGAGACCGATCCCCGAAGCGATTTGCCTCCCACAGCTTTGACAGGACCCTCGACATTACGGTTCACAGCATGTTCCGCCTTTCGGAGAATATCCGGTCTCCTGACTCCGATGCGACGTTGCCGAGCCGCTCCTTCTGGTGCAGCTGCTGCTGGTCCGGCTTCAGTGCCAGAATTGTCTACAGATTGTGGATTTAGCAGCATGCTGAACGGATTGCTTGGTTTCTCTACGTCTTCACCTGCTGGTTTCTCCTCGTCGCGAGCTTTTGCTTCGGCTCGCTCCTGGATAAGAGTCTCGGGTGGAGGTCCAGGGAGTGACTTGCCAACTTCCATGTAAATTGCGGTGTAGCAATCCGTGATGAGATCGTCTATCGCGCCAGCTTTCATGAGGGCAGAGTTGAGCTTTTTGAGTTCGATGGTTTCTTTCAGCGCTCCAAAGGCAGGAGTCTCGCCTGCGGCCGAGTCGATGGACCACTCGCTGATCCGCTCCGTGATAATCTCGAATTCCTCGGGAGACACATTCTTATACACGTCCTCGAGGACAGGTTCGATATTAAAGTGACTTCGTATCAGCTTAAGATATGAAATACAGCAATACTGCCAAAGCTCGGTGAAATGGTAAAAGTCGGCACCCTTCTTGCGGATGCGTCGCAGTAGTGCCTCAAAGTTCACTCGGTCCTTGGTGACACACAGAATTTTCACCATGAATCGAACGTACTGCTCAGTGTAGACGTGATGACGACCAGGCCGTTCAGCATCGCATTTCCACACATTCATTACCATGGTTTTGGTAAACATGGACTTCTGAAGTACAGCGAAAGCAGCCAAAGCATCTGCATGGTCTGGGTTCTCGGCCGTCTCGTCAAACAGGATGCGGGCGTGTCGCATTATGATCCGGTGCTGCCAATTCGACTTGTCTTTCTCGCGAAGGTGCTGCAGACACTCTATCATGTAGGTGCTCCATTCATCCGCTGTTGCCACTTCCACTGGAGAACCTTTCTTCACAGCCAAAGGCTGACGCTGGAGAATCTCAGCCCCTTCGGTAGGGGTCAGGTCTTCCCGAAGTACAAGCTTGTGCACAACAGCGACGATCTTGTAGTGCGGCTCGAGGATTGAATCACCGGATCTTGGCTTTGGCAGCGCAGCCACGACCTCGACGGACCGTTCTAGTGCGCTCAGAACATCGGCTACTGTCGGGCGGGACTGCCTGTCCTTGTGGTCCAGAGACGTATACGGCTTCTGGAACATTTTCCAAATGCATTTGGCGTACATGTAGAAATTTCTGTTCTCAGTTAGGGTGTTATCACGTGTTGGGTGTACAGTGCATTACTCACTTCCATTCCTTTGGCTTCACCGCAGAAGCCTTCTTGAACAAGGTCGCAGCGTACTTCCACACCTTGTAGTCCTCCATCTCCTCGTGAATCTTCCTCTTGAACGTTCCAGCACCCATGCTCTGGATGAAAAAGCGCTCCTGGTCGGCGTGTTTGAAAGGCTCCATGTCAAAAGGACCTCGACTCGAGGCATACATGCGCATGGCGAATTTGTGATATAATTCGTGAATTGCCTCCAAAGCCTCGCCCTCAAAGTCCGGGCCGACCTTTCGAGAGTTGGAGAGTGCAAGGGCATAGCAGTGAATGGCGTTTCGTTGGTACTTGACCAGCTCTGCCCGCTCCTTGTTCATCTTGTCTGCAGACCAGAGGACTGATTCATCGAGCTCATAATCAAAGCATTCAGCTAGTCTGAACCAAGCGTTCCACTGATCAGGAGTGAATTGAAGCTGTTGTCTGAGGAAAGTGGCGCCCATGCGGAGGTCGTCAGTAGCGCCCGGGGTTTGCCTTCTATTCAGATCAACGCCCTTGAATTTGCTGAATGCAATCATACCCAAGAGGAAGAACCACTGGTGCTTGGCCAGAACACTGTCTGGTGTTGTAACTGCAACAGCATCAATGGTAACGTTGCCCCTGAGAGCCTGATACAAACGTAGCGGGTGGATTGGCCTCCTGAGATACTCTGTAAAGTTGCGGAGATTGTGTATGGTTTGCTGGTTACTCTTGGTCTGCCCGATGGCCTGTTGCATGGTTTCAATGGTCGTCTTGAGATCTGACTTGAGAAGATCCTTCATGGGTATGCTGTTCGCCAGGGCGGAAATCTTTTCCACCAGCGCCATGGTATTGCGCCTCTCCAGTTTCTCGGCAGCACAGCCGTGGTCTTGTACTTCCCAGACGCCAATACCCTTCAAACCATAGAGGTCGTAGAGTACTTGGCCCATGTAATCCTCCCAGTTGTCGATTAGATTCTGCTTCAAGAGCTCTACCCGCATCATCTTGAGGAATATTTTGTTTGATGCTTTGCAGGACTTTCGAAGTCCGAGGACTTGATGCACAGCAGCAAGATAGTCGGCAAGATCAGCCTCGGGGGTTTTGAAGGTAGTCTTGTTCTGGAGGACGCCAAACTTTAGAAGCGTGTAGAGCAACGACCAATTTCTCACTTGCAACTCTCGTAGCTTGTTGAAAAATGACGAGAATGTAGCACTAGAAGAGGGAGCCGCACTCATCCCAACCCGAACTTCGTCCTCAAACATTGGAGCTGTATGCAGAATGCATGCGAGCTTTGCCAGCGCCGCAACACTAGAATTGAGGTGGTCTTCATCAATGATGTCAAAAGCCGTCGGATCGTTCAAGGCGATCGAGAGGGATTGCACCAGCAAGTTGTCAACAAATTTGAGCATCTTCAAAAAGAGAGGGCGCCGCTCCGCAATTGGCATACTCAGATATGGATCTCTCTCAAAGTCGCCCACGACCATCTCGATTGCCTTGAGATTGCACGAAAAAACTTTGGTTGGGTATGTAATGGCACGATATGCTGCGCCCAAGCGATTCCACAGAAAAAGACGGAGCTCGGTGCTGGCGCTGAGCAGAAACTTCCACAAATCATGCAAACCCTGGCTTGCGGTCTCTGTGATTGGTTTTGGGCTTGCAATATCCTGTCGCTGGCTAGGCGATCTCAATTGTTCACTAGGTGTTGGCGAACCTTCCGGCTGGGTCGCAGTCGTTGTCGTCGTCGTGAAAACTCCAGCGGGATTCAGGACTGGTTCCAGGCTGTCAATGACACTAATTGGATCGCTAAGATCGTCTTGGAAAAGCCCAAGAAAGAAGTCCATGGTTGTGAGCTTGCTGATTTCCCGGTCGGCCGCTTGCGTGGATATCTCAGGCATGATGGCATTGTTCGGCAACGCCACAGTGACATCTTCAAAGTCTGAAGCTAGGGCTTCACGAAGACTCTGCCAGCACTGCAGTACGTGCTCGCGTGATACTCCCTCGGTGAGTGTGACGGAGAAGACAACAGCCCACAGGAATCTTGCGGAAAGCGTACTGTCGGACCCCTCAGGACGGTTCCTGCTCAGCTGCGAAGCAAGAGAGAACCATCTGCCGAGCCGTCCCTTGGTCTCTACTCGAATCCCAAAGTCGACGGCGCTGTTAGGGTTCGTGATCCTCTCATAGACATCGAGGTGAAGTTCAAAGAGGGTCTGAACCATATGATCCAGAGATGTCGCATCCTCTCTGGATTTCTGTGTTGTGTCCAGAGACTGCAGCTCATACAATGTGCGACTGTAAATCTCCTCATCCAAGTGACTAATGACTTGAACCACGGCCGTCTTCATTGAATCCGACCATTTGTAGTCTGTATAGGATCGAAACACTGACTGCACCCATTCGAATGCAATGTCTGGCATACCCAGCCCATCTTCGTTGGCTTTTATCGCAAAAGACTTGATGTTCCTGCTCTCTTCAAAAGCAGGCATTTCAGTTTTGAGTTGAGATCCGGGCTTTGCGTGTTCAAGAAAGGATGAAAATCCAATGGAAGACGTTTCATGCTTGTTCAACAGTATTCTGGCCTGGTCTTCTTCAAACTTGAGCAGACTATCCCGGAGATCAACCATGGATGGCTCTGTGACCTTGATAGTTCGATGTTCCAGAGCGGAAAGCTCAATGATTTCACTGAGTCGCTGTAGTGTGCTCGGATCCGAGACGCCAAGGTTTTCTGCCAGATTCTTGGTAGTCTGGAATAAGTTTTTGTCAGCAGCCTGGAATGGTTCGAGTTGAACTGCGAAAATCGGCTGCGTGTCCCCTGTATCTTCCACGGCGGTCTCTCTTCGGCGTGTTCTTTTGCTTCTCTTCTCGACTACCTCCTCCGGTTCACCGTCGGGTATAGCTGCGGCGGAATGAGACCGCTTTCTCGATATCACGGATTCACTGCGCTGCGTCTTTGCAGTAGCCACGGCTACCGCACCATTCTGGCCGTCCCCGGGGCTTGCTTCAGCTTCCTCTGGATTGCCACTTTTGCCAGGCTTGTCGGTCGCTTGGGCTTGTGACTCGTGCTCTACATCGCCGTCGACTGACTTGATGCGCTCTACCAAGGCCTGTCGTGGTGGGTCAGGACTACTAGGTAGATCTGGCAGCTCAATCCATATGGGTCGTGCCGAGACACCATTTGCAGTCATGGTGCGAACTAATGTCATGCCCAGCTCAGCCCACGACGATTCCTCAACCTGTAAGGTGAGCTGATCCGACAATGTATCGTTTGGAGTTGGTGGTGGAGAATGTGGTGTAGCAAGAGACTTGCTGGGGTCAGGAAGAAATGGAATCGGGTCCAGGTGCTTCTTTAGAAACGCTGGCATGGTCCGGTGGGAGTATGGTGCCAGTATCGGGTGTGACTTGGCAACATCATCGCCGAGGACCTCCAATTGCTCCTTGAGTTGCTCGCCAGCGAATCCCTCTGCCAGCGAGGGCGGCTCGACCTCGTCTACGGCGGGATCATCGTCGAGCTCGATAGCTGCCTCCAAACAGTATCTGCTCGCTCTGGTGCTTTGTAAAAAGGCAGCAACGCGCGCGGTTCGTCTCCAAAGGTCTGCATCAGACGGATCGTGGTCGAGAGCAATACTGAGGTTCCCTAACGCCTCTCGCGCCTTCTTGCGCGTCTCTTTCTGTTCAAAAACTGCCTCGCCCTCGGTTTTGGCGTGGTGTTTGATGGTGTCCAACAAAAACTGTCCATGGTTCTTGTAGGCGATGTATAGTGCTTGTGGCAAGCTACTTCCAGTGCCATCGACATCGTGTTGCGCAATATCGAGCTGCGCAGCCTCGAGCGGGTGCAGAGAGCTGCCGCCAGTCGCATCCGGGTGAGGGTCGGACTGCTGTTCTACGCGGTCAAATTCGGTGACTGCATCCGGGTACTGGAATATCTCTGATTCGAAGAGGACTTGATATGTTTCTGCGGCTTCGGTGAAGTGTTCTGGCCCCTGGGCGTGGAGCTTGAGAGCTGTTTGAAAGCGCTTCAGTGCCTCCTCTATGTGAAGTTCGCGGGTTGTGTCAACCTCCTCGACAAGGTTGTCCTCGGGCTCGACATTAATGGCTGAGAAGGCCGGCTGGTAGGAAGACATTAGTTGATGGCCAGACCTGGAATGACAAATGTTGTGTGCTCACCATCTTGATGTAGCAATGGGCGGCGATAGGCCATTCATACAGTGCTTTATTACGTGCAATGTTCCGTTCCGTGCATCTCGTTTAACAGCTCCGTCGGCGCAACGTGATTCAGGCGGACTCGGCCCGGGGCAATTGACTGGCGCGATTCAGAAGATCGTCGAAATGGAGTTGCAAAGTTGCGACAAGAGATTGGCAGCACGCGAATCGCACATCTCTTGGTGGCCGCAATCGTACTGACAGGTAGGGTATTTGGGCAAATAATTGTACAAGGTGTAGGTCAAGTAAGTTCTACATTAGGTAAGGCAGCTACCAAGCTACATTTGCTGCGTGGCCCTGTCGTCGCGTGGCACCAGATCCAGACGCGACAGTGCAGAACTTCGGCGCATAATCCATTAAAGGCGGACACTAAAACCTAACCATTCCTAGGTATGTTGTAAGTCCCCAAGGTCCATCCATTGAAGCCGAGAATGTTAGCAACCTTGGCCATGTGACGGCCCTCAAGCTCGAGATAATGCTGGTCACAGATGCATTTCATGTTACGCACTGCTGGAGTCTGGGCTATATGTCCTTCAATTTTGAAACAATTATAAAATTTGGTATCTGAATACATTGCCTTGATGTAGGCACGACTACCCATACTGCTCAGGATCAGTAGAAGCTAAAATCAGCAGTATCATTCAAACATTTTCAATAAAGAAGCCTTTCTTTTTCCTACTATTATACACCATTACGGTATATCACTCTCAATCCTCTGCCTTGCTAGAGTACTTGGTAAGGGACATGAATGCCTCTTTACTCGGTGCAAGTCTACGGCGGGCGTTTGCTTTCAAACAGGTAAACCCGTGGGTAACAAACGGGTGGACGTCCAAGATGGAATACAATAGCCCTGTGATTGATTGGCCAGTGGGACACTTTTGGGGTATTTACCCCCACTGTGAATTGGGGCATTAGTAGCACTGCAAGGCTGCCATGCTCTTGACGATCCGCACGCTTTCAGGGGCCCCCGTGTCTTGAATCGCGGCTCGCCTCCGCTATCAGGTACCCCCTTGGCCTGTGCTCATCTTTTGCTTCTCTGTATCTTCGGTCTTGGCTCACAGTCTGGACCCACGCAACTGCCGCGCAGCACACAAAGGCCAGCAGCATCATCCGTGAGCTGGTAGCTTTCCCAGATCTCAGCCCAAATCATCAACATCCACTTTGGACTTGCCGTCCACGCACTGGCAGCCTTTCTCCTGTGCAGCATCGGGCGATAGCTTCTTTGACCGTGTGCAATTCGACGTATTCAACGGGCCAATTGTCTTACTTCACCCTTCATCTTGTGGCTCCCAAGAGTCGCATCCACTTCCCCCATCTGCAAGCTATTTCCGCCATTCCCTTGCTCTTGACAAGCGACACTCACAATGCCTGCGCCGGCGGTGCCAGAGTAAGAACTCTGTCCAAGATTCTGCGATCGTATCTAGCTGATTTGAGCTCTAGGATCACTGAAGACACCCTTCACGAATCGATTGAGGCCCGTACCGAGTCACTCGTCTCATTGCGCGAGCTGGGCCCCCCGGATCTCGTCCACCTTCTCAAGCAGAATCGCAGCAATCCAGGCCGACACATTGGAGTTTACCATCATGTCACAGGCGTAGATGCATCGTCATCGGCCAGTCTGGCTGCATATATCAACACCCTCACCTACAACAAAGAGCAGGGCCCGACTGCTGGTAACAAAATTACAGAGGGTATTTATTGTTGCTACAATGCCTTCTCACGCCTGGATATGCGTGTCCACGTCACGATCCCCGGAACTGTCGAGAGCTATTGTGTCGACGAGCGGGGTGAGAAGCGCAAGGCGACCGAAGAGCTGTGGTTAGAGACCTACCTATGCAGCGTGCTACGAGCCTACTCTTACGCCGACGATGGAAGTGGCGATACCATACGTAAGATTATGGGTGTTCGTCGATTCAACCCCGTTACGAATACCGAGACCGAGCACAGATTCTTAAGCGCCGCAGAACATCTCTTCTTCAGAGGTTGGCAAGTCGGATCCGATTCCGTCGTTCAGGTGCCAAACAACGTGTCGAACCATCTGACTGCAGGTCTTCTAAAGTATTTTCATACCACAGGACGCTTTGCCTCCGCTATCAATCTCTTTGAGAAGCTTCGATCGCAGAACGTCGAGGTCTCCTCATTGCTGTCGAGGGTGCTGTTCATGGGCAACGAAGAGGTACAGGGCGTGCGCGTGCTCTATGAAGCCCTCAAGGAGTCACCCATGGACTATGTCATGTTGGATACGCAAGCTGAATTCCTGATGAGGAAGGCAATGGCAGCACCGACTGCAGAACAGAAAGAGGAGCGCTTGAACATGGCTTTGGGTTGTGCTGATCGAAGCACCATTGCTGCACCCAGTGAGTTCGGAACGTGGGCAAGACTTGCGCAAATCTATGTCATCAAGGAAGATTGGGAGAATGCTTTGACCATTTTGAACTCTTGCCCAATGTTTACCTATCAGGACAAGGATGCTCCGCTCATGCCAGAGCCAAAGGACGTGTACCTGCCCACACTTCCCGAGACGCGCCTAGACGAAATTGACAGCGAACCCGAATCCCGCCAATATGAACAGGTAGACTCTAGTCTACTCAACCTTAGAGCGGCTGCGTACAAGGGAACCTTTAAACAAGCGTATGCCATCTTGACAGAGATGACTGCCAAGATTGGCTGGGATCAGTTGCTCAAGATTCGAAGCAACGTCTTCGTCATGGAGGATGAGTACAGAAGTGAAAGACAGGAGCCATCAGCAGCACCTGCGGCACGGAACCCTAGTACGGATGGGCTGCGCGGATCCCCTGAACCAACCAATGGTGAACACAGCGACGAGGAAGGAGATGGCGAAGAGAAGCCCTCGAAATCTGATGCAGACTCTACTGCACCGACACTGACCAACGGAAAAGAGGCATCCTCTGTTGAGAAGCCGGAACATACAATTGATCCAGGTGAGGTGAAAGCCGACGCCATTCAGTCAGATTCCAACAATGTGAGTTTCCAGTTCCATTAATCTCTCCTTGTCTACATGCTGAAACCCAATGATTAGACTGCAACGACCGAGGAGCACTTGTCTCGTCTCAACAACAAGCGTCTATGTGAGCGCTGGTTGGATAGCCTTTTCATGGTCCTTTACGAGGACCTACGTGTTTACACCATTTGGCGCACCCAGATGGCGCAGTATCGTGCCCAATCGATGCAATACAAGAAGTCGGCGGAGGAATGGGAAATCCTTGGCTCTCTGGCAGAGCGTTTGCAACATCACGACGAGGCAGTCGAGGCGTACCGTGCCTGCTTGTCCCTCCGGTTCAGCCCCAAGGCGCTGACGGGCATTCTGCGTGTCTATGAGAAGCAGAAGAACACCAGAGAAACAATCGCTAGCGTCATTCGCCTGGTCGCCTGGCAGTACCGATGGTACAGCGAGTTTTCGCCCGAGCTCCTCTACACTATCCGCACTCTGATAGAAGACGAAGGTGCCGTGAAAGTTCGGAGCATCATTCAAGCAACGAGTCTCAGCCAAAGCGTCTTGGATTTGACACATCACTACGCTGCCTTGTGCCACACCTTCCGCAGCAGTGGTACTGAAGGCTGAAGGCGGGCTCTGGCGCTTTGGGCTGATGGCGAGGGAGACAATTGGTGTGTATCAAAAAAGAGGGTGGAGTTGGGCGATGTGATATCCATTGCTTCTTGTACCTCAGTGGACTGTGAGCGTGTCGGCGTTCCATAATAGAGCTAATAAATACTTGATGCCACAATACACGGGAACAAAAAGAAAAGTGGACTGAACAGTCCTCAAGGTCGGCCGCCAAGCTCACTGGTTTGGCTCATTGATATCCTTAATTCGTGTCAGGAATCCAAGGCTTGAAGGTTCTCTCGAATTCATAGGTTTCCACAAACGTTTAAAGTCTTTTTGCCATGAATGGCCAGTAGTGTTGCAGCGTATAAAGTTGCCTCATGAATTTTGCCGAGATGAGCTACCTCTCCAATCGCTCAAGAAATTGGTTTGAAATGTGTCAATTCAGAACTGCATTGAGCCTTGAGCGAAAGATGGCAATACAGGCACCTGAATTCCATGATTTTGTCATTTGAGTACTTATGAATCATAAAATTCTCTGCAGTGATTTTTGACCCATGATCTATGGCATCTGCTGAAAGCAATACCGTGGCGATCCACTATCCAATAAACCTCGGGCACAGCTCGCTATCTGATAGGACCACCCAGCAACCGTACACAAGGCACATAAAAGCCTATGTCGTCATTTATCTGGCTGCGCACTAATAACCGAACGGATTAGCTAGTGATAATATGATGCACCCATTCACTCAATACACTACTCTGCGCCCTGCAGGCTGAAATTTGATATCTCTACGTTGGTTACATACATACTAATCGGACGGTCCAAACATCAGTCTTGCCGTGTGCTCAAACGTCACCGCTATGAGCAGTGGCTCCAACAGAGATGTTCTGCTTGTAAGTCTGGTCTCTACATTCCTACCCAGCTGGTGAATAGTTCTGGTAGCAAGCTCACCATTCCACACATCAAGTCATATCCTGATTTCTGACATGTATCCTGATAGGCTGGCGCAGCGGCAGCGTTCACAGTAGACCTGCTTATCTATCCGCTAGATACTTTGAAAACACGGAAGCAGTCACAAGATTTCCTTCGCACCTTTGCAGACCCTGCAACCAAGACAAAGCTTCCATCGTCTCAGCTCTTTCGTGGTTTGTACCAGGGCATTGGCATAGTCGTTGTAGCCACTCTTCCTGCCGCAGGGACATTCTTTTCCGTCTACGAAGCCGCCAAGACCTTCTTTGGACGTCATGGGTCGAGCATGGGATTGCCGCAGCCTGTAGTGCATTCGGCCGCTTCTGCCGTGGCTGAGATGGCAAGCTGCATCGTGCTCACGCCCGCCGAGGTCATCAAACAAAACGCACAGATGCTTTCTAGTAGCAAAGGCGGGGATACACGCTCGACTAGTTTGGAAGCTCTCAAGCACTTGCGAGGTCAGGGTGCATCGCGGCGTTTACTTAGCGGCTACACGGCTATGGTGGCGAGGAACCTGCCTTTTACTGCCATCCAGTTCCCCATCTTTGAATATGCTCGCAGCGAGATCTGGGCACAAAGGTCAGGTGGTCCCAACGGTGACAGGTCGAAACGTGCAAACGGCGAGGAACAGAGCCTGTTTGAGACAGGCGTGGTGACTGGTACCAGTGCGGGCTTGGCAGGTAGTTTTGCTGCTGTCATCACCACGCCAATGGATGTGGTGAAAACGCGGATGATGTTAATGGCAGGAGATTCGCAGGGTTCCGAACAGCAGATTCGAGAGACGCGCGACAAACAATTGTCAGATAACGTGTCTCAAAATCAAAATAAGGGCGGCTTATCGGTAGCAAGGCAGGTGGTCAGAGAACGAGGGATCCCGGGATTGTTCAGAGGAGCAGTACTGCGTGCTGTATGGACCGCTGTGGGCAGTGGTCTCTATTTGGGCATGTATGAGGTCTCCAAGGTCTGGCTGACCCGAGGAAAGGAATCTCCCAATGACAATTTCCCCTAAGAATCGTATACTTAGATATAGAAATCCCAAGAGAAGTTATTATTTTTAAATATCATACTTTGTATAATTTCTCGTCATTTTCAAATTCAAACTCCGCTGCATAAACGTTTGGTAATAGAGTGTCACCATCTCTGGTAAACGCATTACAGGAACCTCGAATGTTTGCTACCCCTTCCCCATGATGCCCATTATGCCGCCTTCCTTCCTCAACTTTCTCAACATCTCCTCCCACCGACACGCATGCTAATTTCCACATCAACCTGCACCATCTACATCCCAATACAGCCTTGCATCTATCAACAACAATTCGCGGCGATGGTGTAACGGTCAGCATCTGGGCTTCCCATGCCTAGGACAGGGGTTCAACTCCCCTTCGCCGCAGAGTGTTTGCCAATATTTGATTTTTTGCTTGACTCAACCCATGGGCTTTTATTTATATCATATCATGGGGCTCATCTCGCTACTAAACCACTAGGTCAAAAGATCAAATACCAATCATATTAAAAGTAAAGACATTGAAATTGAAATGAGGGCATCTCTCGGTCATCTCCCCCATTGCTGCACCTGATTAGTCCCCTTTAAGCTGTGTTACAGGTTGGCTGCATCAACTATTTTCTCTGTAACCTTTCCGTCGGCTTGGACAATGACTTTGTCAAGCTTGAGAGATGCTTTGACAGGATTCGGCTGATCATATACCCATGCAAGCTCTTCCAAGGTTCTGCCTTGAGCTTCGACACTTTATGCGAGTTAGCATTGATTCGTGCTGTCCATTATGGTATAACACTTACCCAAAGAAGTACCATATAATGGACTCAATCACATCCCAGCCGACAAACACAAAGATGTAGCGGTAACCAATGTTTTGCAGCGCGATGGGCCCGGCGAATTGGTTGATGAACCCCATGGCACTGACAATAACACCAGAGGCAGCAAGGCCTTTGGCTCGAATCGTTGTTTCGAGGGCTTCCGTAACCACGACGGCTTGCAGAGGAGTGTATGTGAATGAAAAGATAATGTTGAACAAGAAATACGCAGCCAAGCCACCTTGAGCATATGACGTGATGATATTTTCTCCTTGTTCATTGATAGCGGCCGACAGTCCAGAGTTGATGGCAAGCATGACGGCACAAACTAGATACCCAACTGTCAGCAGGAACTTGGGGTATACATCAAAGGAGCAAGGAACAAGTGCACACACCAAATGTTCCAATGACCAAAACTTTGCGTCGTGGCATTCGGTCTGTCAAGGCCACTGCACTCAATGCACCAATCGCCGAAAGGACCGAATTGAGCAGGTTGTAGCCCAATTGACCAGAAGAAGTGGTGACGCCGAGTTGTGCAAAGATGACAGTGTTAAAGTATCCGAGGCCATTTCCAGAGAATTGGCCAAAGATAGAAATCATCAGCACCTGCGCCATCCGCCACCGGCCACTGTGCGACAAGAATAGAGGGCGATCTAGAGAGGTTAGACCTTGGAAACAAACTGCCCTTGACTTTCAGCTACTTACAATCGAAATTTGTCTTGTCGATACCGTCTTGTCTGATGCCCTCCTTCATCTCTTCTAACTCGAGGAGCACCAAGCGGGAGTTCGGGTTACCACTACCGTGGTACTTGATCAGAAAATCGCGGGCCTGTTCCTCTTTTCCATTTGCCATGAGCCAGCGCGGGGACTCTGGAATAAAGCGGACGGCCGCTATGACGACGACACAAGCAAACCCTTGGAGAATCAGCGGGATTCTCCATTGATAGTTGTTGCCGATAGAATTGCATCCGAACGTGATGGCAGCTGCAGGGATTGAGCCACCGAACCAGCCAGTATTGTAGAACCCTGTCCTCGTCAGAAGCTACACAACGAGGTACCTCCGTCAAGAAACATACCGGTGCATCTGCCGCGCCAATGCGGCGGCGATATTTCGACGGCGTAGGCGGGAGCAGCAACTGTCATGACCTAGCCAACGAAAGAATTGTCAGTCAGTCTCGTCGTACAGTAGTAAGCTGGGTATAAAATGCCAAATGGCTGGAATTAGGCAAAGGTATGTCCAAGTCCAAATCCAAGCCCCAGCGACACCGATGAAGGACAAACAAGAGCGGCCACTGACCTGGATGCCCATACCCAGCACAAATCTTCCAACAACAAATTGCGCGACAGTGGACGAGGTTGCTACGATCACGGCGCCAACAATAATGACAATGGCACCACAAAACATTGCACGGCGCCGACCGAACCGGTCCGAAAGAATTGCTGCAAATGGCGCAGCTACCATAGACCCTCTACCAAGTGTTAGATTTGTCCCCAAGCAAGATTCACGTTTGGCGCTTACACTGTATACAGCGAGTACATGACAGCAATTTGTGATCCAACGGCCTTGGTATGGAAGGTGTTTTGGAAATGCTCCATAGCAATGATAGCCGTCATAAGGGACCCTATGATTGCCAAAGTCAGTTGGTGGAAACTATTGCCCATCCGTAAATAGGTACTCACCATCATACCCGTTGGCACAGGCACAGCAAAATGCAACAAAAACGGAAACTGTTATAAATGAGCGTGTGACGAAATATATGTATCACTTGGGTCCACATACAGAACAGGTGAAGGGACTCCTTGCTTGTTTTTGAGATTTTGGTCTCTTGAATTGCTGCATACAGCTCGGCCTGTTATCTCGTCTGGTCAACCCTCCACTTCTGACGATGAGAAACTTGTGGAGGCTCAACTCACATTGTGAACCTCTTTCGCTTGGGCTCCTTCACGCTGGGCTGTCTTGCCAGTACCAGTATCAACAGCTATGTGATGCTGTTCTCCTATAACGCCTTCAACAACTTGGGGTTTTTCGTCTGCCATTCTATCGTTTGGCTATTTCGATAGGGGGTAAAAGTGTTAAAGGTGATCCAGCAGGATGGATCCAAAGTCATATATGAGTACCCTGGTAGTCGTATCATAGGATTCTTGGGATCCATTTGCTGTACCCCAACTACCCCAAGGAGACCTTCAGGGTTTGATCGTGGCACCAGTCCCAGATAGTGGTACGGATAATGCAACTCCAACCCCCCAAACTCAGTCTAGACTGTCCCAACCCCAGATCATCCCCAGATCTCCCCGCTCTCCTCGCTAATTTGACCAGGCACTCTCACTTATTTTTGTATTCTATTGGTGGACAAGCATACAAGTATCACGATTCCACCACTGGGCTTTGTTGCAATCCAGGCGCTTTGCATACTAGTCACTCCTTCCAGCCCACGACTCTCCTATTCCAGGCCCGTGGCTCGCTCGTGCAGCTTGCAAGCGTCCTAGTACGAGGTTTTCGTGGGTGGCATAAGCGAGGCCAATGCACAAAAGCTCTGCCCAGCTTTTCTAAAATAGGCATTGCTAATATCAGATGACTGCCGTCAGTAGTGAGCCTAACAGTATTTGCATCAAGAAACAAGGAACACTTCTTTATCAGCACATGGACTGAAAGGCACATAGCCGGGTGAAACGGCCCGTACACACGGTCCGCTAAGCTTGGTGGTCCGAATTCGTCGACCTTGAGTCTCATCTCTACTTGAATCTGTAATATCAAGATCTGGTACCGTCTGTACAATCTTAGAGTACAAATGACCACCTTCTACCTCCCTGGAGGACCACCTCAAGGCTGCCGAAAGAAAGACACGTGCAAGTAAAACTGCTAAACACAAACAATATCCCGGCTGTGCTTGAGGAGCACGGTTAATCAAGTAGGTAAAAGTTTTAAAGTATCTGTCAGAGTGTGTCATCACGTGAAAATATGCGGCAATACCCAGGCCAACCGGTTTGTGTGTGGCCAGGACGCTCTAGACAGACACGATACAATGGAAATAGGGCTTCAGCTTTTAAGAGAGGGAGAAAATGGAACTTTGGTGTAATGGAAGAAAATAGCGACTATGTCATGACAGACGGTCTCAGTCGCACTAACTGGGAGTAGGAAACAGGCTACGAGCTCCGTCCCCGTCTCCGGCTTCTATCGGCTCCTACGACATTGCCCTCTCGTGAACAGCGGAAAGACTAATGTTGCAAATGTCTTTGCTCTGGTACGATACTGCGTAGTTTACCCTCTTGCAACGACATGCGGACATTAGAAATGGTCCACTCTTCCATTTTGGTCTGCGTCTCGATGGAATAAGTTCCCATGTGTGGGACGATCAGAACCTTCTCGTTAGCAAGAAGTCCAGGATGGATCTCCGGTTCGTTTTCGAAAACGTCCAGGCCAGCCGACGCTACATGGCCGGAGTCGAGAGCAGCCACGAGAGCCGCCTCGTCTATGACGGCACCGCGAGCGGTGTTCACAATCACAACACCCGGCTTCATTAATCCGAATTGTGCCGTGGAAATAATGTGTCGTGTCGCCGGCTGAAACATTGTATGAGTATCCTTTGCTTGGAACAGAGATGGAGGAGTTTACGTACGTTCAAGGGCAGATTGAGACTCAAGACGTCGCTCTCTTGCAACAAGTCTTGAAAGCTTCTGTACTCTACTTCGAGTTCCTGTTCGAGTGCCGGATCCAAGCGAGTGCGGTTATGATAAAGGATGCGCATGTCGAATGCGCGAGCCTTGATGGCCATGTTGCGCCCAATGCCGCCCATACCTAGGATTCCAAGCGTCTTTCCCTGAGGGTCGTGTCCCAGTGGCGGTACCAACGTCGTCTTGCCGCCACGCCACTCGCCCCTACGGAGATTGAGAAGCGAGGCATTGAAATTCCGTAGCGCACCGAGCATGAGCCATATGCCTGTGTCAGCCGTGGAGTCGTCAACTGCGGTGGGTGCGTTGGACACATGAATTCCTCGTTCAGTGCATGCAGTGACATCAATGCTGTCATAGCCCGCACCGTTGTGACAGATGAAGCGCAAGGACGACGGCAGGTGCGGCACCAGCTTTGCGTCCACAGGGCCTGTGATCGAGCTGGAGTCAAAGGTTCGATAAGCCACAACCACCCCGTCGAGTGCTCCAGAGTTACACTCCCCAATGAAGTCGGCACGATTGGTGGATTTGGCCGTCACAATGTCGGCAATGCTGCTGAGCGATGCCCAAGTCTCGTGGGCACTGCGGTCCAAGTCAGCGCTTCGAACGTGCTGGCTTGGGTGGAAAGCAAGATGGAGAGGAGATAGAGTATAACGGGCAGGAAGCCTGTATCATTAAAGCCGGCTTTCTTATGGAGATCATTGAGTGAATGCTATACTGACTGCTCAACGATGCCCAGCAACAACACCTTGGGTCTGCTCATTGTGGTCTGTCGTGTCACAAAACACAGATGGGAGAAGTGTCGTACGTGGGGAGGGCAAAAGCGGGTGAACCACGTCGTTTGTATAGTCGAGCTGCGCGCAGCGTGGATAGATCCGAAATGCCTACTGTCTCCAAAACAAGGTCATTACAATTTACGGGTAAAAGCCAAGGGGGCTGTAAAGGCCAGGGTGTTTGATTTTTGGCTCTTGTTGTGAGTACAGACCAGTGAACAAGATGGTTGCAATTGGAAGACTGATGCAGAGTCTCAATCAGTAGGTACTTTGGAATATGCCGCAGCTCCCAGGTTTGTGTCGGGTATTTGGTTGATATCGGAGTAGCAGGAGCCGTTATCGCTACGGGTGCCGATGCGGGACGGTGTATAGCTTCGCGGGAGCGGCCTAAATGCGGGGGGACATTGTACTTTACAGGTGCGGACGATCGAAACCTCAATCCTATTGGAGGGAGCAGTCAGATGAGAATCTTCGGACAAAGCTCGGACGAAGAAACCGAAACATCGCTTGCAATCCAACAAGATTCTGTTGGAAGAGCATCAACGACACATTCCCAGTACCATGGGCAATACTAGAGGTCCAAATAAGCCCTCCCTCTGATGGCCAAGGATGCAAAGAGCTTCTGGCGTTGAGCAGCAGTACATGTGGTTCGCAATCATTGACACAGAATGTGACATAACATGTGAGCAAATGCTGAATGTTGGGTACCTATTTATAAATATCAAGTTGTCTTTGTACACGAGCCCTCCTACCACAAATATCACGTCAAGAACATTCCTCAATTGTTTGGTAACACCCAAGTTCATCAGGCAAATGCAACAGATGGTTTTCTATTGTCTATCTCTTGGCCCGGTTGACGGGTCATGGCTGTAGTGCCAACTCAGCATTCAAATGAAGCTGCGGCCTGGTTGACCAGACTCTTATCATCAGATCTTTCGCTACCAAATAGAAAATGAACGCCGTGGGGGAATCATCATGCAACATGTCAAGTTATGCCAACGCCGTTTTGTTGAAAATCGTGACCCAGCATCGTGCCCTTCTTTTTTTGTTTTGATTCCCCTTGTAACCCCTACCCTGTCCTAGGTCCCGGTGATGCCGTGGACATTATGCGATGTTGAAACATAGTCGACTGACACCCTGTAATAGACGACAGAAGACTGCAGGTCATGAAGTTGGATCAGTCCACCTCATTGAGGGCAGACTCAAAATAGCCGATATGCGGCAGAATTAGTATCGGTAGTGGTCAGCCTTGAAGGGACCCTCAACAGCGAGACCAAGGTACTCGCTCTGCTTGGAGCTGAGAGTGCTGAGCTCAACGTTGCAGTGAGCCAGGTGAAGGCGGGCGACCTCCTCGTCGAGGACCTTGGGGAGGACGTAGACACCAACGTCGAGCTTGCCAGCCTTAGCGAAAGCGACGTGCTTCTCACCGAAAGCCTTGTCCTCAGCCTTGAAAAGCATGATCTGGGCAAGAACCTGGTTGGCAAAGGAGCAGGACATGACAAAGGAGGAGTGACCAGTGGCACAACCCAAGTTGACCAGACGACCCTCAGCCAAGAGGATGATGTGACGGCCGCTGGGCATCAAGAAGCGGTCAACCTGAGGCTTGATGTTCTGGACGCTGGAAGCGTTCTTCTTCAACCAAGCAACGTCGATCTCACAGTCAAAGTGACCAATGTCTGGGAACAAAAGTCAGTATGAATGTCTCATGGTACCTGATTCTTGAGATGAAATGACTTACTGCAAACAATGGCGTCGTTGGGCATGGCAGAGAAGTGCTCGCCGACAATGATGTCAGTGCAGCCAGTGGTGGTGACGAAAATCTGACCGAGAGAAGCAGCCTTCTCCATGGTGGTGACCTGGTAACCAGCCATGGCGGCCTGGAGGGCGTTGATGGGGTCGACCTCAGTGACGATGACGCGGGCACCCATGCCGTGGAGGGCCATGGCGCAGCCCTTGCCGACATCACCGAAACCAGCAACGACAGCAATCTTGCCAGCAATCATAACATCGGTGGCACGCTTGATACCGTCAACAAGGGACTCACGGCAACCGTACAGGTTGTCGAACTTGCTCTTGGTAACACTGTCGTTGACGTTGATGGCAGGAACGAGAAGCTTGGAGTTCTTGAGCATGCGGTACAGGTGGTGGACACCAGTGGTGGTCTCCTCAGAGACACCGTAGCAATCCTTGAGCTGCTCGGGGTACTTGTCGTGAACGAGGTGAGTCAGGTCACCACCGTCGTCGAGGATGAGGTTGAGCTTCTTGCCATCCTTGAAAGCAACGAGCTGCTGCTCCAGGCACCAGTTGTACTCCTCCTCAGTCTCACCCTTCCAGGCGAAGACAGGGACACCAGCGGCGGCAATGGCGGCGGCGGCGTGGTCCTGGGTGGAGAAGATGTTGCAGGAAGACCAAGTGACCTCGGCACCGAGGGCAGTCAGAGTCTCAATGAGGACGGCGGTCTGGATGGTCATGTGCAAGCAACCGGCGATACGGGCACCGGCAAGAGGCTGGTCAGCCGCGTACTTCTCGCGAATGGCCATCAGACCGGGCATCTCATTCTCGGCAAGCTCGATCTCCTTGCGGCCGAAAGCAGCGAGGGAAAGGTCAGCGACCTTGAACTTGTTGGCGGGAGCAGACATGACTGTCTGATAGACTGTTAGTCGATACTGTCACTGCAATGGGATTTGTTCAGCAAAAAGGTGTTCTGTGCTTACTGACTGAGCTGTCGAGGCGGTCAAAAAATGTAAAAATGCGGGGTGTGTAATGTGTAGGACCCGGGAGAGATTTCTGAGAGAAAAGGTCAGTAGGTACTCGTTAATGATTGAGAAGAGGTTTCTCAAAGGCTGAGAGGAGACAACAACGTACAGTTTCAGTCTGTCCTTCTTGGAGCAAGCTGAAAAAGAAGAAAAGAAGAAAGAAAAAGTGAATTGGGTGGAAGTTGGAGGTAAGAAGAGGGAAGGGTGAGACGGTCAAGTAGAAAAGGACCCTGAAGGCAATAATTCAATTTTTTACCCCTCGCATTCAGGCGGCGCCCCTCCCCATTGGGATTCGAGACATGCCAATCTTTTTCGGCGTCCAGCGCCAAAAGGCTCAAAGATCTGACAGGACCCCGTCCCGCCGCCCGAGCCTGGACAACGAGCAGCAGGTCAGAGATGTGAGTGGCTGAGAATGGTGGGTCAGAAACAAATTGGCAAATTCCATCTCGGCGTCCACCGCTCGCTATCGATAAGCTAGACATCCCACCTCCGAGCACTCGAGTCCCCATCCAACCCCCTCTTTCCTACCTTGTGGCCTGTAGGAATACGCACACATCAATACCTACCCCACCACAGAGACTTCGGCAGTGAGACTGGTATTCGAAAGAGACTTGGCATTGTGCGACACCACGTACATGACTTGTCTAGGTACTTGCCATTAACAGACACTTGGTTGCTTAAGACCCATGTTTAGTTGAAGAAATATTCATAATTTCTATCGTTTAGATAAACGAGTGACTGCTTGACTAGAAGTATAATAATCTGTGAACAAGAAAGAAAGAAAACATAATTTCAGATCCTCCTGGGCTTTGGTGGTTGGCTCCGTCTTTCGTTGGTCAGCAGTGCATATCCCCCATTGCTACGCTGGCTGACTGCATGGCTGATAAAACCTGAGACTTCATTTCCACGGTCAGCGCAACCCTCCGATATTTACGAGTCTGAGCGAGCAAATGTGCGCTTCAAGATGTTAATTGAGTTCTCTCCCGGCTGATACCATGTCTCAATCTGAGAATGGCGTGAAAGGATTCAATCCAATGTGAATCAATTTTCGGTACATGCAGTCTTCAAGCTGGTGGCACGCAAGGAATAGTTACGGTGATGAGTACGTTCTTATGACTTGCTTCGAGCCTTGGCTCGCAAAGTCTTCATGAGTCTACGACTATACACTAGATACCAAGCTCAAATCAAGTCATGATGGACTTGCACCCATGAACAAGCCTATCACAACCGAAAACCCCAAACGCCAGGCCAGATGCAGACCACTTTCTTTTGCTTTCTCTTCGTTAAATTCGAAGCTTTCCTGCTGCTAATCGTTAAGACATCCGCAACCCTCCCGTTACTCGGGCATCAGGTTTCCTCGGACTGCAAACATCTTGGCACTGACATTGGCAGTGAATCCATCAATCTGCTTGCTGTATTGCTCCACCTGCTTAGCGTTCAGCATACCCTCGAGTCTGCTGGGCTCTTGGGGCAGCTTGAAAAGTCTCTGCCACTCATCCTCCGGGAGAGGCTCTTGTTTTGCTGCAGCACGGGCTGCGTTCTCCGCCTTGCGCTTTGTTTGCCAGGCGGTAATCTTGGTCTGCTCGCGCGCCAGTTGACGCTGGTAGTATTGGTGGTTGTTGAGTTCGGTGTAGTGCGACTCTATGCTGTCGAGCAAGAGATCACACGACTTCTCGAGAAAGGGGTCTATGGAGAGATCCAGAGTGTCGACCGAGGGGTAAAGGGGCAGCTTGACCTCGGCCTTCTCAATGTCGGACACGGATGTGGGCAGGTCAGCCTCGGCCTTGGCGGGAAGACCGGGAAGCTGGTGTATATATGAGGCCAGCAGGTGTGTGTTGTGAACGGTGACGGGGAGTTCGACGAGAATGTCCTTGAAGTTGAGTTTAGACTTTTGAAGACTATGTGCAAAATGTTAGCCAGATGAGACAAAAAGTCGGGAATGCGGCGATAATGACCTTTCGGTTGTGAACTTGTCCTCCTTGAGAGCGGCCATGAAGGTTGATGACAGCTTGAATGCACGCAGGTTGAAGGCGCCTTGTGAGCTGCGGCTGACATCGTGGACCAGAGCAACGTTCTTCTCGTTCTCCTTCTGGTAGTGAAATTGGTTTTCGATGAAGTTGCGGTTGACAAAGTTGCCCATGGTGGCGCTCGTGTAGAAGCCGACGCCGTTGGCGTCCACGTTGACTTCCTTGAGGTGTCGGATCATTTCTGTCTGATAGACCAGGTTCGACTTGGCCCGAGGAGCAGCAGCGGCCAGCGACGATGCGTCATTCTGGTGGGAACCGCCGTCGGCGTGGGCGACGTCGGCAGTAGGGAATGGGAACGTGTTGGTGATGCTGAGGAGTCCGCCTTGGTCCAAGCCTACGATGGCACCGGTCGCGACAGAAGGAAACGTGCTGGTGGCATGTCTGACAATCTTCATCACCACCTAGAAGGATGTCCAGAACACATCAATATTGGCCAACGGACAGACATGTGCGAATGAGGGGCAGGGATATTCTTCTCGTAAACATACCAGAGCCTCAACCTGCACGGAGGTGATTCCCGTGTCCTTTGAAGCGTCGGCCATGATTGCGATGGTACGGCTTTTGGGTGATGCTTCGGGGAACCTGAATACGGAGAAGTCGGAATGCGCGGTCCTTCTCTCAAGCCGTGGCCTCTATCTTTCGGAGACGCGTAGACGGGGTCGCAGTATGCTTTGTTGAAGGTTTTGTTGCGAAATTGCGGAATTGTGGGCGGGGCGGAGAATTGCGGCGAGAAGGGCCAGGTGCGAAAAATGATTGGAGGCGATTGCAGCCCTTTGCAGTCCAGCGCTCAATGCCCCTCCCCAAGGGCCAATACCTTTACATGCTCTGACCCAGCTGCCCAGGTGGTGTACTCTTTACTTGGGCCACAATCGCTTAAATGGCGCCTAGAAGAGATGGGAAGCACTAATGTACGCATGGTACCCAGAAGGTGAGGCAGAGCAGACTGCAAATACCAGTGCTTGAGGTAGGTAGCCTGTTACAACACCTGAACACTGAAGGTCTGCAATGCCCAAGAAGAGCGCACACGATTTTCAACAGTACTTACTTGCCCACATCAGGTACCTGGCACAAGATACATATATCTTGACCAACACGAACTTTCCCAGGTAGCAGGTAGTCAATTGTAGACATAATATTGTTCGACCTAGCTCTATAAAAGTCATCCCACGCCCGGTGTCCTCCACGCGGATCCATTTGACGATGGCGAGCTTGACATTGGCGAATATCCCACTTGAACCCCCACGCCAAATATATGCCGAAATCAAGTTAAATTCCAACGACATGCCATTGGAAAAAGAGCCTCAATGCAATTCAACTCCCTTCCCTTCTCTCACCACTGACATCGTCGTTTTTCAGCTGTGCTATACAGCCGTATTACAACTACCACACAAAAATTACAACTACCACACAAACTCCTTTCTGTCCATTGTCCAACGTGACCTGATCGGCTGGAAACCTTCTTCATGTTCGAGCAATGTCCACTGAAGCATCTTTCCTGCCCTTTGGCTGCGATGCCACCACTGAGCACACCATCATTTCCATCAGACATGACTCCCAGTCTGAGTTGAAAAAGACTGGCCCTGCGACCCCAGGACCATTCCAGTGATGGTCTGACGTTTATCGCCAGCAATTGACTGGTTGCAGGACGTCGCATATATGCAGTGGGACGCCCATGTGTACACACACCCTTGGCCAAATGGGTTCGTTTGCGTTATCAAAGCAATCCAGAGCATCGTTGTGCATTTATCCACGATAAGCTTTATTCTCTAGGTCTACTCATTCTAGCTACTGTGCGTCCTCTGAGTACCACGCTCGGCAAATCCGGATCCGCTCTACTGCTTTGATATCTATACCGTTAACGCCTTGCTAAACACAGATTCATGAGAAGGATAGCGAGGCAGAACAAGGCTAAGGGACAAGGGCTTGCTCCGGAGACTTGCCCTTCACCGGTCGCATACCCTGCCCTCCCCCTCGTCCCGCGGCCCATCCAAGAGTGCCAGGATGGGTTCTGTCGCCGTATGCAGACAGCTAAATGCCTGCCCACTACTACCAGGCCAGCTTTCACTCAATCGGCCCAGTCAACAATTTGCCAGCTCACCAGGTCGTCCCGGATAATAAGTCGGTGTCTGTCAATACGCCATTCGCTGTACAAATGACGCGCAGCTCCTGCAGCTTTGCGATGTGCTGGCCCAACTCCTCCTTGCCTGGCATCCTGCTGAGACCGCCACACGCATGTGGCCAAGTTCCTCCCCTCCTGATCAGGTGTTCCGAACCAGTACCTGGAATGCGTCAGTAGGTGGGTAGGTATCTTTATAGCTTCCGGCTTTCATGACTCGACTACTCACTTGAGAAACCCACCACTGGCTGTCGCCTCAGCATGCGCTGCCTTGTCCAGGACACCCAGCTCTGCGTATACTGTTGTTGGGGGGATTTGCGACCGGAAAGCGACGATATAAAACGACGTCTCCTTCCACACGTGGCCTTCCTCACGGACCAATCGCGTCAATTCCTCCATGACTTGGTCCCAGTTGAACGTCTCGGTGTAGGGTGCCGTGGCGTAGTCCGGACGTAGGCTCCTGAATTTGACAAGTGCTTTTGCCAAGAGCGCGTTTTCCTTATCCAGAGTTCTCAAGTCAAGCAGGTGCTCCTTTTCAGTATATGGCGAGACGATCAAGTAGTTGTCCTTGTCATCATGGTCAAGTTCGTCGTTCTCCACGGTCTCGGTTGAAACAACGATATCCGATTGCTTGTCCAAGAACACATTGGAAGCAATGGTCTGGCCTGGGTATCCTCGCACGAGTGCCATGACGCTTGTGTGTTGAGAGTGTTTTGGAGAATGAGTGTCGACGTCTTCGGCTGTACTCAAACCAGGATTTTACTAATATTAGGAGAGAGGAAAACAAAAAGGAACAGAGGGTCAAACAAGGTCGGAATGGCCAAAGAGGGTATTTGAGATTCGTGGCTACGGCAAGAGAAATATTCTCAGCTCCAAGGTAGTCTTTCATGCCAGACTGACTCGGGGTGGCCCAACAATGGAGCAACCGTCTTTTATGTATCCCTTGCGCATGACGACCCAGCGGCTTCGCAGCTTCTTCACCGCCAACACACGCAGTACAGTTCACCAATGTCGCTATCAACGGCCGATATTGCGAGCGAATAAATTTTGAGAAGCAAAGTCAAGCAGGGTCGATCCATGGATTTCATTGTCTTACAGCCTATTCAACACAACAAATGGTCTTAGTACCTGCCGTCTACCTAGCGCCGCCGCCCATTTTAGCCCGATTGCGCAATCCCGTCAAATCTTGATACCATCCGCCTCGAAGAAAGGATGCAATGCGACATTAGGTTGCCAATGATCATGTTCCCGGTGCCACCGACGCATGGATATATAATGCACAATGTCGCCATTGAACACGTTTTCATGAACAATGCTTCAAACATCAATCTAAGCAAACTCGAGATGATAGATCTACACGGTCGGATGTGTGACGGGTCCACATTTTCGGGAGAATGAGTACCTATAGGTGTATGCGGCAAGGCAAAGCATATGCAAGATTGCCAGCGCGCTCGACCTTGCAACGAATTGGAGAACATCAACTATGGTGGTACTCAACGTCGTTCGTCGTGTAAACAAACTTGTCGACCCTTGAAAGATAAGGAAGCATTGTCTTGCATACCCGCTCCATTCGGAAGTGTTCGCGGTTCAAAGTCTGAGGTGATAGTCGGTACCCATCGGTTTAATCGGTACTACCAATTCATTTTTCCCCGTTGGTCTTTTTTTTTTTTCATCCTGGTTCGGCGCATCAAGCGTACCTTGAATCAAGATGAAGTCCACACCATGACTCGCCAGCATGCGCTCCAAGGGGCGACGCCAACTTGCATTCTTGTTTCCCCTATCCAATAAAAAAAAAAGGTAAGAAAAGAAAAACACTGGGTTGCCGAGTAAAAGATGTCAACAGTGAGTTCAGCCAAAACCAAGCACATGACATCCTACCGAACCCGAGTCTATATTGTGTTATTGTCATTGTCGGAAATATTACCGTTTCTTCACTCAGTTGAGTCTAGACTTCTTGATATGCGTACGTATTAGTGAACAAGAATAAAGCAGTAAAATTACTCACTTGGAAAGAATGACTTGTCGATCTCATTCAAGTCGGGACTGATAGTGATATTGATCCTAAATTGGTCTGTTTTCAACAGAAAGACGAGTGTTAAAACTTACAAAAACGAGTGTTAAAACTTACAACTGACAAATAAGTTCGCCACCACTGATATCCACTTGCCATGACCAGTCAATTGCAGGATAGCAATTTGAATTGCCATACTAGTGACTCTCAGATTTTTCCATGATTTTCCTTCCCACCATATGCAGTGAGGCTCCGAGTATTAGAATCCTAAGTATTGAGAGCAAAACACACTTTCTTTTGTTCATTGATCTCGATGTAAGGGTTTTGGATCAGGAAGGATCTCTCGAGATTTCACACGGCAGTTTGAGACACTAGCTGTTAAGGATGACTTGCTCACCCAGAAAAAAAAAAAAAAAAAAAAAAAAGGAAAAAAGGAAAAAAGGAATCAATACAAAGAACAAAATGGATTGATCAACGTGGACTTTATATGTGGACTTTATATTATAGAAGAAGAAGCGCTTGGGTCAGATATTAGAGCCCCCACGACTCTTTGTGGGGTAATCCTATAGCCATTTTTTGTTTTCCGAGTTACCACGCATCTACTAGTTTCCTCCAGTACAAAATTGACTAATATACTCTGCTCTATAACTGGTGTTCCTCAACCGGATGCCATGAGATCGTCCAAGTATGCCCCTTGACCCTCGTGTTTACTACCACCGTGGTAGGACTCTTCATAATATGCCCCTCATTTCTCTGAGAACCTTGATTGTCGTACATGGAAATCCTTATCATACATACATCTATAACCTCCCAAGGGAAAGTGACTTCATGTCATCATGCCGTCGCATGGATGGCGGGGTATATTAGTCGTTCATCAAGCGCGGACGTGCATTCTCCTGGTCTAGGGCGAAGAAAAGTTGTGGTTGCAAATGGCAAGCAAGCTTGCCCGCGTATCGCAGCCAGAACGCACGCCATTGAGATCAATGGTCGAAAAATAAGGCGAAAATTTATAGTACAGGCCTGTGCCGCTGGAGGCAAATCATACAGTTGACGAAGTGCTGATGCCAAAGGATAGACGCATACATACATAGCCGATCAAGCAGAACGTAATACGTTGACGCCAGGATTAATGAAGGCCAGAGTAGCCAACTCAGAGAATCGACGGACAATGTTGGTCGTGCCTCCAGTCACCTTTGATTCGTCCTGAACAAACTTGCGAGCAACCGCCAGCTTGCTCTTGGGGTCGTTTTCGTCTAAATGTTGAGGAAGTGTGCTCTCAAAATCTGGGGGAAACTCAGGCGACAGAGCACGCATTATGGCGACTGAATAGAGTACGTCTCGGTTCTCTCTTCCATCGAGCAGAGTGCGAATTCTGTTCAATATCTGATCACGCTGAGATGAGATGATTGGATTCGGGGGATTTCCGAGCGGTTCCACCCGGCAGAACTCCCCCAGATGGTACCAGAAGTCAAGTTCCCTCACCCGGCGGAGGTCGCCTGAAGGCGGAGGACGAACCAGCGGGTTATCCATCAGAATGGTGCCAGAGAGCAGAGCTTCAATGACGTAGACACGGTTTCGAGCCTCGGCAGAATCGTGATCAGGGGGGATGACACTCGGCGGGTTGATTCTTGGAGGTGTTGCAAACGGCAGACAGGCAAGATCCCAAACCGTTCGAAACTCGGCATTGGCGGATTCTGTCATGGCATTTTGCTTTTGCTGGTCTGCTCTCCCAACCAGGCTGAGTAATGCTGCGATCCTCTTGACCACAGAGTCATGCACCGTGACCAATTGCGTACCGGTTGATTCCTGGGTGTACCACCTTGTCTCGAAAAACTTTTCAAGACCGGGGGCGTAGATCTCATCATAAAGGCCGCGTATTTCGTCCATCTGAGCCTGGTCAGGTAACGACTTGGCCTCGGGCGGCAGGGGCCGGCCCAAGCTCACGAGTTCATCGACGCGCATGTTCTTGGCTGAGTTGTCAGAGTAAGCCGGAGTCCAGTGGTGGAAGGGGGAGACAGACTGCTGAGCAGACTGTGAAGTAAAGACGGGACCGCCACCTCTCAGGGTAAGAGTACTATTCGGCGGTCTTTGGGGGAGAGGACTAGCGATAGGCGTGACTGACTTGACTGGTGGAAGATGCGACGTCGACGTACTCGGAGGTGCACCCACACTGTCCAACGCGGGATCTATGGCGGGGCCGTACTCAAAGTGCTCGCCCTTGATTGTTTGTGGCGGTGCTGACTGGCTGGGCTCATATGCATGACCCGGCGTGTTGCTGGACGATGAGGCGCCAGAATTGTAGGAACTTGGCAGAACGGACGGGAGAGAGCTATAAGTGCCGGAGCTGTTTGGTCCAGGTACAACTGAGGAAGACGATGAGGTTGGTGGTAGCAGAGACGATGGCCCGTTGGACGGGACAGAAGCCGACGGGGTGGGGTGGCTGGTGGTGGTGTTGGTAATGTTGTTGGTGTTGGACGCTGGCTGTATGGTTGTGTGTTGCTGTTGCTGTTGTTGCTGCTTGAATATGGGATCGTAGCCTAAACATTCCCGCTTTGACTTTTGACAGTTCTTACACACGGGATGCTGCTCGTCGCACTGGTGGTTTTGCGTGGATTGGTTAGCTTCTATGGTATGTGTAGTAGTCAATTTGATCGATGCAAGCCTGGCAAGAGCGGCAAATTCCAGCGGGACGAATGCTGCTAGAACTTTGGTTATGCGGATTGGATTGAGGCAGGTTACAAGTAGTTCCTGGACTCTGTAAATGTGTTTTGAAACTTCAAAATAGTCCCATACCCAGCTCAATGCTCGATTTTTC
This sequence comes from Pestalotiopsis fici W106-1, assembly GCF_000516985.1. Lineage (NCBI taxonomy): Eukaryota > Fungi > Ascomycota > Sordariomycetes > Amphisphaeriales > Sporocadaceae > Pestalotiopsis > Pestalotiopsis fici. Next base: position 259,277 of record NW_006917107.1, on the reverse strand, counting down.
GCGCTGAAGCAAGTGATTTTGTGAGAATAATATAATCACACGATCGCGACACTACCGCGATATTGGTGGACCTCTTCTCTGTCTTTTTTTTTTTTAATATCTCCCCGAACAGTTATTTCCACAGCCTTTCTTTGAGTGGTGGTTGTTGCGAGCTCGAACTTGAAGTAGAGGGCCCCTAGCTTTTGTGGCTTCAAGCTCCTCTCGCCTGCTGGTCAAGCCTGGAGGGGCTTACAGCGAGCAGGAAAAGAGGGAAAGGTGAAGAAAAAAAAAGTGGATAGGGGCTAGACAGCAGGAATATTTGGTGGTGCAGTTATCGCGGCCAAGAAACTCAGGCCCGTGGTGCACAAAATGTAGTGCACGCTAATAACCAATAATCATAGTAGAGACAGTGAATCAATGACTGGCAACTTGCAAGGTCCTGGTTCATCTGCTCCACGTTCCGCCCGCCGCTCCACGAACCACGGTTCACTGGCTCGCTCCATGGTACAAGCCTTTAGTCAGGCGATCTTCAAGCGAAGCGAGAAGCAACGGGCGGACGGACGGACGGGGTGGGCACAAGGTCGGAACCCACTTCCAAAACTCTAACGGAACGGGGCACTTTTAATGGTTCCCTTTCTTTTTTAAGGTGTTTCTTTTCGCGACTCTCAAATCTATACCTCTTGGGAAGCAGATAGATGTGTCGTCGGTGGAAAACGGCAGGGGAGTGCAACTTTGCGAACTCGAAGAATATGGAGACAGAGAATACACAAGAAGAAGAAAAACTCCAGCGTCATGAGGACCTATGCGCAACCCGGAAGAAATGACGACATACCTTGATTCGCCGCTTGCGACACGTCAGACATCCTGTCTTTGTTCGGCGCTTGATCTCCTGCTCAGGCAACTTGTCAGCTAACAGATCGCCGCGTGAGGAATCCGAAATGAGTTCTAAACAGAACGGTCAACCATCGGAGGCGATACCCACTTTCTTGTTGCGAGGGTTCCCCAAGAATCTGGGGTCGGTCGGCGGCAAGGCGTATCGCGATGCCATGGCATCAGGAGGCATGCTGTACGGATTCCCTGGCAGCGGTACTGGATGCGCGTAGTACGGCGGCATAGTCGCTTGTACTTGCATCATTTGCTGGGCCATTGGCACTTGCTGTGCCTGCTGCTGTTGCACCGGATCGAACGTTCTCATGCTCGGCAGAGACATGGGCTGATGACCGCCAGACGGTCCACGGTATGGATCACCGGGTGGGCCAGTTGGACTCCCGTAGCCATATATGCCTTGTGAACCATAAGTCGGGCTTGGAAATCCTACTGGCGGCCGCTGGTGGCCTGGATGCTGCGGTGGATTCGACATAATGACGGGTGGACTTGGTGATGGCGGCGCCGACGAGGTATGCAGCTGATCTATATCGTCGGCAATGATTTCGTAATCCAAGACCGTGTTTGTGTCACGCGCAGACGGAGTTTTTGCTGTCGAGCGTACAAGGTCGAAAGGCACAGCAATAGAAGATATCGTAGTAGTGACGCCGGCCGTGGTGCTCGGTTTAGTGGCAGTCGAGACCGAACCAGACACATGAACAAGCGCCGGCAATAGGTATGCCTTCGGCGCAAAATGGGTCGCGTCGCCGGGGAGTTTATCAACGTCTCTTCTCTCTGCTTCTATCCCCTCGACAGCCCCAGTCGCTCCATATGCGGAGGCTTGCTGTATTTTCGTGGACGGTCCTATGCCCTCAGGTTGTGGCTTTTCCCTTTGGCGATGGCTGTCTTGGGAAGACTTTACATGTGCTTGGACAGAGTCGTTTGTCGTTGAACAATATTGCGTATGTGTCTCGAGCTCGGCCGGGGCTTGTGACGGTTGCGACGGGCTTCTATCCAGTACGGAAGGATCAGGCAAATTACTACTCACAAGAGCAGGTAGAGAGCCATGACTTCTGCTATTTGTCTCTTCGTTGGCAACGGCTGGAATTAACATGACAGGGCCGCCGGGTGGCAGAGGTAGAGCCTGAGCTTGTGCCTGCGCCGACGGCTGTACCTGTTGCGCTTGTGGCTGTAGCGGCGGCTCCTGTGCCTCTGCCATTATTATTATTATTTTTCCTGGCCCTTTGATTTGATTTTAATTTGAGGATTTTATGGAACCCAGATCAGGAGCAGGGGGACTCAATCGAAGGCGCCGGCGCGCAGTCGAAAGACGAGGGCCGACCGGGGCAGGTACTGGATGAATGCAACTCTCCTGGTCTGGCTGGCACACTCTGGAGAACAAGGTACAGAAGCGAGAAGCAGCCAGGCACACATACACACGCGCGCAAACACACGTATGTACATACACTCACAGACATCTGTACACACCAACAAATCCGTACCATACAAATGTACCAAGCTTCACAAAACCGGCAGACTAATGCTCTGTACTGTACGGTACTGTACGAAGCAGTGCTGTTGAGAGTCTGAACGGGTTTGTGGTGCCAAGCAACGCTGCCTTTCCTCCGATGGTATGGTGCGTTGAATTCTTGCGCAAAAAATGCTTCCTTCAAGGAATTGGCGGCGGGCACTTTTTTTTTTTTTTTTTCCCCTTCCTTTGTCCCTCCTCTTTCTCTCTTACGCCTCGGTCGTCCCTCGCAAGCCAACGCGACCCTGGGCCGAGTTTCTTGGGGCTAGCCAGCTGCTTGAACAAGGGCATGTAAGGGTAGCAGCGTGGTATGTTCGTAGTAAAAAGCGATCAGGTACGTACTTCCATACCTAGTCCCTCTACACTACTAAGATAGTATGTATGTACAAACCCATGACCTGGTCGCCTCTTAGACACATCTATGTACGTACATACATCAAATCAGTCTCTTGGTGCTTTACCTACATAGTATTACACCAAAACTCAGGTATAAGTATACAGAAAGTGCCAGGTCCTAATAAGCGAGTCTCTAATATAATACTGTAAGTCTAGCAGGCAAAATATATTAATGGGCTGCGAAGTGCCAGTTGTTTACAACAAGCAACCACTGGAGCCAGTATACATCGTAAAATAAGAACGTCACACATACCGAGAAGCAGTGACAAAACTTCATCATTAATTGGGATGGTGAATTGGGGGGAGCGTTGGAGCTAAGAAAGCTTCGGCCCAATTGTTGCGGATCCCGGGACTGAGGGAGTCAGTCACTTGCTCCGTTTAGACCACAAAATCGACTGTTGCTCCTTTCGTATTAGAGTACTTATACCGTGTCCTGCACCTCGTTCAATTCGGTAGGAATTCGGAGAGAGGGGACTGGGTGGACAAGGCATGCCAAGACTGTGGATTGGCCTGGGTAGGTAGGTACCTAGGCAGGCAAGCAGGTACTGTGTAAAAGGCGTTTAGACGTTGTATCTTTCGTGCCGCAGCCGTTGAGTGCGTGGTTTTGGCAACCGCTTATACCTAGGTAGCTCGTAGGTACGGACTACTCAAGTTTTAAGCTTGGGTATAGATGCACATGCAGTAGGGCAACCTACTCTTATTTCCTACATGCTACGCGTTCTGTTTCCCTCCATGACTCCAAGGTCGTGATATGTTCGTCTACCTAGGCGCCGCGTATTGTAAAGAGTCACTTTGGTCCATGTAGGCGTGCCACTGAGAGAACAGTGTAAATGCTGAAGGATGAGATGGCTAGAGGCGTGCTAGGCCAAGCGAGCGCAGACAGTGTGACTCCATTGTGCGAGGTTCAAAGGTGCACTGCGAACTGCAGCTCTGGCATGGACCCCAGAACAAGGACAGGAAAAAGCAAAACAATAAGTGGGAAGTAGTTTGTCAGTGTTCATCTGAACTTGCGACGCTTCTGGTTAATTGAGATGGGATGGTGGTCTCGAACGATCGCACGTCGGAGCCGAATGAATTATTCATTATGCTCTTTTGCTGCGAGTTGTATTCACTGGCCCTGAACTTGAATCGACATACTTACAGTGGTACGTAGTGAAATTGCGGATTCTGGGGTGATGGGGAAGCTCGGAATGATTTTAACGATCGAGGCAGCTGCAAGGATTCAATGCATTTCCAAGCTTGCATCGTTCTGTTTTTTAATCTGCCGCGGCAACAAGTTCTCGCCTGCTCAAAGCAGGAGGTGTTCGTCACGGTCCAATATCGGGACCTGTGACGACTGCGGAAGGACACGAAAAGTAAAATGGAGGGGGCGTTACTTGGTGACAAGGCCTTGCCTGTCAACTAAACTTGAGAGTAATACTAGTGGATTTTCCTAGGTGAGTATACTCATCGATCGGAACAAAGAAACGCGTTTCATCTCGCAAGCTTAGCTAGCCTTGGTCAGAATTTGATTCCTGGTAAGAAACACCCGGCTGCAGAATATGGACGTACTACTATGTACGCACATAACGTCCCTACCTAATAATACATATGATGTTCCCGTCGTCTGTCTTGCCTAGCCCTAGGATCTGACCTTGCAAGTCCCCGCCCAAGCAATCTTTGTGCATTGCTCCGGGTCCCGTACAATGAAAAGCCCAAGGAGGCAGAGTTTTTAATTATTAGGTATTATTATTTTCCTCAAGTTTCTCTGCTTTGGTATTAAAGCATATCTATTGCTATTCAATATACTACGGTGTAAGATCTAATCTTAATAAGTTACGTCGGTGGCTAGATTATTTAATGCAACTCAAGAGCGGTATTTTCTTTTCTCTTGAAATTTTTCTTCTTCTTTGGGGCTGGTTCTTGCGCTGGCCAACGGGCGGTTATACTCGCGACCAGGATGACGCCTGCTGCATATAAGCGCATAAGTGGAAGCGGCCACGCAAAGCCAGGCAAGCCAGGGAGGCTGAAATTGTTGCAGAGCCTCTGCAGCGTCTCTGCGTCGCGGGCGCCTACTATTGACGCGCGTGGTATGACACCTCGTCTGATAACGTTGTGTTGCGTTCCGGATCTTGGAGGCTATCAAGGGGGCTGTTTACAGACACATGCACTCGAGAAAGGTCTGGAGAAATGGGCACACGAATGTGATCAGCGGCAATCGACCAACCCTGGGCTAGGTACCTACCAAAGTATGTTCGTAGTGTACACTACTCCCCGCAGCTTGCCGTGATGTCGCCTGTCTGGCGGATAGCTCGCCTAACGGGGAAGTCTTCTAGAGCCTCGCTTGGGGACGATAGCCGAGACGGGACCAACACAGGGGTGCAGGCATCCATACGCAGCAGGCCCCATGGTCCTAGAGCCCGCTGACCCTCTCCTCGGGGAATGGAACAATTTCAGTTAGCAGGTCATGGGCGGCGCAGATCAGGGGATTGTCCGCGCAATGTATTTCATGCTTTGGGAAAATCAACCCACTGCGGCCACCGGCTTGGGCGCTGGACCGGTCAGTCGTCGAGTGCCCACACGGCCTTGACGACATGTACTTTGTAAACGAATGGATCATCCTGGATATACGTGCATACGCCTATATGAGCTCCCATGAATTGGTAACTCGGCCAAAATACCCAGAGGCAAGTAGACTCGGAGATAGACCAGCAGACGACGTAATGTTATAATAAGGTAGATACCTATGTCGTACTCTATTGAGCCTAGGGCACGACACATGGTAAAGGCGCCACCCCTCCATGAACCACGAAAAAAAAGCTCCAGCTCGAGTTCATTGTACACTTTTCATACATTCGGGATGCAGGCCCCAGCAATAACGCATCGGACGGAATTATGCCACGGCCGCCTAAAAAAACTCGAAGCAATTGATCTCCACGCGGCTTGACGAGCATCGTTCTCTGGGCTTGGGCAGGGACAGCGGCCCACTTACTTTGAGAGCCGCGCTGCAAAGATGGGCCATGTTATATTCTCCGCAATTGGTGATATTTCCTCGCGCGACCATTCCTCCCTACCTAACAACTTGGGCAGTCCATGATGGAAGCAGGGGAAGCTGATGGCCCTACCCATCTAGGTACTTGCTCGTTGCAGTTGCTCGCTTCGCTACACTCCGCCCCGACGGGGCGCCTCTCTTGTCTCTCTCTGTCTCGCGCGCGATCTTGTTTTTTTTTTTTTTCCCTTCCCACATACCTATCCACTGTTGACCTAGATGCCAGCGTGGTCTTTGACAAGCCTAGTAAGGGCATGCCTCGCTTATTGCCTTCTGAGGAACTTTAGCGAATCTGTGTCTTAAAACTCCGATCGACGCAGGGAACCCAAGCTACAGAGTACTTTAGCAGTTTTTCGTGTGACATCTATATACCGCGTTCAGGACATATTCCTGGGAAGGCAAATTTACAGCTGCATATTTTACATGTGGCCTGAGTTAAGCCATATAAATTCGACCCACGTCACCAATGGAAATCATTATTACGCCAAGAGAGATGAACGACTGATTGCTGTTAGCTTTGCGAACATAGTAGCACGAGCCGTCAGCCACTCGTCCGGACGCGATTCGTAAGGATTGAAGCTTCTTTTCAAGGTCGCAGTGCATCTGTCCGAGAACTTATCCTCTGCACCGACCCGTCCTGTGTGCGTACCCCCTGCCCATATAGGTAAGTAGATCGGTGCCTTAGGGGTCCTTGGCTGAGCAAAAACCTCCTTGTGGTCTCGCTTCACGAACCCGTGTTGCCTGAGTAGCATCATAGGAGTTGGCTGTGTCTCTTGATGGTTGCTTGACCTGCCTCGGGCCTCACAGATATACATTCGTCATTTCTTGATGGGAACCTTAACAGTTTATCCGCCAACTGCATTATGACATATTGTTTTTCACCGCACCAGTTTGTGCCGGCTTTGCGGTTCAATTTGGACCGCAATCTGGACCTGCATATCGCTTCACACAAGTCCCGCGTACGATTAGATTTGATCGTCGTCGTTCCATGCCAGTTTGTTGTCAGCTTTGCCAATGAGTGTGCGACCTCGTCGACTAGCATGTAATTTTCCCGTTGCAGCTGAGCACTGTCGAGCAATGAAACGTTTGGCCAGGCACTGGTATGGGTGGCATTATCATCTCACGATTGTAAGTCGTTTGCCTCAAAACAAGGCTTCCAATGCCTTGTACACATCCAATACGATCTCGCTCTTCTCTCCGTGTTTTCGGTATAGCAACCAAATTTTTGGAGACCACTCTCCACATGGATGATTGCCTGCGCTGCGCTACCATTATTCTTGATACAGTCACCAGCTAGCATTGTATTTTTTGTGCTCGTATGGCACAAGATTATCCGCATCAAACCATGTGCTGATGCCAAAGCTGCTTTCTGGCTATAAGGGTTGCTTATGAGGACGATCCCGTGAGGACTTTAATCCAGTGCATCGGCGCCCTCTTATCATGACCAATCGCCAAATTAATATACTTTGACTTTCCACGGATACCGGCTGATGTGCTTTTTGGCTCTCTATGTTATTAGCCTCTGCGTTGCTCGGGTTATCTAATATGTTTTACAAATATGGACAAGGGACCAAGATGCGGCTCTAATTAATTAACAAGAAATCTTTGCCTGCAACAAGTGAGCTCACGACGAAAATTTATTGTTGGAGATCTGGGCTACAGATTTTGCAGTGTCATGATAACACGGGCTTGCGTTTGTATGCCCACCGAGCCTGACGGGGCAGCGGCCCGGCCTGCCATTCATTCAGACGCCACAGTACCTGTTCAGCCAACCTCCTACTCGGTGATGCGTGGAGTTTCTCCGGCCGGCGCAATGATACAGGCATAGGCCTCTAAATGATTCACGCGTTCTAATAATGACCTTTCATTGCAATGGAAATTCTCCGGTGGCTACATTATCTTGGCGCATCGTAATGAATGCGTGGTTATGTTGACTGCGCTCAAGGCTACACTATTTCAAAATTATTGATTGATTAGATACCCTGCTGGCTTGGAGGCCTGCTCGAAGAGCTACGAGTGGCTAAGAGTCCATTATACCTACAACCATTAAAGCCTGAATAAATTGGTGTATTCCCTTCTGACGTAATGTGTGCGCAATCCTAGTTTCATATCTACAAACGCTGCTGATCCGTACGATATTGCTGCTCTTTCGAGCAACCCTAGAAGTAATTTGCAACGCATGATCTGATGTTATACCTCCAGAGATGAATAGGACAAGTTCCGGTCTCTCCCAAAGCATCTTTCAATCCATTAGCTACCACAGACCTTGGCAATGAGATGCAATGACAATACAAATGAAATCCCGATCATATATGATCAGCAGAGAGAACAACACTTTCGATGAATCCAGAGATAGGGCTGGACCGAGCCTAGACGGACATGATGACTGAATAACTCGATTTATGATGAATTGCGTATGCAATGCTGAGTATACTATTCAAAATGGCGACACAATTTCCGAGTTTGTGGATAGATTTAGAAATGCTTGTTTGTTCAGTGAGGCTGAACGATATACAAGTAACAAGCTGTAATTTAACCTTTTAGATGCGGAAAGGGTACTGTAAGCGGCGCAGAGAGCAGCAAAAAATACATTGTTATTAGAATGCCTTTGAAATCCAGGCAAATTCAGAATGACTGAGTGAGCTTCCTGAGAACAAAGAACTGCTCATTATACAAGTAGTTCAGCCCTAGCCACCCTCTTTTACAGCTCTTGGTGCCGCAACATAACTCTTGTTCAGCCCCACACACACGGATGATTTGCGTCTTGACAATAACATTGTGTAGAATAAAGGATTGTAAAAAAAGACAAGAAACAGTTTTGCAGACTCAATATTCTCCTTTCGTTATAATTAAAACGGAGTCAAAAGTCCGTCACGACACCTCAGTCCACTGTCCTCTGTGAACTATTACAGTCTGACCTCTTATTGTCCTTTCTTTGGGAAGGTCGAAAGTTACTGCTTTTTCAAGTTCATGGAGATTGAAAATGAGCCATCAGTCTGAGCCAAAGCCACCGAGGCTTAGCACTGGTGTTGAGTTGGAGTTTGCTGTCATCTACGTGTTTCATACAAGAGATGCATCTAGCAGCGAGGCTGAGGAGAAGATTATAGATGACGATCTGCCCCAGCCTCTGGAGATTGAATTCCCAAAAGGCGTACACAGACCAAATTTACACGACATAGGCCAGGAAGCTGTTCAAGAGGCGATAATCAAGACACTGCGGGATGCTGGATTTCCTACAGAAGAAGCTGAAGTGAGTGGACAAAAAACGCAAGAAGCGCGCCAACTCGATCCATTTCGACACTGCCAAGTCGCGAGCGATACTACTATCAAAGTAATTGGCCTTGAGGGCTTTAAGGCGAGACTACCACTCAGATATGCCGCAATCGAGATTGGGCTTCCTGTCGAGTGGGAATCGCCACTCAGTTTCGAGGTTGTGCGATATATGATTAATTTGCTTGCCTCCAAATTCCGGATCCAGATCAACCCAACCATGGGCCTCCATATTCGTAAGTATCCCTGATCTCCCCCCATTCTTTATGTTTTGGTCATATTAGTATAGGGCTAACTATTACTATGGACAGATGTTGGAAACGGCGCTGCTTATATGCCATTTCAATGGGTCAAGAGGATAAGTATGATGTCTTGGGCAGCCGAGCGGCTTTTGGCAACTCTGCACCCACCGACTCGAAGCTTTTGTACTCACTGCATGAGTATCCGTGGATATAGCCCTCTCGCTCATGGGGTGCAACTTGAAGACCACCTTGAACACAATTTCGAAGAGAGACTTTTATGTGAGAGGTACATCGCAAGAGCCGTTCGGTTTGGGGAGGAGTCAACCTTGTGGCGGGAGGCCCATATTGACAAGAGTACAGTCGAAGCATTCACTAGGACAAGACGTTCAGGTTGTTTTGAGTCCTTTATTGAAAACAGCACTTTAACGACGAGTGTTGCCATCGGCGCAACCCCAAGTCAATCAGAAATGATTCTGCCACGAGTTCCCGATCACATGCTGAGCAAGCCAAAACGTCTCAACACGTTTCCGCGGCTCAAACTACCAAGGTATACCGAAGAGGACGCGGAGGCGATGAACCGGATTAACGGAGACGTATTATCAGTCGCTGACCTGGCCAAGGACCGTGGTATCTGGTACGGCATAGAACAAATAGCGCGGACGGAGTCGTCCTGTCAGATTGAGGGAATGCTCCATACCAACGACAGAGCCAATTATAGCTTTCTGCAATGTTCCTGCCTCAACATGGGCCATACTGGATGGAGCAAGAAGAAGACAATTGAATGGCGACAAGGTGCGGGTACAATGGATGCAAGGTGGGTAGCCACTTGGCTGAGAATTGTTACAGGCGTCTCGCGATTCGCTATGCACTCTCCCACTGATGAGTTTCTGAGGATTATTCGTCGCTGCGATTATGCCGAGGAGGGAGGCTCCTATGATGTTCTCGATCTGCTCGAGGACATTGGTCTAGTTGCCGAGGCAGCCATTGCTGGCGAAAGAATCAAGAACTATAGAAGGGAATGGTGTCAGGAATATGAGGACAATAGCTGAATTGTAAATCAAATCATCTAGCGCAGTTCGTAGACACGAAAAGACACACAACGGGGGATAAATTGGAAAAGTGCCTTTGGGAGTTCATCACATGCTCATACTTGAGAGTGACATGTTATTCCTTCAAGTGATGATACGCATACCTATGCTTGGGATTTGGTGTAAATTATTTTCAGGCCGACACAATCAACCTACTTTTCGTCAGAAATTATCGAGAACGCCCAATTCCCTAATTCCGCTCTCCAAAATGATGAATGATCTCAAATCAAATTGAAGAGCCGCCTACAAGATAATAATATATCAATTGATAAGAATCAGTATAGTTGTCTCAAACGAAACATGCGGCTAGTTTTAGTTAGTCCTATGCTTGTCTTTAGAAAATGACTTTGAGAATAAAAGGTCAGCAGGGACTGGCATCCGCGAGAACGAATATTTGCAAATTGACCATTTTCAATGAATAAACCGACATTCGAAGATGACAGGGGGTGGTAGACAGGCAATTTAATTAATAATGATAGTTTCATAAACGTGGTTCACTAAGATCGGCCACTCACCGTATGTTAGACCACATTGGTAAACTATGAAGATGGGAAAAGCCCAAATCAACCTTGATCTAGTAAAGCACAAAAGCTTCGTGTCAATGCCTAATAGGCAAGTAGGTTGCTCAAAGTGTCTGCCTGATCTATTTCCATGGATCTTCAACGGCCAAGCCGACGGAAGATGAGCTATGCAATAAGCTGCATCCGGGCACCTTGGCGGCGAGAGTAGTCATTCCAAGTCAGAGCCATGCCAGAGCCGTTGCGGGCTACTCAAGAAATTGGTGGCATTGCTTGACTGAGTCTCTTTCCTGTTGTTCAGGTTTTTGCTTATTCCCAGTGGAAGCAACAATGCCCATATCGAGCACATGCAAGCTTTCAGCACGAGATTTCATTTCCTTTCATTTATTTGGTCTCAAGACAGGAACGATTTTGCCTACCAGATTGCCAGCTGAAATACCAAGACGAATCCTTCCAACTAACTCAACTGGCGCCAAAATGCTGGACCAAACGCTACACGTAAAATGACTAGGTTAGTGTGATTCAGTTTCAAAGACGGAACCATGCTAATATGCTTAAATTTAGTGTTGATCTTGTTAGCAATGAAAGAAGGTGACCAGGGATGAGAGAAATGCAAAACATCTCCATGCCCATGTAGAGGAGTACTTGGGCCCAAACTTTTCGCAAGCACACATTTCTTCCTTTTCCTTCACGAGTTTCCCCTTAGAGTACAACAGGCAGTCATACACGGCCGGCGCGCAGATCTGTGGGAAGAGAGCATTGCAGACATCTTATACGAAGCAAGGCTCAACCTACATTGCTTATAAACACGATGGATTCGAATCAACCGCCTACCCAGCTGCAACTGCAGCAGAATCCACAGCAACAACAACAACAACAACAATCGCAATACAGTCAGCCGCAGCCATTTCCTCAACCATACCCGCAGCCTTATCCTCAGCAATACCTAGCTCCTCCTCCGGTCATGATTCCCTCCAGCAAAGGGTGGCATATCACAAAGATCGTCTTCTATTCGCTCTCCATTATCTTTTGCGTTATTGTGCTCGGCATCTCCATCGCTCTCGCCGTCGATCCTAGTATATATCAGAGCTACCAAATTATCTGGGTGGCACCACAAGCCGGCATTGCGCTTTGCTGGGATGTGGCCGAGCTCATCACGGTCTGCGTTCGACGGAGTCAATATGGTATTCACCCTGGAGCTCACGTAGCCCTTCACCTTCTATTATGGCTGGGTCTTGTCGTAGCTGCGGGACTCACAGGTTGGATTGTGGCCTATGCTTCGGAATGCGGCTATTACTGCCAGCGCTACTACGACTACTATTCCAGTCAATATCTGTCTATTATGCAGGCTGAATTGGCTTTTCTGGTCCTGCTGATGTAAGTTCAACCGTCCTTGCTTCACTCTGGTGAGATAGGAGATTGACGTTGTCTAGTCTTGTGCATTTCGTATTGTTTGTTCGCGCGTGTATGGAAACGCATCAGCGTAACAGGCTGGCCGCCCCTGTGACGATGATACCACAACAGATGTACTATGCACAGCAAATGCCGCAATATCCTATACAGCAGATGCCTCTCATGCAACAAGGATTTCCGCCACAACCTCAACAAGTCCATACGACTGATCACCAGAGAGAGACAGGTCCAGGTCCAATCCAACATAACCTCACAGGCTCAACCCCTCTTTCACAACCATTACCCACACAAGGGCATGGCTTATATCACCCTCCAGTACACCAGTGAGAGATATCTCCCACATGACAATGAAATGTGATGAGAATATCAGAGTTGGCCCATCAGTCTACATCCTCGAAACTTGACGCTATAGAATGCAGATAATCCTGACACATTAATTCAAGTGCGCAATATCACTTGACCCAGTGTTTATCAGTATCAATCTTCAATTTCAAGTTGGTATCTTTTTGGTTCTCGTCGAATTTCATGTTTCATATCTAGAAAGTATCGCCGGCGTGGCCGAGACTATAGCATTACAATCATGAAGCTGTATTGCCGAGCATGGGCTACTTGCGCGTTGCCGAATCTTGGAATCTTTGTATAATCGATAGCAAGCATTTCTTCTTAATCCATCCACCAAATTGTCGACCAGGCCCACCACTCTCGATGCTATGTTTCCCGATCTTCCCTTGCTAGCGTCTTTATTGAAGCTGATCCTCTCCTTTCATCATTCTAGCCATATCTCTGCTCCCTCTGGGGTCTTAGTAGTCCTATGCTGACCTAGACTATGTCTGGCCGCCACATGTCATGCCAGGAAATCGTCGCCTCACAAAGGCTACAAGATTCGCGCAAGACTCCAGGAGAGCTCTTGCAAGTTCGAAGGATAGCCTGCGGAAGGGTGCCGAAATCGAGTGATATAAGTGATACACTTTGTTCCAAACTGGAGTCGTACATCGAATCGGTAGCATGAGGAGTATGGAGAATGATGTTTGATCTTGGCACAAATGCTCGGTTTTGGATCTCGGAGCCGCATGTCAAAGGGCAGGGCTCGTAAGAGAAGGACTCTGCCAGGTAATTCTCAGGCCATGAGTTCGCCGACCTCAAACACCACTTATGATCTTCTGCGTCTTTGATTTCTGGCGCCTCTGACTTGTATGACCAAGAGATCTGGTAAGCTGAAATACGGGCTGCATCTGTTGTCATAAGGGCGCGCAATATGATATATAACCGTGCCGCAATGACGGGAAGCTTGCAGCACGGCGTGGGCTTGCGTCATCGAAGTCGGCGAGAATATCAGGAGAGTTGGCTCTGTGCCTAGAGCAACTGGTCATCCTGTTGCGTCTTTTCTTGGATTGATGAAGAGCGATAGATCCCCATCCTTGGCGTCTGCGGCATTGATGTGACGTGCAAAGTTCATGATTCTAACATTACTACCGGTATCTTCGTTTTCAATGGGACCTTGCTGATTCTTGGATACCACTCCTGTCGCGACGCTCCACCCGGCGAGCCCTGGAGTCTCACAGCGGTAGCCGTCATGGCGTCCTCATCTGCCGCAAAAGTACCTCTAAGACGTCTTGCTAGAGAAGTAAATCTTGAGTCCGAGATTCAGCCTGGGGGCTTCAATGGGTAAGTATTGAGGCGCAAAGGATGCTCGTGATGTGATGACGTGTTGTACAATGGCATAGACTGATGCCTGCACTTTTTACTGCGGCTTTCACTGTTTGTGATCAAGTGCCATAGCGGCACGAGATGTCATATTCTATGTCCGATATTCTTCTACTGAAGAGGAGACTTCTGGGCGATGAGGATCGAGAGACCAAATTAGGCTGAACATATGTGAATGTCATTACTACCAGATTCGCTGTAGTTTGATATAGAATGCAGTATCTGGCAACATAGGGTGAACAGTTTAAATATTGCTCGGCTGTGGGGTTTTTCCTCCTTTTTCTTTTGGGGAATTCGCTTTCAAGATTTGCTAAAAGTCGGCAGATTGGTTGCTATGAAGACATTGGAATGTGTGTCGACGAGGCCCACTCTCGGTTGGAGCTGCAACTGCTGCTCTATAAATCACACCCTATACTAAATAAACAAATCTGTATACAGATACCATATTATTTTAAGTAGTGGTACTATAAGTTTTTCTCAAATGGAAAGTTCTTTGCTCATATTGAAAAAAGAGTGTCCTGTCTTTATTTTGTGATACTGCACCACATGTTACAACGCTATGAACATGCGCTCAGTTGAGCCAAAGGGTCACACTTTGGCCAAACCCGAGAAGACCAGTTTTCGAGCAAGTCCCTGCTGCTGCGCCTGACGAAACACGGCGACGGTTGGACAGGAACCAAGTACAGGCCCTCTAGATAAGGCATGGACATAGCCCAAGGGCAAGCGACGGAATGAACAACAGCCATACATCCCAGTCTGCCAGTCTCTCTAAGTTTTTGAAACCCCCATATCATGAGCCAGTATGAAAGGTGCCTCAGGGGGCTTGGTACATATCGTCGAGCCCACCTATTTGATTATGATATGATCGAGGACCCATAGCAGGTGGCCAGTAGCGACCGAGGAGCAAGAAAAGTTGTGGAGTGGTATCAATCACTGCTGTGCGATGATGATAATCAACACTGACAACGCGCCGACAAGAAGCCCCCTTCAAGCTTGGCAAGAGTAGTAGTGCATATTATACCTATGGTTGAAGGTAGTATTCAAGTTTAGTTTTACTATACTCTGAAACACAAAACAATGTGGGAAAATGTTCATTTATAACTTGGTTTTCGGCTTTTCGCCAGGTGGAAAACTGTGCAACGTTGTCCCACCTCTAGATGACCAGTGAAAATTGAGTGTTCAAGTGCATATCTCCCGGGGCCCTACAGCTCAACAGTACTCCACTGTTAAGCCAAGGCCTCCTCACACTGACCTCGGGTTTGAGATGTGCAAGAACATGTGCGCAACACCCAGCTGCCTATCAAGCAGCAGACCCATCCTGCTCCGTGGATGGGTTTGAGTACGTGCATGTTGGCTCCAAGCCATCTCCCTCCAGAAGATGTCCTTTCGAGACATGCAACAGAACCTTTTGTAGGCATGGACAAGGCGATCGCGATTTCCGTTTTGAATCCATTCGGCGCAAAACGCGGGAGTAGGGGATGACCTGAAGCTGTCAGGCGCAGCAAATTTTGACCGTGCTTGGATCTGTTTCTTGGGGTTTGATCTTGCCGACACATCTGTTTTTTTTTTATCTCTTCTCCCCATAGCTTAGCTTTTACTCATAGACTGTTGAGAGCCTTGTGCCTCGAGGTTCCTAGACCAGGGAACGAGGAACCTGGGCCGTCGAGCTCAAAGTATCATCGTGTCCCCGTAGTTGTCGTGCCAGCGAAACTGTCGAGGTTACCGAGATGCGACTTTGCGGCGGCATCTCGCTTCCGGCACCCTCTGCCTTGACGGGTCTTTCAGCGCGGTGGGCCTCGGGAGGTAGTCTGACACTGCCAGTCTTGGCGGTGTTGTCCAGGTCCATGGTGCCCATGCCGTAGTCTTCCAACTCTTGCGGGTCCTTAGTCCACTCTTGATTGTCTCTTCGAGTTCTTCGGCGCTGAAATATGACGATGACGACGAGCAGGCAGGCAAGGAGCACACCACTGGTGGCAGATACGTGTTAGCAAGGCCAAGAGAATTATAGATGCGGTGCGCGACATCTGATGACTACCCGCGCATAGAGCACTTACGTGATGACGCCAATGACGATGGCAGTGATCTTGGAGTTGCTAGCCGGCTTTTCGCAGGTGTCGCCGCCGGCGGAATTGGTGCAGTCGTCGCGAGCAAGAATGGTGAAGAGTGACATTTCGGCCGCGCCTGGATTGCGAGTCGTCGCAATCCCTCCACGTATCAAGCGATTGGTGTATGATAGTTCGGTGAATGTGTTGCTGCTGCAAAATTGAGGCTTCAGATCGCAAACGCTGTGGCAACCCAAGCCCGTCTGAGCTGGTATTGCTCTGCTGCCCTGGCAGTCGCTGGCAGTCGAAAGCAATAGATGTTTCCCTCCAACCGGTGCGACTCGTGTAAGTGGATCTCTGAACAGCGGGAAGGAGGGAAAAAAAGACCCTACGTCTGGGACAATGGCACGGCTGAGAGGGGATATCCAAAAATCCTCTTTCTTAGAGATAGGTTGCTGTCGGCGCCAAAACTCGAGAGCACTCTCTGCAAGGGAATGTAGACTAAAGGAGCGACAAAGAAGGATGGATTGCGGCCTGCGTGGTGAGAATGTGTCGACGCCCCCTACAAGGGAAGGGATATAGCCAGAGGCTAAGAGGAATCAAGACATTCGGGACAAGAGAAAAACACATTAGCAGGTACCTCGTCCTACTATTATTAACTAAAGCATGGCGGGACCCCGGACAATGGGAGGGAATCGCCGAAGTGACAAATGACTGCAATTGGGGTGCATCTAAATGAAAACATGCGACAGTTTCAATTTCGTCATGGGGGCTGTTGGTCACTACTGTGTACGTACTCCCCTGTGTGCATATTGCCTGTCTGTCTGCTTCTTTGTCTTGTGACCTCTCTCTGTCTTGTGATTGCCGGAGAGTCGGGACGCAGGGCATTTCCGTGGGCGCCGGCGAATTCCTGCATAAATGACGACCCCTGAGGATCGACGGAGGCATGGCGATTCCTTTGCTGTGATTGGACAATCTGAAATAGTCAGGTACAGAGTTCTTGTTTCGGCTAGGGCCTTGGGATACGAGGGAAGGAGGGCGGGGGGGGGGACCCTGAGATAATATGAGTACAATGATTTCTCGACTTTCATTATCCACGTACATTGTACTGCCTATTGGCATCCAGCACTTGAGAATCATCTGCCGAGTATGTACTCCAAAATTTGGAAATATTTCACACTGGTCGTTTCTTGCTAATAGACCTTTTTCGTGGCACGTAGCAGCCGTCACCTAGTACTACTAGTGCAGTAGTGTATTACACAGGCCGACGCAGAACGTAGTACTAGTAGTTCTGTTAGATGCAGCAATCTCCACAGTCAAATTCCAAGCCAACAACTCTGGGGAACCCGTGCACATTGTTGCCCGAGACCGCACATAATGATGTCTGTGCTAGCTACCTACCTGTACTCTATAGATTCATGGCATCACTTACATGGCCTATGTTTGAGTTGAATAGCATTGAAGATTATAAGCTGTCAGTATTGCAAAGTCGCCAGCTTATATTCCTGGTACGAGCGACCCAGCAGCACAGGGCAAAGTGCTTTACCTAGGTATACTAGACAAGGTGTGATTGAGCTTGGTCTGGAATCTAGACCCCAAGCCTCAAGGCTAGTCCTGGCCCACGGTGTTCCGTATCTAGCCTGTGGATTCCGGCTTCAACTTCCATCAACGGTTTGACTGCAGGAAGGGGTAGGAAGAGGGGGAAAAAAAAGAAAAAAGAAAAAAAAGAGGTCCCATATTCTGTCAGAATTAATGGACACTGTTATTAGCGCAGGCAAGCACGAGCACTGCCTTCTTGTTGGCGCTAGAACAGCCGGGGAACTTTCTTTCACACAGACTTCCAAACGGATACGCATACGAATACACATTCCTTCAACATTCCTCCATGCCCAGGCTTGACCATGAAGCTCAAATTTTATAAAGTTTCGGATCTTCAGAATGTGTCTATCCGGACTTGAATGACCAGTCTTGATCAAAATGTCCATAATGCACCCCTGGAACATGCTTAAAAATGTCGTCAAACTTGTCAACCCGTGTGGCTGCGTCCTTGGCCTGTTCAAAGTAACCGCGGGCTTGAGCTAGCATCACAGGGTGACCCCACATCGTGTTCATCCACTGCAAGGCATCTTCAGTGATATTATCAAGCGGTAGCTGATAGCTTCTGAACCGCTGCATCTTGGTTCAGTCTTTACTCCTAGCGCGCTCCAGGAAATCAATCACTTACCCAAAGGACTGGCCAGAAGAATGCGTCGGCAATGCTGAATGACCCAAACAAGAAACCGTGATCTTTTTCGCCAAGCTCTGCCAGCCGTGTCTTTGTCTGGATCCTTGCGTGGTACCAGATACCGAGCATCTTCGCAATCTCCTTCTTTGCAGTGTCATTAATTGGAATGTCGCCAGTGTATCTCGCCACGAAGTTTGTATGATATGTGTTGCGGAGTTCATTGAAGCCGGCGTGCATTTGTGCTGCTGCGCTGCGGGCGAACGCTCTCAACCTGTCATCCCTTGGCCAGAGATTACGATCCGGGAATGCCTCTGCAAGATACTCGCAGATTGCGAGAGAGTCCTCAATTATAAAACTTGAATCGCTTGCGATGGGTTGAAGCATTGGAACCAAACGGCCTTCGAGATATTTGTCGCTCGGACGACTTGCAGAATCATAGATGTTGTAGTATCGAGGACTGTATGGAATCTCGAAGAAGTCAAGTAAAAGGACTACTCGAGCCGTCCAGCCTAAGCAGCTGTGTAAGTCTCCATGCTTTGCTTGGTATGTTCAAGGTGAAAACTTAGTGGAGTATCTTGTCCAGAGGCCATATAAGACCATATTGGTCGGTGACTCACTTTGGGCCATTTTGATCTTTTCCTGTCCTTTAGAGGGGAAGAAAAAGACGAATAGGACAATATGGGAGTGTAACTGGAAATGGGATCCCGATTTATACCTATCACTGGATGACTCTTTTCTCGGCGTTCGAGTGACTCAGCACAAGACTCCTCGTCCAAGTGTGGGCCCGCAATCTGGCTCACGTACTTGCAGGGCATGGCTGCCTCTTCATGCAATGTAGGTCTGAACCCTTGGGCAATTCATTGGCTATTATCAGAGGCAGTAACTCTCTGAAAAAAAGACGAATTCATTGCTGAATATAATTCAAAATAATCCGGTACGACATGGTTCGGCACTTCTGTCACAATGATGTGGATTAATGTCGTATAACTTGGTTCAATATGAAGCCACACACCCTGTGCAAAATATATTTGTTAGATGCAGTAATTGTTTGATTGCAGCTAATACTTCGTGACTCATAGTATCGCCATGATATTTATGCTTGAGTAGCAGGTGGCGACTATAAAAGGCGTCCCGTGGCCGAGACCACTATATAATCTCTATTGGACTGGTTGCTCTTTGTTTTTTTTTTTTTTTTTTTTTTTTTTTGGGTGTAAGAAGAAAATCACAGCATGCCCCTTCTTCCCACTTAAAAAAAGAAAAATGCTGATTAAGTCTAGATCAAGTATTCCCTCATGTGAAATTTTTGTCGTGCTGCATCACCATCTTGTTGTTGCCATTTCAGACAATTAATGGATTTCTTGCTCTCGATATTTGGGGGATATGTAGTGGAATACATACATTGTCGAGTATTGGAGCAGAATTGGTTATGAGCTTGGTTGCTGCAAGACTTTACAGTTTTGGCTGGCTACGATCTCGAATTGGTTATGTTGATTCTGCCTTACGTCAGCCTCCCGTGCAGAAATACTCAACAGACTTGCTCATTATACTTTTCATCACGCTTGGCCATTGGCCCTTTTAGTCGAAGGGATGAGGGTGTGGCTTGCTGGGTCAAAGAGTTGGGTGGCCTGAGTCAGCTACTCAAACTATCATGTACTCACAATCTGCGTCAAGTATGCAGCCTACCTATATCGATGTCGTAGTCATCTGCCCCGAATTGAAATGGCTCAGTTTTCATCCAACACCAGCACCGACGTCATCAGGCAATGGCCCATTTCTTCGGGTCACCCGGCAGACTTTGCGAATGTGAACCCTCTGTCTGCTTTAATGCATAGCCACCGCTTCCAACGACATCTTCCCTCTCGTCGGCTAACCATGGCTCGAAGCACAGGAGTCACCAGTATAGTGACATGGAGTGTTTGCCTTGGGTATGAGTAACGATTGTTCAGCCTGGGCTTCTATACAGTGCCAAATTGGCATTGTTAATGTCAATGCAGACAGGTTTCATGGGTTTCTTTCATTCTTCCTCTCCATCTTTGTGTTTTCTAGATATTCCCTATAGTCCTAGCTATAACAAATTCATTCATTTGACGAGTTCCTAGTAGACTGGTGAAACATTTCCATTTGTGGCGGCCAAGTTTGGACGGTCGATGTTAATAACCCAAATGAAGGGCATGGGACCGTACATTATATTTAGTACTGCCCTAATACTATGTCCCGCCGTACTCGAATATGCTTGCAACTGTGGACAGTTCAACACATGTTATACTTGCATTCTCATGATATCGTTCCCTGCAAGGCATATCACAGAGGCGGTGTAGGGATTCTCGAGGCATACTCCTAATACATGTAAGTTGTGTAGTGCCACAGGCCTAGAACAAAGCATATATAAAACAACTATTTTCATTGCCGTGCTACCGTGGAGGTCTTTCAGCTTGCTAGAGGATGAGCCCTTTTAGACTCGTAGCTAAACTTAAAAAGTCGTCTTCTGAAGCTGACCCTACCTCTTTTCAAGACCCGCCACGGCGGCAGACCTTTGGTAAGTTCAGATCGTCGGCGCTCTAGGGCATCTCTAGCGACGGACAGTTCAGCAGAGTGGATGGTACAAAATTAAAAAAGTAAAACTTGCGAAGGCTAGACATAGCCAGGTAGGTTACTCTGATCCAACAGAAAGGCCTATATATTCTCTTCACGACGTTTCGAGCTTGGCCGTTCACGATATGCCATCCTGCATTATCGCCATTCCTCATATCAAGGCATTTGCGAATCGCAAACGAGAAGAAACTCATTGTATATACCAGCTTGTCAAAGTTACAGTGGTATCACAGAACCACCTCATCACATCATGTCCTGCGCCATCGAGGTAGCAATCCAATTTGAACCGCGCTGGCTCAAACTCGGCTTTCGCACACGCTGGCAAGCGCAACGATACGCAGATCGGATTCAGGGCTGTTGGTGCCATCACCATCTGCGGCTTGAGACCCGTGTTATCGGGACATGGGTATTGATCCGCCTACCGTGGTGCGTGGTGGAAATTGTCTCGAGCACAAGCTGCCCCGGATACGCCGGCTTTTATTTCCGATTCAGCGACCCCTGGATTGCGCACAAGTGGCAGGAGAATATGGTGTGCTTTAAGCCAATCAGGGGTTCCAGAACAGACCTTTATATTGCGCGCGATATGTCGGAGAAAGAGATCTTTGGCGAGTGGAGGTGAAACCCTGCTGAGAAGCCTGGCAAGCTATGTGAATTTGTATTTCAGGGCAAATCACTCGTTGGCTAGGCGCACAAACTATGGCTGTTCTTCATTCTGTACGGTATGAGTTGAATGCTTCCGGTGCCTGCTGATTGCACCAATGCAGAGGGGCGAGTACACCTTCATTATGGCGTCCTTGGGTTTGAGAGGAGTTTGGCGTCCTGGTCTCTGGCCGTTATTTGGTAGACAACATGGAATGAAAAGATCATAATGTTTATAATCGACACATCTAGGATAAAGCTGATCTGAAATTGATTGCATTAAAATGAACAATTTACATCATAGCTACCGCACCGAAATCGATTGTCGCACTCAAGCTCTCCATAATACCCCTATCTTGGAGTCTCATATGATGGAACATGGTCATTATGATCTGTCATTGCTATACTGTGAGTGTTTGATATCACTGGTGATTTGGTTATGGAATGTTGTACGGCCCAGTTCCCTTTGCCCGTTGCAGTCGATCCGATCCCTTGCATCCTTGCCGCTAAATACTGCAGTGGGAGCTCGATCATACTTTAGACCTACTGCGATGAATGTCCACGAGGCACTTGACATTTGAGTGCAAGAATTAGCCTTGCAAAATAAGCGTGGAAACGTCACATGGCGCTGCAGTAGGAGCTCAGTAGTAAAATGTGCGCGCAAAAGGTTAGTTATGCTTTGAGTTTATGCCTACACAGCCGCTGGCGTTAAGTTGGTGCTTATTCGATACCATTCCCATGCTTGTCCCACGCTCATATATGTCAGTCAGTGGTAATTAGATACACTTATTAGGTTGCTATATGTCTCGAGTATGTAATATCTCCTCGTCGGGTCGGGTGCCATGAGCCCATGAGCCCATCACTATACCCCAGTGAATGCAGCAAGCCTGCAATAAAACGCCGGATTATTGGTTCTTTGCCCATTCATCAAATATCCTTGAATCCTGTGAAAATGAGGTATGTGCATATATAGACAGTTACCTCCCGCCTACCCGAAAGCTTCTCCCTCTTTCCCTTTGGCTGCCAGTTGCCTTGTTCCAATCCTCCCACTCCTTGGATATTTCCATGAGAACATTACCCATAACGGTTGCGCTAGCCATGAGCCCATGACCCTCGCCCTCTAATACTCGAACCTCGCATCTTCGCATAGTCTTGCCGAGCCATCTTACGTTATCCACAGGGACCCGGTTATCCCGGCTACCATGGTGGATGACGACCGGACGAGTGATATCGACATAGCGGAAACCAACAGTGTGCCGTCGTTCCAGACACACAAGAAGATCAACAGCAGGATTTGCACCGGTTGTTGCGAGATCCCATATTGCGTATGTCAAGCGGGTGTCATAAGAAACTTGGCGCTCCTTCTCCGCTTCATCATCATTTACTGCGTCAGGCGCTGCCGGATGCGGTGTGCCAAAGTCAGAGCCATGAGGTTTGATCTGATCCATGCTTTCCGTGGGTTCTGCCGGTAGGTCCTTGTCTCCAACAGGAAGCCCTGCCATATTCTCCTTGTCCATATTTGGAGTTGTATCACGGCGTCCAGTAGCAGCAGCGGTCGCTTTCCGTTTCGTTTTCCTTTTCTCTTTCGGGAGCGAACTAGTAATTGAACTGCTTGTTGCTGTCATGAAAGAGCTATTGGCGGCTTTCAGAAATGGAGTAGGCAAAGCGCGAAGGATTCGTTGCGAGGTTGGGATGGCATTTGTGGGTGGCATTGCCTGAGAAGTACCAAACACATTCATTTGCGAGGGCGGGATCCATGGTGCTAGCAAATGGATGCGTCCACGAATATGTTGTGGCATCCGAAGTGCCGTAGCGAGCGCGTAGATGGCCCCCGCTGAATGGGCGAGTATGGAGAACTTCGTAATTTTCAATGCCTGGCAAATGGCATACACGTCATCTGGCTGGTGGTGAGAACCGAACAAAGCAACAATGAAGCGTGAAATAACTTACCTGGCCAGCTCAGCGGCGTAGCTGTGCCATCCGCATATGGTTCACTATCGCCAACACCAGGACGGTCAGGAGTAATGAGCCGTAATTTCAGGGTCAGTGCGAGCTCATCATAGAATGCCATGATGTACCTCGTTAAACCCATTCCGACGCAGCAAAATACTGCCGAGCCTTCTGAGTCGCCTACCTCTGAAAAAGATATCACACGACCCGTTTGTGGGTGCTTGATCTTCTGCGATAGTCGTGGAGAGCAGAGATACGATTCAACCGCATCGTCTACAGAGTCCACGCTTTTCGGTCTCTCATAGCTAACAATCCGTTCCGGAGTTGCTGCCTTTTCTTGTTCAGGGCTCTTGGGGCCGACAGACAACCGGCTTAACCGGGAGCTGCTCCGCTTCATCTTGAGAGCATCGCCTGGTTCGGGGGTAGTGCGACCAGACTTCCTCCTGTCAGCGCTGCGGGAAGTCCTGCGCCTGCTAGAATAGACTGCTGGATACGGCGCACCATCCTCGAGGGGGTCTTCCGAATGCGCTCTACTTTTGTTCGTGTTTGATTTTTCATGAGACGTCTTGGTGGGGGACACGCTCAGTCTGCTAGGGGTTGGCAGGTCTGCTCGCAATGTATCCTCCTTTCTCCTGTTGGCATCGTTTGCCGACGCAGACCGCGCTGGCATCGTACGCTTAGGAAGAGACATGTCGTGGAAGTGATCGTGCTCTTCGTTTTCGGGTATACTACTCCTGACGTTGCTTTCGCCTTCTCGTTTTGATCGACGTGAAGATCGCCTCGTGCTTGAGCTAGTCCTGCGCAGGGATGAATCACGAGCGGGGACCGGTCGTTGGAATGCCTGATCAAAGGTAGGACTCGGCTCTGGAAGCTCGTACAATTCGTAAGGCGTGTCGAGCTCGAGGAAGGGGGGCTCTTCGCTGATTGGGGTCTCTGCGAGCGAAGAATCCGTCCGCGGCGACAGGGGCCCGCCTACGACACTGTCGAGAGCGCCTCCCAAGACCCCGAAACTGGATCGCTTGCGCTCGGCTTCACCGGCCCGCAGCCTCTCTTTAGAGCTCATGTACATCAGTCCCTTACTGTTGCGCCCTGGTTTCTTTCCCCAGCTGTCTTGAGATCGTTGTCGATGTAGTTCCTGCGTGGAGTGTGTTCCAGGCTCAATAGAAGGGTTACCGATACTTCGCGTGCTGCGATTGTCATCGTACGAGGACGCAGAGCTCCTGGACGAGGGGCGCGAGGACCGCAGCAGGGATCTGAGGCCGCCGGAGGACTCGCGACGTGGGGATCTTGGTGACTTGGGGGTCGTCAGTGGTGAAAGTCCTGATGGGGGAGGCGCGGTGCGGATGACGGGTGGGCAGGCGGCCAGTTCGTCGAGGGGGACGTTGTCCTCCTGGTCGGCCCTAAGCGAGGATGATCTGAAGGCGCCGTAGTCGACACCGAAGCTCCCGTGGCCGGGCGAGACAGGTAGAGGCTTGTTGAAATATGTGTTGGCAGGCTCCGATATGCCCGACAAACTGGTGATGAGAGAGGAAATCACTTCGGGAGAGGCGGGCGTGAAGGGACGACGGGTGCCATCGTCGCCGGTACGGACATCGAGTCGGAGAGACCTGCGGCCAGACGAATGCGGATACTGCGACGGCTGGCGAGGGATAGGGGCTGCTGCATAAGAACCGGCGGCGGAGGTGGAAGACGACGGCGCGTAACCCATAGCTGCTGCTGCTACCTACTACCTCTGCCTACATACAGCCAGCCAGCACTGCAAATGGAAAGTCAGGGAGGTACCTTTCCCAGGAACCTAATGTAATCAGTCACCTGCTGGCTGGTGGGAATCGGAATTCGAATGCGCCGGGCGATGTAGTGAGCTTGCAGAACCTAATTGGAAATCCGATGCGACGGTCGAATTTGCCTAATTGCGAGCGACTAGCCGTGGGGTTGTTACTGACTGCCGCCTTTGACGGCGCACCTGCAGGAAGGGCGGACGTCAGTCTGGTGTGTGCGGCTGCCACTGTAATACGCGCTTCGCTGTACAGTATGTAGGGGGAGGGTATGTGTGAAGGTAATGTAAGATGGGCAAAGATGTACGTTCACGACCGTGTGTAATGTAGGTATGTGTAGGGATTAGAGAAAGATTTCCAGAATTGTCAAAGAGGCGTCTTTTTTTTTTCTTCTTGCCCCTTCCCCCGTCCCAAGCTCTGCTCCTATCGGACAAGTCTCAAGTCTTGAATTGCTCAATAGAAGAAAATGGGGCCCAGACTGCAGGGTCCGAGATACCGTCCGAGTCGGTTGTCCAACCGCACTGCGGAACCTCCACGCATACAAGGCAATACTAGGTACCTACTACTTCTCACTTCGCAAAAGCTCGAGAAATTCCTTCACCTTGTGCTTCAAGGTACTGTGTACAGAGTAGGGAATAAGAGCTTGAGACCTGTGCACGCGCTGTGGCGGCTAGAGAAGCGCTCAACCTGGCCAGCAATGTAAATGGTAGGTAGTGTAAAAATGCAGGTCAGTGTCTGCGGTGGTTGACATGATCTACCAGTAACCAAAGTCTTTGAGTAGGTAGGTATTATATGTCGCCTAATAGTCTCGTGCACCAGCAATCTGACTCTTGCATACCATATGTCACTGGTCGTGCTCAGGGGCAGGGTGTACTTGAGGAAATGAGAGTATGCTTAATTCGTACGAGTCACTACTAGGACTACTACAATATATACACAGTACAATAATATGTCAGGAGGGAGGTATGCAGGTACATGGCGTGTCGCGTCCAATACTTTTAATGAGAAAGCCTCGAGCCTTGGCAATCCATAAGCACAAGAAGAGGGCCACAGGGACAAGTCAATTTCTCCCTGTTTCCAGGAACCAATGGAAAGCCAAAAGAGAATTGTCAATTCAGCGGAAATGTGAGCCCGTTGCCAGATGTGACTCGAGTTATCTGTGAGTGATTTGACACGACGTGCGCTCTGGGTTTGCTCTTGCATCGCATCACAGCGCTACCCTTTGGTCACGTCTCGACCAGATGCAATGCCCATACCAATCAACGAAATGAATCAAGGTTGATTTGACACAGCACAGACGAGCGACATGGATGTCTCCCTGTTATTATATTATAGCACCCAGTCTAGTATCAGCGGGGCCGTAGATCGCGCGGGTCAAAGCTCTATCGCTCCATGCTATGTGGGCTCTGTAATCCCAGGAACTCGGGTTTCAAAGGAGAAGCCTACTATGTACATTACCCACTAGGCTGCTGGCAGTTGACGCTCTGAGCCGTTCTTCGTGATCAATCATAGACATAGGTATGCCACCACCTTACCAAGAGCATATCGTGATATTGGAAAGTCAAGCGAGCACCCTGATACAGGTGATCAGGTGCGCTTGATGCCTTCCCTCGCCATTCCAACACATAAAAGACGCTTGAGACATGCTTGCTGACCTGTCATTTTCATGCGAAATACCTAATCTACCAATGAATGAAACTTGCTCCGGATTTGGTATAAAGCAACCCTTAAGGCCTCCGGCGGGTCCTTCTTAATTACCACTCCATCCGTCGACGGGCGCACGCTACATTGTATACGTACGTGCATTTTGCAGGCTTGCTTTTGTCATCTGCCGCAAACATTACGATGGTTAGTAAGTTAGGTAGGTATCGAGACATGCTGTGTGTTTTTCTGTATACAGATGATGAATAATATGTGTGTATACTCCTAATATAGTCAGAGTTCACCTTGATTGCAACACAAGGGCAGTTTCAATCATTGCTTTTATAGAGAACATTAGACATATGGACATTGTCACTCCGTTCACCTTCTCGGAATCATAGGTCGTGAGCTTGCTATTACACAGTGGGATGTTAATGAGTTTGGCAAACAACAAATCTCATAACAATTAAAAGCATATAACAAATAATGTCATATTCGAACAGTTTTTAGAAGACGTCTAAAGGTCAACGATCACGTTTTCAGTGACAAAGCATAAGTGAGACAGCAAAAAGGAAGGAACTTTTTATGAATGCACTTTGCTGTTATGGTTAAACACACGTGCCGATTGACAGCAAAACTGGGGATCTCCCTGCATAGTAGATCTTTCCACGTAGACAACTGAAACGCTGGTACAATTTTCGATCAAGCTTGGCAGCCATATTATTCAGCTCGAGGATCTAAAAATGGAAATTAATGTAAGATGAACCTGTAAATTTTATAAAGCCTCATGGTAAAGGTTATGTGATATTTTTGCGTCTGAATGCCTACCGACCTACCTACAAATCTATGTGCCTACTATGTTTTTCGGACAGGGGTTATTCAAAAGGAGCACCTACGTCATACCCTCCAAATTCCTCAAGAGCCAGCCTGAAACAAGGCAGCTCAAGCATAAGACGACGACTGTGCTAGATAATCTGACTATTCAGCCGAATTATGAATGGGGTAGAGAGACTCCCCTCTCCCTTTCATTATAAGTTTCGTGATTGTATTCATTGTACCGTTTCGCTGCAATAAGGAGTTCATCTACGACTTCTGCTGTCGAAGCGCCGCCACGCTTGTACATGCTTGTTGCTGTGGACCACGAAAGTCGAGTGCAACGCATCTCATCATGTTGGATTTACTCTTGTCTCTCCCAATTCTTTCCTACTTTGCCGCCCCAGCCCTGACATCATGGTCAACATCTCTCAACTTGCTCTTTTTCTACATGACATGGATGTCTCTCGTCCTGTCGCACAGCCCGTTGAAAATTGAGCTGATGGGAATCTTCGCTGTGCGCGTAGCACTTTGGTTCATACCGTCGCTCCTCTTCCTCCTCTTCGATAGCGGCATACCGAGCCTTTCCGAATCTATCAAGCTATATGGATCGTCGTCGCTGCCACGGCGCAATGCCGCCTTTGTGGCCAAACAGATCCTCCTTGCCGTCTTCAATCTGCTGCTCATGACTGCTCTGCAGGCCGCCTTATCGATCGGCGCGACGACATTACTGCAAGCCCCGCTCTTCAAGACCTCGACTACCCTGCCCTTACCTTGGCAGATCATCAAGCACATCGGCTGGCTCTACTCGTGCAGAGAAGTCTTGACCTACTATATACATCGCAAACTTCTGCATTCCCGTGGTCCACTCACGAATATGCATAAATGTTATGGCCATCACCATCGCGGAGCCCCGTATTCTCTCATGCTCTACACAGATCACCCGTTACCTCTGATGTTCCACCGATTGCTGCCCGTCTACCTGCCCTCGCTCATTATACGCCCACATCTTCTGACATATTTCTTGTTCACCTTGCTCACCACGGTGGAAGAGACCATGTCCATGTCAGGGTACAGTGTAGTTCCCGGCATTCTCATGAGCGGCGTCGCGCGTCGCACCGCAACTCACTATGCGAGCGGCGGCCGGGGCAATTTTGGCGCCTGGGGTCTACTCGATTGGATGAATGGCACGAGTGTTGGCAAAGACGTCGTAGAAGATCTACAAGACGAGGCAGAGAAGCATCGAATTAAAGAGCGGAGCGAGAGGGCAGCAAGCGATGCCGGAAACATGGTGCAAGGCGGGATTGACCAGATCAAGAAACGGCGAGCTGGAAGAAGAAAGGATTAACCAAATTGGAAAATCATCTTCATATATATATTAAGAAGAGAATGACCGACTAGTGTTTCCCTTCGCACAAGTTGTACCTTTGTGCGTTTAGTTGAAGGAGACGTGGCCGAGATACAAAATGCCACCACAGCTTTCCCATTGCATCATACCCAAAGCTTTGTGAGATTCCCCTTGATTGGGTCATTGATATTCGTGATCATGTTATCTGCAGTATGCCCCGTTCGTTGAGATTTCCATCACTTGTCCCCTTATCACAGAAAGGAATAAGCATCGAGAGCTACGTCGAAAGATGCAGCTAGTTCCGCTCCGAGAGCATCAGCAACCGTTTGATATGCCTCCGGAACCTTCTCTGCAATTGCTGAACTCAGCTTTCCGCTAGCGTCCTTTTGTGAGCTCAAGGTCAGATAGATGATTGGGCTGAGAAGCAATTTATCGAACTTTGGCTTCGCTGCTATAATCTCCGTCAGGGTTGAGTTGGTGTCTGTGATCAAGTCGGCTGTGGTGACTGCAATTGCCAAAGTTTCGGTATCGTTGAGTGCGGCAGAGTCTTCGGCAATGCCAGTGGCCTTGTTGATGTCGATGAGTAGAGTTGTAGACTGGACGGTGATGGGCAAGGCCCCTAGAATGTCTCCCGGCCAGGACGCAACAGTTTGATTCAGAGAGATAGTATCTGCGCTGATGACGCCAAGCGCTGCTGCGATAGCTGCTCCATCCGCAACGCAAGTTCCCACAAGGGAGACAAGTCCAAGCAAACTGGGTGATAGCCTCATGATGTTGGTTGCGGGGAAAACACGATGAGACCCAGAACAAACGTAATACCAAATACGACGTGCAACTGTTTGAATATTGTATTAATCGTGAGTCTGTCACGATATACTGGTGGCTTATATACTTCGCTCAAGCCCCTCCACTCTATAGTAAGAGGATCAATTTTGCTCGTCATTGGCAAGCTCCTTCACTCGGTATCATATGTCACTCGCTTCGAATGCCATATTCGTCAACAACGCAACAGTAATTCATGTTGTAAGTATGCCGATTGGGGCTGTACGCCAATAGTCTGGACCAGCCATCTAGGTACCTAGACCTGTTCATTTCCCCAACATCACCTCATGCTACAGTCAGGGTCGGCAGATTCCGATGTAACCCAAGTATGCACATTTTCTCAGCTTATTTCTGTGGCAATGGGATGGTTAAATCACGATTGGTTGAAAAATTAAGGTCCCAAGGGCTAAGATTGGGGAACCCTTGATGAACCTGGGGTAATTGCCCCTGTGAGCCGCGGTGTTCATGAGCTTTCGGAGGCATGTGAGGATTCTGTCGTCAAGTAAGAGGCCATCGTACGGTTTGTCTAGACCGCTTGCGCAACTTGACACTAGTGTTGCAAATTATTCGATCAACAAACTGACCAAATGGCGAAAGATGAAAACGATCAATGGCTAGGGCTGAACGAAACTTGCAACGAAATGAAATGATTGAAGGGATAGTGCTTTAGTTGCTATTGTGATTGCGTCGAGACCAATGGTGAGACATGGAATTCCATCGATATGACAATCTCTGTCGATCATGTTCTTCAATAGGGAGATATGAATGCCTGGAATTCCATCAATGTCTCACTTGCTTTCTTCGAAGGAAATCACAAATGACCTACTTTACCTTGACTGTTGTGTATGCTTTTCATCGAACCGCAGGAAGGGAAAAAACCATGCCCGAACAACAAGAAACACATAATGAGTCGCAATGCGTCTGAATATTTACTGGAATAGTCTGATAATTTTGTCACTGTGTGTAGGGCTCATATTGGGGTGCAAGATCCTGCCATGGCTTTACAAACGTGGACCGGTTGGGAAAGACGCCACGGATGAGCGAGGAAAAGAAGCAAAGCAATTTCTCTGGGGATTTCTCTCCGTCTATCTGATGGTCATGGGATCTGAATGGCTGCAAGTGAGTGCAGGGGTGGCCAAGTTCTGGACGTTCAAATTTACACAGCATGCTGAAAAAGATTTAGGGACCCTACTTGTGGGCGCTGCTTCACGATGAGAAGCATTTGTCTTCCGAAACCGTAGCGATCCTCTACGCTACTGGTTACTGTGCCGCAGCAATATCGGCACCATTCACAGGATATCTCGCCGATAAATGTGGAAGGCGCGGAGCTTGCATCACGTTCTGCGTTATACACTCGGCGTCATCATTCTCTGTCTCCTTCGATCGAATCGAGATCCTCGCAATAGGCCGGGTGCTTGGGGGCGTTGGGATTACATTGCTCTGGACAGTCTTTGAGAGTTGGATGATTAGTGAACATAGGCGACAGAATCTTGAAGACAGTCCGATACCATTGAGCTCAATGTTTGGTATCATGACGATCGCCAATTGCATCACCGCCATGTGTGCCGGGCTACTCTCACATTGCATCGTGTGGGCGCTCGGCTCGAAGACGCATCCTTTCATGCTCGGAATACTTCTAGACACCCTCGCAGCGGTCCTCATGATGAGGTCGTGGAACGAAAATCGTGGGATTCAGGCCAAGCTTGACGCAGAAGCTGGACTTGGCAGCCGAGAGCCTAGTAGGTCATGGCGCCAGGAGGTTGCAGACTCGCTCCGCGACTGGAAAGTTCTGACCCTCAGCCTTATTTCGTGCTGTTTCGAAGGCACGATCTTTTTGTTCAGATTCTACTGGCCCGGTACATTGCAGAAAGCTCATAACCATTCTCACGGTGTCGGCAAAGACGACGACATCATACCGCATGGAGTCATCTTTGCCAACCTCATGGCGACAATGGTGCTTGGCGCACTCCTTTTTGGGACCATTCTGGAGAGATCAGCCACTTTACTGAACTCTGGACTCTCGACGTTTTTGCTGTCTGCAGCATTATTCTTTGCAGGCGCCAGCTTCCTCACGGCCGCATATGCTCAAACAGAAGCCCAACTTTTCTGCTCCTTCTTGTTGCTCGAAGCTTGTAATGGCCTATATATACCGAGCATGGCCTTCCAACGTGGTCAGATCGTGAGTGATAGTGGACGGGCAAGTGTATATGGGCTCATGAATATCCCCCTCTTCCTGTTTGTGATTCTTGCGCTCTTGTCGACAAATGGAGATGGAGGTAAGTCTCGGTATATTCAGCCACTACATATCATGATGTCAATGCTTACCACTCACCCTCCAGAAGAGTATCAGAACGTTATATTCATAGTCTGCGCCGCACCATTGATGCTGGCCGCTGTCTTGAGCTGCGTCAGCTTCCTGGATATTCCGCCGCGCAACGGATTCTCCGAGGTTTCCTCGTCCGAGATTGCAGAGTCAGAATGTGCAAGAAACAAGGATGAAAGCGATTTGCAATACTAAACAAGGGTAGATTAGTGGAGATGGGCACACTCTGCTTTCTGAAAGTGGGAACTTTTATGGTATATTGGACATGTCCTGTAAACAGTCTTTGATCGCCGAACGCCAGATATTATGCAAGGCGAGCATATCTCGCAACAAGTTTTCAGCACCGAAAACCTCTCTTACTCGTCGTCTTCCCATTCCTGCTCTTCCATTTCCTCTTTGGCCGCATTGGCCTCCTCGGCATCTCCAGCTAAGCCTTCGCTGTCGACTGCGTCCTCCTCCATCATGTCGTCAAATAGATCGCTATTGTATCCATCGTAGTCCATTTCTTCATCCTCGTCATCATCATCTCCCTTCTTTCCGCTACGCGTAGCCTTGTCCTTCTTCTTACGTTCAACGTTTTCCTTCTGCTGTTTCCGGCGAGCCTCCTTCTCCTTAGCCTTCTGCTCCCACCGTTTCTCCAACTCCTGAATCTCTTGTTTCGACTTGTGAATATGCTCGTGCCACATCACTCTTCCACCACAGACTCCTTCTTCGACCTTGGTCATGCGAAGTTTCATGCGCGGACCCAGCTCCACCAATTTGACTGCTCTTTTTTTGATGTTGCTTTGGTGGTCATCCGCGGCATCCTCACCGTGCTCTAATGCCGTGGCACGGGCCTTCTGAGACAGCACTTTGCGGGTTGCTGTGTCTATAACCTCCACTTGGTTGTCCTCTTCCATTTCGCTGTCATCACTCGTAGCATCTGTCATATATCCGTTGCCATCTTCCCCGCCAATCATGTAGTCTGCGATATCCTCCAATTTGCCCAAATTAGGCACGCCGCCCTTCCTTGTCTTCTTGGCATTGAGCAGCTTCTCTGCGGCATTCAATCTTCGTAGGGGCTTCGAAAGGCCGGCCGCTTTCGTAGTAATGGCGTAGTGTCTAAAGTTGAGTATGAAAGTTCCATCCTTGGTGGGCTCGCGATTCAGCAACAACACTCTGCGGATTGACTTGATAGGTGTTTGCTGGGGGTTGATTGGTGGAAACAACGAGCGAAACACAGTCGTCGTTAGAGACTCGAGGTGTTTGGGCACACCAGAGGTGGCATCATTGTCTGGAGTAATGAAGTTGTTCATAACGAGCAGCGGTGGGGTCAGAAATTCATTTCCGCCACCCCTCGGGTGCCGTTGTGCTCTCCGTACGTCCTTTGCGAGGGAGTACTTGTCGACGCGAAAGTTGAGCGTAGGACCTCTAGGAGACACCGCGACGCGGAGATTCGTATTTCCGCTCTCAGATCTCGAAAAGAGCATCATATGAGTTACGCCAAGAGGCCCAGTCATGGTAATGTAGTCTCGAAGCCGATTCGCACGACGCTCCTTGAGTCTGGTTGCGGTTCCAGGCTCCATCACTGCGCGGACATCCTTTGCCAATTGACTGACACTGGACCCAACTTCACCTGCGCCGATACGGATGACCATGCTCTTGGGGTCTTTTACGCTTGCATGGCCGAGACTTGTCGCCGTAGATTCGGGGTTGCTGGCGCCGACGTGGGTGCGCTTCTTGGTGCGTCTTCGTGCCATGGTTGTTGAGAAATTTCAAGCTGGATTGATGGATATATTGAAGCAGAGAAGGGCAACGTCAAGAGCTTGAACCTGACAATATCTGTCAAAAATTCTCGGATGGAAAATTCGTTTGATCAGATCTGAAGCATGTTGCGAGGTCCAAGTCTCGGCTGTGACAATGGCTGCATTGATGGGTCCGGGTCCTCTCCCAGAAATTTTTGGTCTTGTCCCGCTATCAGCGTTATCGCCATGGCAGTATATCATTTAGCGAGCACGATAAGACCCGCTCCCCACTGATAACCTCAGGGCGGTCAAAATTTCCCAAACCAACATTACCTACACTTGTTGTTAGGCATTACCTCTACAATCGTTTGTGGCGGCCAGTTACTCAGGCGACTGAGAACTGCTTTTCACCTGGTTATCAGTCTTGAACTATCCGACCTGAGCTTCCCAGTTCATTGGTACAAAGTCCAAGATGCTGTCAACGAAGCGAAGAAAGCTGTCGCATCCAGCTTCCGGCCCCGCCAAATCCAAGGGCACTGGTCAGAAGCCACTCCCGCAAAAGCAAAGACGACAAGAACAGATCGAGCAAGAAGAAGATAGTGATGACGATAGCTCTATTGCTAGCGATCCTAGCGAGGCGAACGATTCTGATTCCGACAGCGCTGGCGAGGAGGACAAACATGCTAGCGATCGTGAGAACGACCAAGCCGACAGTGCAAAGGAGACCGGCTCCAGCGAAGGAGCAGTGGAAGATGCCGACGAGAAACTACCCGAGACCTTCAAAGATCTGGTGGGTGTCCCCATCATCGCTCAGAAATAAGTACCATTACTGATAATATTTCTACTTAGGGAATTGTGGATCAATTGTGCGAAGCTTGCGATGCTCTTGGTTACAAGAAGCCTACCCCCATTCAGGCGAAATCGATTCCCCTGGCCCTTCAGAACCGTGACTTGATCGGTCTTGCCGAGACTGGCAGTGGAAAGACCGCCGCATTCGCCCTGCCTATTCTTCAAGCACTTCTCGAGAAACCTCAACCACTATTTGGCCTTGTACTAGCTCCTACAAGAGAGTTGGCTCACCAGATCGGACAATCATTCGAGGCCCTGGGAAGCATCATTTCGCTCCGCGTTGCCGTCATTGTCGGTGGCCTCGACATGGTGCCCCAATCAATCGCTCTTGGCAAGAAACCTCACATCGTTGTCGCAACGCCTGGACGACTATTTGATCACCTTGAAAAGACAAAGGGGTTCTCACTACGTGCCATCAAGTACTTGGTCATGGATGAAGCCGATAGATTGCTGGATATGGACTTTGGACCGATCATCGAGAAAATTCTCAAGTGTCTTCCTCGCGAGCGTAGGACTTTCCTCTTTTCCGCCACCATATCATCAAAGGTTGAAAGTCTTCAGCGGGCGGCCTTGCGTGACCCCCTTCGTGTCAGCATTAGCAGTCACGACCACCAGGTTGTCTCGACGCTCATTCAAAACTACGTCTTTATCCCACTAGCACAAAAGGACGTATACTTGATTTATCTGTGTAATGAATTTGCTGGCCGAACAATCATCGTGTTCGCTCGTACCATTGTCGACACACAGCGTATCTCTATCCTCCTGCGCACACTCGGTTTTGGTGCGATTCCACTTCATGGTCAGCTCTCTCAATCGGCTCGACTGGGTGCCCTTAACAAGTTCAAGGCTGGATCAAGAGAAATTCTCGTCGCCACTGATGTTGCTGCCCGAGGTCTGGATATCAAAGGCGTTGATTTGGTTTTGAACTACGATCTGCCGCAAGACTCAAAGACATATGTGCACAGAGTTGGTCGAACCGCTCGTGCTGGTAAGAGCGGACGTGCCATCAACCTGGTTACACAATACGATCTCGAAATCTACCTGAGAATTGAGCATTTCCTTGGCAAAAAACTGGTTGAGTATGAGGTCGACAAGGCAGAAGTCATGATCTTCAAGCCTCGCGTTGAAGAAGCACAACGACACGCCAAGATGGAGGTGAAGAACTTGATTAATGATCGAGGTAGAAAGGGAGCCGTGCTCAAGGGCAAGTACATTAAGGGTGGTAGAAGGAAACGAGATCACATGGATGCTGAAGAGGGCTAGCGATTTTATCTTCTTCCCTTGCAGATTTTCATGATACCCAAAGTCTTGGCGTCCTGCCCGGGTTTCCGAAATATACCTTCTTTCCCATGGATCTTTGTGCGACCATTTCACTACAATACTCAATCTTCTCATTGTCGCCTTTCTCGTGTGCTCCATCATTTCGTGCTAGGTATTGAAACTACCTTAAATTCTGCATGATACATAATCTATCAGCCTAGTATAATACATCCGAAGTTCAGTCAAGGAAAGATCAATTGTTGTGGGGCTCGTTTCGAAACAAGACTATCTAACCTAGGTACGTAGGTAGGTAACTACTCAAATGTACAGAATGTCTATAGTTCATTCATAAGTTTGTTTTTAAATTCGTTGGTTGAAAAATTGACCGTCGTCCATTCGTGCAGCTGTTGCCCATAAATGTCGCTATGTACAGAATCCGGAATATCTAGATACCTGCTAGCATACACGCTTTGGCAATTGATTGTAGACTTCAACTATACAGCTCCTGCCATGGTAAACCAGGAGTCCTTCCGGTCCCGCCAACGGCCCCTGCCCCACTCTATCCGAATTTGACCTGCGGAGTTTCTTCCGTGGTGCTCACGTCACATTGGTCCTTGCTACACTATATTCCGAACATATGCCTGTTGGAGAAGTTTCTGTGTGTAATCCGTGCACACGGTCGTCACGTATGGTCGGAATAATTACCTACCTACTTATAGTCATGGAGTGCCGTCTCCGAAGCCTTGGACGTATTTGTTCACCAATCGAAAATAATACGGGCCCAGCAAGTTGTTTGTCGTTGATATATATGCGAGTGTTTTGCTTCGAATGGCTCGAGCGCGTTCCAAGACAGATTAATTATCCTTGACCAACTCTTTGTATTTTGTTCGTCATGGTCCTTTTCAAGCACTTTTTGATCACGGCATTGTCGGTGGCCTTTCCTGGTGCCTCAGCCTTGCTGGCCTTTCCAGGAGCTGAAGGCTTTGGGCGTGAGTCAGTCGGTGGCCGAACCGGATCTGTCTACCACGTGACAACTCTTGCGTAGGTTTCTACTTTATTGAATAGAGGCCAGTTGTATTTATACTTCACCTAGAGACTCAGGGACAGGATCTTTCCGCGATGCTGTCTCGGCGGCCAACAGGGTTGTTGTATTTGATGTTGGCGGGACTATCAACATAACCGATCGGGTTGTGGTCTCAAAAAATATATACATTGCTGGTCAAACCGCACCAGGCGGTGTAAGTAATTGTTTTTTCAACCGTATGTGGGTTATAAGAATCCTATATTGATACGTGTACCAGGGCATTACTATTTACGGCAATGGACTTTCCTTCTCCAACGCCGACAACGCCATTGTGCGATATGTCAGATTTCGCATGGGCAAGGGAGGCGACTCGGGCAAAGGTTAAGATTCCTTATCTCTCCAATGAGTCCGGCCTAATGTTTACACCTTGCAGATGGCATAACGATTGCTGAAGGAGAGAACATGATCTTTGACCACGTCTCTGTTACCTGGGGCCGTGACGAGACCTTTAGTATCAACGGAGATGTGTACAATGTGACGATCCAAAACTCCATCATTGGCCAAGGTCTAGAAACACACTCGTGTGGAGGTCTCATACAGACAGACTATGGTGTCAGCCTCTTCCGTAACCTCTACATCGACAACAAGACTCGGAACCCCAAGGTCAAGGGCATGAACGACTTTCAAAATAATGTAAGATACCCTTACTTTCAAAGATCACGATAACAAGATACTCATGATGATACAGATTGTCTACAACTGGGGAGGCGGAGGTGGCTATATTGCTGGTGACAGCGATGGCCAGAGCTACGCCAATATCGTAAACAATTACTTCATATCGGGGCCCAGCACAAGTGTGACGGCTTTCACTCGAGGTAACGCAAACTTCCATGGATGTAAGTACAAATACTCTTCAACAACGAACCTGGGATCAATGCCCCACATTTTGCGATCTCTTCCGCCCGTCTTCACGACAGTGGCCCTACTGACACCTTGTTTAGACGTCTCAGAGAACTATTATGACAGCGATCAAGATGGCACACTAAATGGTGCGGCACTTTGTGTTTCTACAACTTGCTACTCCGACATGGACATCTTGACAACCAAATATGACTACCCTGGTCCAGCTACATTGATGACTGCACCCAATGCTGTCACCTGGGTACTCAATAACGTGGGTGCAAACTATCCGTCGCGCGATAGTGTCGATTCGCGCCTCGTCTCCGAGGTACAGACTTGGGGTGCCACCGGTGAGCTGATCAGTGACGAAACCGCGAGTCCCATGTACGGACCAGGATACATTGCGGGCGGCAGCAAGCCTACGGACACTGATGGTGACGGTATTCCCGATGCCTGGGAGCAGGTCAGTATTCTGCACCATCTCAGCTCTCATACTGTGTATTTCCTTTTCAAAGCATCCATTATACAGTTGCCTTTGAATATCATGTCGCTTTTGTTGCCAGTTGCGTGTTTAATCGACAAGAATATTTGCTAACATATTTGTTAAATATAGTCAAATGGTCTCAACTATCAGGATGCCAGTGACGCAATGGAGATCAGCAGCTCAGGTTACGCGAATATCGAGGTCTATGTCAATTCTCTCGTACCGTCCACGAATGGTTCGTAGATAAATCCTGGCAGGCAGATCGGTCAGCTTCTTGGAGCTTCAAGGACGGCCCATACACTACATTTCATGTATATCCTACTGCGCTAGCGTCGCCACTGACAATCATTTGTAATTTAAGCTACGATGGCTAGTTAATTTTTCTAAGCTTAGGAAGTTGAGTGATACCTGGTCGTTGGTGCTCCTACTTGAGCTCATGGAAGCAACACTTTGTTTTATTCCCGCGAAACTAGACTGGAGTTATCCCCAGACGTGTCATTCCATTTCAATAGCCATCGATTGTCTCGAGTTGCGCTAAGGAGCACACAAGATTCAAACCAACGGCTGGCATATCCAAGAGAGAGAGATGCATGTTTGTGGAGCCTGCTCGTCCGAGTAAATATTGGTATTAGGCACATACTATGTAGTACTATGATGTATGATCGGGCCGCAAAACGCAAGAGGTCGCATTAACACAGGGGAATCCTACCAACCAGAGCTTTGACACTTGTCATTCCCAGCGCAGGTTGGCGGCGTGCGAAATTCCACAAGTGGATAGCATGTGGGGTTTCGTGATAGTCGACTATAAGATGTCCCGATGGTGTCTGCAACTGCTACTGCGGTCATTTCAATACGATGCATACACGGGGTTGAACGTTAATAAGCTTCACGAGCGCGTCATTGAAGGCCACGGCGGCAGCTCATACGACAAAACCCCAGGTCTGACAATCTCCTGTGAACGTCGTGGCATTCTCGTGCCAAGGCCATCATCATGCTATTGGTCAACTAGTCGCTGCATATTATTCGGCTATAGACACGAGACGAGAAAAACAAATCCAACCTTCCGCTTCACCGACGCAAATATCCAACATGAGAACATCGCTCGCTCGTTTACATGATATCTAGTCTCGCACAAGACCATACGACTGGAGCTGATTGCAGTAAAGGGTGTTACGGGATGATGCGACATGACAGACGAGTGAAAGTGTCTTAATCTAAACAACAATCTCTTCAGTCTTCGGTATCACCATTAGCAGCGATGGGTTTCTCGGCGGTGTCCTTAACCTCGGCGGCAGGGACTACGTCTCCGACCTTAGCCTTTACAGTTTCGACAGGCGCCTCGATCTTCTCAGCTTCTTCTTCGTCATCTGCCTCTTCTTCGGCATCACCATTTTCGTCAGCCTCTTCGAGTTCTGCTTCGGCCTCTTCGTCCTGTTCATCGGCTACAGGTGCGTCTTCGGCTGCTGCAGCAGTCGTCTTCCGCTTCTTGGAAGGAGGTGCTTTCTCCGCTGCTCCGAAACCTAGTCAGCTCTGACTTAGACGCAGAAATAGACGATTGCGACAAGCGTTTGAGTTGGTGCCTTTGCGACTATAGTATGAAGACTTACGTTTGACGCCGTTTTCCTCTTCCTCCTCTGGCTCAGCATCTTCGTCGTACTCCTCTTCATCGTCTTCTTCGTCGTCATCAATCTCATCGTCGTCCTCTCCTTCTGAGACATATCTGGGCAGAGATGTCAGCGTTTGACATCCGGCAGGTCGCAATGCATCAATATTGCAAATTGTCAATTTCATATCAGAGCCACGATACCACGCTGGTGCGATCATGACTGCCATGAACGCGATCAGATTGAGGCACCATAGCGGTGCGCGCAATCATAATTACAAGAAGCTTGGAGACGGCGCAACCATGTTCAAGCAGAACTGACGATGCTTGGGGAAATGGAACAAAACACAATGAACTTGGCAATAACTCACTCTTCTTCTTCTTCACTTTCGTCACTGGGTAGAGCAACAAGCTCTTCCTCTTCGTCTTGCTTTCTCTTGCGGGAAGACATGGCCGAGCTCGGTATTCAAGGTTGAGGCTGTTCAGAGGCGTGTATTTTGGAGGACAAAGACCGTTGTAAGTCAGGTCCTTACGTTTCTGTTCTATGATTGTGGACAAGAAAAAGAGGGAGGGAAGAGCAATGCAAGAGAGGGAGAGAGAAAGAGAGGGAGAGGGAGAGCGGGAGAGGGAGCAAAAGAGAAGAGAGGCGAGGGAACGGGGACAGTTGGGGCGGTAGGAGGGAAGCGGTGGCTACCTCAAACTGAGTAAAGACTACATACTACATACTACATACTACATGTGCACTGGAAGGGTCGAAAAGAACCGCAAGCCATGGACAGTGCTGGGGGTCTAGATGGGTGGCAGAGGACCATAAGCTGGGACATGGAGAAGCAGAAGCAGTTGGGGAGCCCATGGGAGGGGGATAGAGGGGGGAAGCTCAATGGAGCTTGCCTTGCTTGCTTCTGGAGCTGTCTTCTCCTCCCCCATCCATGCTATCCATCACTCTCAAGGCTGGCTGGCTCATCTGCCCAAGCTCTTACCCGCTTGGCGCAGAGAGCGCGACACCCATGACGGTCCCTCACTATCTAGATCCTCTCTTAAAAAGTATGACTTCTGGGGATGAAGTATGAGGTGGGCCGAAGCAGTGCAGGTGGCCCCAAGAGTCCCTCTGGGGAAACCAACTCTGTCATTGTGGACCACCACCCCAAAGAGCTGCTGTGGTGAACCTACA
Organism: Pestalotiopsis fici W106-1; assembly: GCF_000516985.1. Lineage (NCBI taxonomy): Eukaryota > Fungi > Ascomycota > Sordariomycetes > Amphisphaeriales > Sporocadaceae > Pestalotiopsis > Pestalotiopsis fici. The sequence goes on along the minus strand of NW_006917107.1, from coordinate 218,063 downwards.
ATGTAGGTAGTGGCAGGAGTGTAATCAAGCTGCAAGTGATGGAGCACTCGGACCTTTGGCTGCCCATGGCGGCTCGGTTTGATGCTGGGGTAGGTCTGATGCTAAGAAAAGGCATAAAGGGCATCCAGAGGACATATGGGAAAAAGCGAATGGCTGGGCTGGGTCGGGCTGGGCTGCTGGTTGGCTGGTTTGATGTCGCCATAATCATGAGGGGAACATTGAGAATCTTGGAGGCCAAGGAGCTCAGACCCCTTTCGCAGTCCTCTCTGTTTCTTTCCCCGAACTAAATCCCTGCTTCCCGCGAAGCTGACGGGCTTAGCTTGAGCCTTGTCCGAAGAGTAGCGTGTACTTCGTTCTAAAGGTACATTATATGTTCGATAGAAGTAGTAGCAATAGATTCACACGAAGGTAGCTTGCACAGTATGTCGTAGTACTGAGAAAGGGGTTGACGGGTCGCATCGCATCAGCTTTTGAAGGAGTACAACCCCGGCCCTAGGTAAGCAGTACAGATTACATAGTATGCTCCTGACGCAGTGCATGGCGAACGCGTCTACCACCCACCGATACTTCGCAGTAGGGAACCGCCATAATGATTTCGCGCGGAGCCTTTCGAAAGCTATGAATTTCGGCTTGAGATGAGATGACCAGCTTGTAGCCCATGCTATTGGCATAACATCTGGTCACAGCAAAAGACGCGGTCGAGTTTTGTATGGTACGAACCAACAGTACGATCATGTGGGAAGGAAGTCTGCCGCAAAAGCAAACTTCACACAAAGTATCTTCGGTAATTTAGCATTGTATTTCTTCCGCGGCCGAGCCTTCTCCCCACCCTTCCTCGATGCCGCCAATCTCTGAACGAAGCCGGCCCACATGTGTACCTGGCCCGAATACGGGACAAAGCCTATCGCGTGCCGAAATGAGAGTATCACGGAACCTTCTCATTATTGACCAACCGGCTTACTGTTGCGCCGTTGAAGCGGTCGCGTTTGTGTACAGAAATGCAACAGCCCGAGCTTTGTCGTTTGAATGCATAGAAGTGAATGATGGCCTCTGAAATGTCAACTGTCCATGAGGTGCCCAGAATTAGGTCGTTCGGAGATTTGGGATCCCACGCATGCGCTCTGCAGGTACAGAAGCAAGAAATGAGCGCGTTCTGGGTCAACACGGACGGTGTTTTGCAAACAAGATGCAATGTGTGTAAGCTCCTCGAACGGCTCATCTCGTACAGTCGTTTACATTGCCGGGTAATGCACTAACACCATTTATTGGCAGACATCATTATAGTACATCTCACCTTTCAGATGACTGTTAAAGTGTCGCAACCGTGATGATTGGAGCATTCCGCCAGCCCGCTGAGCAACATGATGGCGGGGCCTTAAAATATATAGCCCCGCGAGTATTTCATTCTCACTCTCATGAACGTGGATAGTGTCTATTTCTATTTTCTTATGAAATCGTCAATAGTTGCAGCAAGAAAATTCGAGGCTTGTATCATCGCCAATACGTAAATGACACTTTGACGAGCGTAAGTCTCGTACAAAAGTCGACAGCTTAAGATAGACACCTTGGACTCTGAGTCAATCATACGTGAGTCGTTTGTTGTTATGTTTCATTGCGCAAATCACCGTCTGTAGTGACATTGTGTGCTCTGCAAAGTAATGGGCTCGATTGGGTGGTACTTACGTTTGAAAAACAATGAGGGCTTGCGTCGTATGCCTCCCCGCGCTTATGGGATATGATGGGCAAAATAAGGTGAGTGGAAAGACAAAAGCATTCTGTTTGAAATATCGGTCCAAAAGTCTTGGTCATCTTCACATCTACACATATATGTAGATTAGGTACATAATGCTCACTGAGCCATTCGGCCCAGCCATCCAACCATCTTCATCTTGGATTATGGGATCTTAAACAGCGTGCGGAGACTTGCCTAGTCGGAAATGACCGATTGTGTTGCCCAAAAGTGTGACATCATATACTGACGAGAGATCTTCTCCATGTACGCTTTAAAGAGTATTCACTTTTTCTTTTCCTCTCATGCCTCTTGTACCTCGTGTTACATTTGGCCAATCACTATCCCGCGCATTTCTCCTCTATGAAATGAATTTGACGCTAGCTGGCCTCGGCTGGGCGCTCCTCGCGAGCACTGGAACAGATCGGCTGCTGTGTTTGAAATTGCGATGACATACCTATCTTGTGCTTTGAACATCATTCCCATCAGCATGGCATTTCTGAGCCATCTCTACGAGATTTTCAATCATGAAAGTGAATGGGCAAAGTTAGTAGAGAAAAACAAAAGCGTCATCAGTAAAATGGTCGTTAGTCAAGACTGTGCCTTGTCAATACAGACGTATCACCTCCTGAAGCTATCTAGAGAGTACACCCAGTAAATACCTAAACTGACATAGAACATGCTTGGCTCAGTTATTTCCCCCATCGAAAAGCTATTTGAGGCTCAGTCTTCATTGTGCTCGGCGTAGATGCTGGAGTCACAGGAAGCTGGGGAGGGCCAGGGCTAGCCACATGGGCAGTCTGAAACACAATTGCTCTTGTAACGCCGTGGGGCCGGTGGACTCTCCTTTGGAATCCGTGGCGTCCGTATTGTCTCATCCTGCGAGGCGCTCAGACGCAGGAACCCCGAGAGTATGGCTACTAGCGTCCAATCGATGTTCCCTCGATACGTATCGTGACTAGCTGCAGACCTCCCGTGTTGAGCAGCATGGATGTACCAGTGTTCCCTGATCAATCTGCAAAATTCACAATCTTCTGTGTAAAAACGGGAAACATCATTGATGAACCAAGAACGTCTGAGATGCTTAGGTAGGTGTCTGAGACCAAAACTATACTTTCCAAACTGTGTCCAAGAATCAAGTTTTAATCTCAATTAAACTAAGCTTAGGTGATTAGATACCCAGCTCAGGCAGCTAGCACGGAGAGCCGAAGACGCCAAGGTCGTCGTCGCTTTCCTGTCTTTCCTTTTTCTTCTTTGCTCTCCTACATCAGAGCAACACGAGTAAACGTGCCGAAGGATATGAGGCGCCATAGTGCTCGGCGCGCAACTCCATGATCTCGATCAAACCCAGGTCAGGTCACATCGGCACGGAATCGATACTTGATTGACTGGGCAATTATGACGGTTCATTTTAGATCGCGGACCAAAAACCAGGGTGCGGCCTCAGCCGACACCAGTTGGAGGCTTCAAAGAGGGAATGGTGTTTTGCCCTATCCTGGCAGTCTTCGTCTACTCTCTGTCTTCAAGTTGAAAGCCAATTGATAGTACCAGTTGCTCAGGCTTTACAACTAACCCCCAATTTTTTTTAAACAAATAATTCCCTGCTTTCTAAGGTACCAATTATGTACGGTAATTCTCGTTCATAGGCGTTCAGCTGCAAGTTCTGCTCATGATGGGATGTGAACGGCTGGAATGAATTTTTTCCTCCCACTTTTGTTTCTTAGTCAGAGTTTCGCCTAATTTCAGCCTGGTTCTTTGGGACAAGTGAGTAATAATGTCGGTGGAGAGAACAGTACGGGATGAAAGGGAATTAAATATCTATGAGGGAAAAAAATTCTAGCAGAGGCGGGTTAGTCCCTGAGCGAAGCCAGGAGCATGCTTGATGTCCTGGATCGGGGGATCGGGTAAGATCTCTGCCTACCTGGTAGCGGAAGCTGCTGGGTTTTCAGTGCGCACTAGTACTGCCTTCAATACACCACGCGAGATCCGAGAAATCCTTTAAGCGTCCGACAGGGACCAACATGGTAGAGAAGAAATCGAAGAGCAATCACAGCCACTGGTACAATACCTACATAGATATGCTTGGGGCATGTTGACAGAGTCGTGCGGATCGTTTTGAGTTAGGTAACGAACACATGGACTCGTCCGTCAATTATCTTTCAAGGCCATTCCCTCGGGCCATATTTGGATTTTGAATATCCATAATTACATGGCCCGCATAGAGTTTACCGGTCCCAAAGCCGCGGAAGTCCCTGCAGATGGTTTTTCAATCTTGATCTGTTCAATACGTACAACTACATAAGTGCAATGTATGGCTACGAGCTACTTACTGCATATGTACGGTACCTGACCAAGCATGCTGCTCAAGGTACCACGGCTCCAATACCCTATGATTTATGCCCAGGTACCTATAGGTAGCGCTACACTTACCTGCGGAACACCCGTACCTACCTTAATGTAGATGGATTGATCATTACTGTAGCTCGTACGCTTTGATCTGGCACCGGACGCGCCTCGTCAATGAATACAACCGCACCCAGAGGCACTAGTCCCAATAACAAGACGTAGTGGATAACTTTTCTTCTTTTGGGCTGGGTTGCTTTTTTTTTTTTTTTTCCGTGCTTCTCATGGGCTGTACTGTAGGTAATAACATTCGATTGTTTGTTCTGTTGCATTTGGGGAATTCCATTGTAAAATGTACTGTACCTGTTATTATTTCCCTCTTACTCAGCTTTTTTCTTTCTTGCAATTGGCAATGGTTTCGCTTCCCTCCCTTGTCTTCACACTCTGTCTTTTTTGTGTTTAGCCGCCCCTCTTCCGGTCAATTCATTGTCTGTCAATTTCCAAAACGTCCACCGAGTCGTTTTTGGTCAGGTCTCTGCTTCACCCTATCTAGGGTGCAGAAGTCCGATTGACAATGACCGCACTGGACGAGTTGGGATCTTTGGGACCCCTAGCGGTGGAGGGCCTCCCCGGCAGCAATTTACAGGCTGCAACTTCAACGTCGGTTCACGGGCCAAGCGTGACAGGAGAGCGGAGCAGGAGCTTCGACGTTAGGGAGTTTGGGCTCTACGCTTCCACAACCAAGTCCGGCCCCAATGCCTCTAGCCGTTCTAATTCCAGTCTCAAGTCGAAGCCCGGCGCCCCGTACTCATCAACAAGGTCGAGGTCAACCACACACCCGAGACTAGCACCCGTAGTCACAAAAACAAGAACGAACACCTCATCATCATCAACAACAACAACCACCACGAGGACGACAACGAGAAGATCCCCGCCGTTGTCGGCACCAATCACACCTAGACATCAAGTCGCTGCTGCACCAGTCGCTCATTACTACGATCCTTTCTATTCTCCCGACGAGACCGATTGGCACGCCTATCCTACAAACCACGACGGCTCACTTCACCACCACCACTTCTCTCGCTTTTCCAGCAGCACCAACGACACCACGTCCACAACAGACTACTACACGGACTCGCCGACCCCATCGCCGCCCAGGTCACCTACGGCACCCATCTCCCCGCGATGGGATTCTCTCTCCTACAATTCTGCCGCCATCTGTAGCCATTCCCACCATGCACATACTCCCGTAATTGCATCAACACTAGCCAGCAGCCCTCCCGTTCCCACGACGCCAACGCGAAAGCACTTCAACATTGCTGTTGCTTCCTTGGCCACGGAACTGAGCGACGACTCTCCCCGGCCGGTGCCAGTGCTTAGTCCCGTTAGGAGAGCAAACATGATGGCTGCCCACGAGAGCCGCCCAGTCGGCGCAGACGGCCTGCCCGTCGGGAATTTTTCACGTCCTCGACCTCCCAGTATCAAACATACTTCGCCAGATTCCGTTCGTATGCGCTCCGGAACTTCCAACACTTCACAGGCCGACTCATCATACCTCGATCAGCTGGGACAACCGAACCAGTACCTGAGGGCGCGTGACCGAGGCCAATCCATATCCTCTAATCAATCTGCCTCGACCTTTGTCTCGCTCCCAGTTCGCCCTCCGCCAGACCTCCACTACCCTGATAGTGTCCGAGGTAGAAGTCGGCATCCGCATCCACCATTCGCTAGGCATCCTCTGGGGTACGGTCGCGCAGAGAGCACCGGCCACCCGTTCACCAGGGAAATGATTCCACGAATGGCGTCCATGCCATCTGATGAGCTCAGATCTAGCTACAGATCGCAATTGTCGAGCTCAACGGCACCCGGGACACTGCGGACTGAGAGGAGTAGCGTTCTAACCAAGAGTAGTTCAATCACTTCCATCTCCATGCCCGTAGATGAAGCATTCAGCGTCGACGATGTCATGGATATATACGAAGAGGGCTTTCGTGACGACTCTCCGGAACGCCCAGATGGACACGATGAACAAGATGAACAAGATGACGACTCGCGACCGCCGACAGCAAAGTCCGAACGTAACAGAAGGCGTACTGCTCTATTGGAAGCATTTTCGGACTCTTTACCCATGCGTCGTGGTAATGCTCCCAACGGAGCTGAAAATGGAGCTGCCGCCTATGAGGAGGATGAGGATGAACACGATACCGACCCTGCAGCACAGGCACACAGCACAGACGGTCTGGCAGCAAGCCGGGTTTCCGTAACAGAGTCGACCGACCACTCCGAAGAACGAGAAAAGAACGACTCGAAGCATGACTCGGGCAAGCTGGTGGATGATGTTGAGGGCGATGATTTCCCCACAAGGTCGCGACAAACACCTGCGCCACGTACAAGCATTGAGAACACAGATGTTACAAGGGATCGGTATGGCTTCCGCAAGGAAAACCAATATGTTACGCAAGAGCAATACGATGCTTGGAACACTAGCTATTCGGATTACATGGACAGGAGACGGCGGAAATGGCAAGCATTCATGAAGGAGAGTGGACTGATCACTGATGATCCCACCCGTTTCCCTCAGCGGAGCGCCAAAACAAAACGCTTTGTGCGGAAGGGGATTCCACCAGAATGGCGCGGCGCTGCTTGGTTCTACTATGCTGGTGGGCCTGCTATTCTATCCAAACATGGAGGAATTTACAACCAACTCCTGGCCCAGAAGGCCAAGGACATCGATACGGAAGCCATTGAACGAGATCTTCATCGCACATTCCCGGACAATATCAAATTCCGCGCGGCGAATGCTTCTTCCATTCCCAATACCGAGTATCATGAGCCTGGCAGCACAGCGACCGATGCAGACGGCAACCCTGTGCGGCGAGACGAGTCCGAAATGATATCGTCGTTGCGCCGCGTCCTGCATGCCTTTTCGATATACAACCCACGAATTGGATATTGCCAGTCTTTGAACTTTCTAGCTGGCTTACTCCTTCTTTTCACCGAAACAGAGGAGCATGCATTCTGGCTACTGAATATCATCACGCGTGTTTATTTGCCAGGGACTCACGAGACTAGCCTAGAGGGTGCAAACGTCGATCTCGGCGTGCTGATGACATCGGTTCAAGAGACTATGCCTAATGTCTGGGCAAAGATCGGGGGCGAATTGGACGGTACCGATACCGTAAAGCCCAAGTCTCGCAGGCATAGAAGAAACCCTACGATCCCCACACGACTCCCGCCAGTGACACTTTGCATGACGGCATGGTTCATGAGCTGCTTCATCGGCACCCTGCCGATTGAGACAACTCTGCGGGTGTGGGATGTGTTCTTCTATGAGGGATCCAAGACACTATTTCGCATTGCGCTTACCATCTTCAAGCTTGGCGAGAATGAGATCAAGAGCGTGGGAGATCCTATGGAGATCTTCCAGGTAGTTCAGGCTATGCCTCGACGCTTGCTGAATGCGAATACGCTTATGGAAGCATGCTTTAGGCGCCGGAACGGGTTTGGTCATATTAGCCAGGAAACGATCGAGGAGCGACGCCTGGAGCGTAGGAAAAACGTCAAGCTGGAGAAGGAACGCATCGCCACCGGACTGACTGAAGATTCTGCCGATCTCAAGCACAAAAATCCTTTGTTTGGGAAAAAGAAGCCTTGAAGGCTTTGAAATCCAGATATACCAGACGCAACCCAAAGGTCCGAATAAAACGCAACTGTAACGGAACAGCTGCGTCTGAGCGCAGAAACAGAAACAGCAGCTGGTTTCTGCTCAATGCACTGGACTACAGCAACACACTGCCTTATTGTTCCATTTGTTACAATCCGTCGTCACTTTACCAACCAATGTCATATTCGACCCCAAGTGGGCGGCATGGTTTCACATTTAGATGACTTATGACTTGACGGCCACATGCGCTTGACTTTATTTATGAGAGAGGGAGAAGATCGAGGCGAGATGGAGCGACCGAACAGAAAAGGGCAATGCTCAGGGTAATGCTCACGGTACCGAAAAGAAAACACGGCAGGTCGGCTTAAGGGCGATTTCATGGTTTGATTACTCATAAAACTTGCATCACTGGCGAAATGGGGTCATGGTCATTTAGATTCAGCATTTGGGTGCATTGTAAAGCATATTATACATAAGAGATCAGTTGACAGCAGGGCTGTATCCAGGTAGAAAGAAAAGCGTGGCAGATTGTTTTTCTCTTTCTTGGTTGGTTAATTGGTCTGGTAGAAGAACATTCCACGGAATGACAAGAAAGACCCTTCATGATACACACCTGCACTCCTTTGTCATTTTGCAGAACGTGGCATTAACAATCTTCCATGAGGTCCGGCCTTGAGTCATGGTGCTATGGTTACTAAGTATGCATGTCGCAGAGAGAGGAAGAAAGGGAAAATTGAGCAAAATATGGAAGGAAGTACGAAGTATAACCAGTGTGCACGATTCACTGTTGCACGGGTGTTTCTATTGCTGCAATCATGGGTACAAATGGCATGGCGTACGGAATACATGCTAGGTACCTAGTTACCTGTTTGGCGGGGTAGCTCTGGCAGAGTGCCTATGTGAGGTGTCACTACCCCGCCGTTGTAAGGGTAAGTACTCTGTAGACTGTGCACCTCTCCCAAGGTACTTACCACATGTAGTTTGCTGAATGAAGCCTGACATCACTGTCGCCTGCCTGGTAGTTTCAAGATATCTTTCTTGTCTTTCCCCCATTATACTACACCGTACCTCCTACCACTCAGGAACTCATTGTTGCAGCCTGAAGCCAACAGAAACTAGCTGATTTTGTAAGACAAGCAAACAGAAGAGGGTTCCCCAGTCAAAGATTCTTCGTCCTCGATTATTTGAGGTCGCGCGGCCCCAAGCAAGTCTGTCTTCACTCCGGACTCTCCACTGTATCATCAATTCCTGCTCAGTCAGAAATCGCAAACAAACACATCGTCTTGCGACGAACCAGACAAATCTATTGGGTACATCGGTCGTGACAATGGCATCCAAGCGCATCATCAAGGTAAGTTGACAATATCTGGCCCTCTGGAGGCTTTCCTTCCAAGAGAATAGCAATTCTGTCTCCCCCCCCGGCAACTAACCACCGCCTTCGCCAGGAGCTTGGCGAATGCCAATCGTCGCCTCCACCAGATATCACCATCTCGTACAGCGAAGCCGACATCCACAAGTGGAATATCGCACTTGTTGGTCCCGAGGGTTCGGCGTACCAGGGCGGCACCTTCAACCTTACCCTGTCGCTTCCACCCGACTATCCTTTCAAGGCACCTGTGGTCAATTTCACGACGCGCATCTACCACCCTAATATCACTAACGACTCCATGGGAAATATCTGCCTCTCGATCCTCAAGGCCGAGAACTGGAAGCCCGCTAGCCGCATCAAGGGCGTCCTCGAGGCTGTACGCAATCTGCTGATTGAGCCTCAGCCCGATGATCCTCTCGAGGCCCGTATCGCCGACGAGTACAAGAACGATCGCGCAAGCTTTGAAAAGAACGCGAAGCAGTACGTCGACAGATATGCAAAGGGGGAGGTCAAGAAGTGAGACTTCGGAGCGGGCATCTGAGAGCACTCGCCTTTTGCATGGGTCAGCTTCTCGACAAGATCAGGGCCAATATGTCAACACTGGACTGAGAATTGTTGAATTGTCAGCGGCCATGACATCAATTCGAAGTCCCAAGCCAGTAGCTGCGACAGTTCTTGGTTGCTGACAGGTGGTGTCGACATGCCACTGCTGCGACGGTGAGGGCGGTCGCCCTGCTCCGGACTTCGGCTTTTAATTGTCAAGATTCCTTTTGTCACAAGCATAGCATTAGTCATTTCTGGCAGAACGGATGCTGCAGCACAATTCATCTCATTTGTTTGCTGCGGACGCGCGGCAAAGTTCCCAAATTGGGCGTTGGGCAACGGAACTCTGATGACCAGATACTTACCATTCATGATGGGAAGACCCAAACCCTGTCGGTCGAATACAAGGCGCAATTGATTTGTGGTTCATAGAGGGGATATTTTCATGCCACAAGCATAGAGACGTGGATGATCGATTCGTGCACTGGCTCTTCTGGCCAGACCGTCTCATTCAATCATTTGGCCTTGGTGGACAGCTGTATCGCAATTAGAGGCATGTGTAAATGATTGCATTCGTAGTGACGAGCGATAGAATGTATTCTACATCACTGGAATGAAATGCTGCAACTGTCATTGTGTCTGGCATGGATGACTGTTTGTTGCCAAGCAGCAATGGATGTTAAGTCACAGCTGAAAGAATTAACTAATACCGGCCGTTCGCCGTTTCCTGCTTGCATCTGCTTGAAGGCAGATGATTAATAACTTCGTATCACTTATCCCTTGGACACCATTCGCTCCCATGTGGTTGGGTTACTGTGCCATGTCTGGTTGGCTCGAGGGCCCAACAGCAGCAGTGCATGGTGCATATAATCCAAGCAACTACTGGGTACTCAAGATGCAATCTTCCTATAGCAAGCAGGATGTGGGTCCCCTCCCTTGATGGCGAGATATCTGTTATTATTGCGTAATCGTGGTACTCTATCTTTCTATTGATGTAGAGATAGAGGTACATACGACTGTATGATGGGGAAGACTTTCGGTGGGCCGGTTGCGAGGCTTGTTATAAAGCCCAACAAGATCCTGGGTTTTGGCATCGGCTTACAAGGACATCGTTTGAAACAACGCAGAAGCAGACTCACTCACGCAGCAGTAAATCCTACTTCGATGAAATGGCTCCTTCAACGATCGGAACTACGACACAAGTCATTGATCAGATCAAGGAGAAGTTCACATCGGATTCTGGTCATATATCCCCGGGAACCGCGAGCTCGAATTCCGTGCTCAACACAAGCCACAGCGATCCATTGAAGCCGACTGGTATACTTGACCAATATGATCACTTTGATGTGACGCCGGTCATTGGCCGCGAATTCGTTGGCGTTGATCTGGCCGAGTGGCTACGAGCTCCCAACTCGGATGATCTTATACGCGAGCTCGCAATTACAAGTGAGCAAGGCTGAGCTGTGATGTGTAAGAGTTCAATAGTGGCCTTGCTAACGGACTGTAGTTTCTCGTCGGGGGGTTGTCTTCTTTCGCAAGCAAGACAACATTACCAATGATCTGCAGAAAGAACTGGTGCAAAGACTGGGTCAGGTCACGGGCAAGCCCGGGACATCTACCCTACATATTCACCCCTCTGTTAATCCTTCTGTCGAATTTGGGGGTGATGATAACGAGATCAGCGTCATTTCATCCCAGCAGACCAAGAAGATATACGGCAAATATTTGCAAAAGACGCAGAGTCAGCGGAAACAGTGGCACTCCGATATTACATTCGAGCCTGTCCCAAGTGACTATACTTTGCTCCGAATGACCAAGCTACCTAAAACCGGAGGGGGTATGGTGTCCTGATTCTCATTGCGCCTTTTAGCGAACTATGCTAACCTAGACTACCAGACACACTTTGGGCCTCAGGGTACGAGGTGTACGATCGTATCTCCAGGCCGCTTCAGGGCTTCCTAGAGACTCTCACGGCTCACTATGCTCAACCTGGCTTTAATGAAGCTGCAGAGAAGCACGGGTTCAAGATCTTCTCAGGACCTCGTGGTGCTCCTGAGAATGTAGGCGACGTGCTCGAGGCGACTCATCCCGTCATCCGCACAAATCCTATCACTGGATGGAAGAGCGTTTTCGCCGTCGGTATACACGTTCAGAGGATCAACGGTCTCACAGACGAAGAGTCCCGCCATTTTCTCGACTGGTTTGTTCAGCTGATCGTCGAGAATCACGACCTGCAGGTTCGCAACCGCTGGCAGAACGTCAACGATCTCGCCATCTGGGACAACCGCAGCGTATATCACGCGGCCACGCCCGATTATGTACACGAGGAAGGACTTGGGGAGAGAACTGGCTCGAGGGCAGTCAGTATTGGAGAGAGACCATACTTTGATCCATCAAGTTTGAGTCGACGTGAAGGACTTGCACAGGAATTCAACTAGACATGCATGACTACTGGGTATAAATGCCATTCTTTTTCCTGATGTACTTTTGATCGATTGGCATATGTTTGGACTACATTTCAGTATTACTTTCAGGGGAAGGTGATAATTTGAAGCGAAAGCCCGACAGCCCAGCACAAGAATTTGCGTCTACATTTATATTAATTTACTATGATCCGCGGAACAACGGATATATGATTATCTTGGCAGCCTTTTATGAATCGAGACCACATGTGGCTATACTAAACGTTTTGCGCAATGGCATCAGTGTACAGCATACCAGCAATGGAAGCCGAAGACAGTGTCGCAACAATGCCAGAGAACAAAGCGCTCACAGCGACCCGAGATACATCACCAACTCTGCCGGGTGCAATCTGGGAAAGAACACCAATCTGGTTGCCAAGAGATCCAATGTTTCCAAATCCCTGTGGGGCATTAGCGTTGATCTGGTTGTGGTCTTTATATTGGGATTTCAACTTACGCAGCAAGCATATGTGGCAATGACACGACCACGAGTAGTAAGAGTAGTGGTTTCAGCGGTCAGAGTAGCAAAAGCAACGAACTCGTTGGTGATGATCTTGATACCAATGATCTCACCAACAGTACGAAGATCCTGATTAGGAACACCAAGCAGCCATGCAACCGGATAGAGAAGATATCCGAGAATGAGCTGAAGCGTCAACGGAGGATCCAGAATCTGCAGGTATTTGCCCCACCAGCCAAGCACACCATTGATGAGACCAACAAAGGCAATGATACACAGCAGGGTGGTTGAGATCATACCGGCAATCTTGAGACCCAACCAGGCGCCGTTGGCAAAGGCGTGCAAAGCGTTGGCGGCCTTGTGCTCGTCGTCATCAGGAACAACGACGCGGCCGGAAGTCAGGGTTTCCTCGGTCTCGGGGTACCTCATTTTGGAAATGGCCAGAGAGGCCGGGATGGACATGATACAAGACGAGACTAGAACTTGGGCATTGAGACCCATGTTGATGTAGGAAATCAAGACGGAGCCAGCAATGGTAGCAAAACCACAAGTCAAGACCTGGTGAATCTCGGCCTTGGTCAAGTGAGGCACGAATGGTCGAATCAACATGGCCGACTCGCCCTGTCCAATAAAGGGGGTCGCGGCAGCCACGACAGCCTCGGCACCCGAAACGCGCAGGGACCAGTAGAAGAAGTAGGCAAACTTGACAACGAACCACTGCAAAACGCCCGAGTGGTACAACAGCGAGACGAGGGAGACGAAGAAGATGATGGGGGGGATAACGCTGGTGAAGAACCAAGGCATGTCGGGAATGGTGTCGTCGAACAGGAAAGTGACACCTTCGTTGGCGAAACCGAGCAGCGTCCGGGCGAGGAACGAGATGAAGGAGAAAATGTCGTAGCCTACTTGCGTACGCAAGACGAAAATGGCGATGATAAACTGCGATAGCATACCACCAATGACGGTGTGCCACGGAATCTTGGCCCGGTTCATCGATGTCAAGTAAAGGACGACGAGCATGACGATAAGTCCAAAGATGGAAATCGCTCGGTTGGCACGCGTGTTTTCGCCAGTCTCTTCCGGGACGAAACTGCCAATCAAAAAGACGACGACCGTGATGGCGGCAGCAAGGGGTTGGTGCCATTTCTTCGGAGTAAGTTCATAGACCTTGTAAGCAGTGCGATCATAGATGAAGCGGACGGGTCTCCAGAAGAATGCAATCGGCACCCAGAGGGTGAGCACGCGGAGCGATATGGCAAGCCAGAGCAGGAATGGAATCAACCACCCAAGGCCATTGGGCATGCCAAAGACGGTGACACTGACTACACTCACGACCCACCAACTTTATTCGCGGAGAAGACGGTTAGCTCTGAAGTTTTTCCCTGCCATACCATAAGACATTTTTACTTACCCAGTCATGATGACCCAGATACCAAGAGGCACAAAGGGGCGAATAATTCTCCAATAGCGCCGCCACTTGCTGTTGTGCTTCGCCTCTTCCTCATCGCGAGTGATTCCATAGTTGCCGCTCTCCTCGTCCAAAGACTTCTCGGCAACGGGTGTTTCCTTGAGCTTGTGGGTCTCGTAGTCCTGAGAAGGAGCATCTAGTAGGTCGCGGCCTTTGTCGGTTGTGCCAGTAGTGTAGAAGACATCATCGTGCTTCTCCTTGTCACGAGCAGCTGCGCCGTGGTGGTGAATATGGGCGTGTTGATGCTCATGTGTAAAGTCGAGCGCCGGATCAGGGTTCGGCGCAACCCCAACCTGAGGTGAGGCATTGTGAGTAGCCTGAGCCTCATGGCCCAAGTCTTCCTTGCTGGACTTGCTAGAAACCATGTTGAAATGAAAGAAAAATGGTCTTCCTGGACTGTTCTTTTCTCTGTACTCCTTCTGGTACAAGGTATAAGGAGTATGTCACCAAAGGGAAACAACCCAAGAGCCTACGATGGAGACAGGCGCTCACTTACACTACTGTGTACAAGCAGCGTTGCAGCGGGAGAAAGAAGGAGAGCTGACCCGAAGAACTGGTAACTTGTAAGGCTGGGCAGGGCATGCATCAGTCGATATATATTCTTCCCGCCGAGCAGCTCCTCCAGATGCGCACAATCGCCTCCCGAGACGCAGACCGGCGATGATCGCGTGGTCTAGGCGAGAGATGCGATACCCTAGAGTCTAGGGCCCTGGAGGTTTGCCCGTTCTGGAAGGACGCCTATCTATGGCGCCTTGGCCGTCCGAAGCGGGGAGTATGTCCGACCGCTGCGGGCAGGGGTAGACTAAGCTGGGGACCGTTAAGAAGTGAGGAGTCCGGGGCATATCATTGGAACGAATTCGAGTTGGGATCTTGTAAGCGATGCGGCCAGTATCTGGGCGAATGCTGGGTAAGTGAGCCGAAATGAAGTGTCATTGGACCCCTTAGAAGGACCAGGTTGCATGGCCATTCCAGCCCGTCAGAAGCTCAGTGCATGTGTAGTGTAACTCGCACTGCAGTCCTTTTGCCCAGGCACATTTTACGTTTCGGCGAACGGCGGCACATCAGTGCTGGGCCTTGACTGATGAGATGCTGTGTATGGGTGAACAAACGATTGTTCTGCCCCTCGTCAGACAAGCAGCAAGTCGGACAATGAATGCTGCTCAAATCACAGATATAAGCAATTATGCATGCATGTCAAAATTTGCCCGTCACTCCATCGTATTGTAACCCTGTTCCCGATAATCTGTCCCGGGGGACTCATGAATGGTTCCCTGTCCGACCTGTATGCCTACCTACCAGTCTGCATAGCAGATATGGAGGTAGGGAGGCAATCAAGCAGTCAGCCACGTGAGTCTCTATTAACAAAGATAGAGTTGAAATCATGGGTACAAAGTTGTAGATGCTAGCGCTATGCGGCAGTTCGTCCACTACAGTAGCTACCTTCACTTAGGCACCCCATACATTAGAGTTATTAAGATGCCTGCAATTTGGTACACGGTAGGGAAATGGAGGTTAGCTACTGGCCAGCGGCAACCGTCGGAATAGTTGGTTGGTTCAGATAACACGGTCTTCGATCCTGGTAGTCCGGTGCAAGCCACTATCGGTGCAATACGCAGCCAACGCTCGTCCTAGGAATAACGACGCTTGTCTATTGCCCATAACACCGGTAGGATTGCAATACTTTGGGCAAACATGGAAGCCGTATCCTGTTTGTTTGACATGAGCTATGGCAATAGACTCAAATATTATAGCAAGGTTATCTGCTAGGCTCTTATTGGATTGAAAAGCATGTGATTGTTGGTTAGCGTAAAAGCTGATTTCTTGCAAACTTTGAAGGAAAACAAGACTGATACGCTTATACTAGAAAATGAACGGCAGAAGGGAGAAGATCTGCACTCCGCGAGCCCTCTTCTTGTGGCTCAAAGGTAAAACTTCTGGGAAAGACCAGTCGAACTTTCGGGAGTGCACTGCGTACACAGGACGCTCGCCGGCGTTGCCTCGGTGCTGTGTGCCACTAGAAGACGTCTAGAAGGACCGGGGCGACGGGGAGTATTAATCTAGAGGAGGCCATTGGGTTTAAATGTACCAGATGTACCGCCGAGATCCTATACGGGCGACACGGGACGAGTCTGAGATGATATGTGCGTCTTTGACAATTGGCCAATTGAAGTTTCTTGCCACAAATCCTCCTGTCGAATCATCCCAGGTCAGGCATAAGGACCGAGCCCTGGTCATGTCCAAGACCGCCAAGCCAGAACCCAAGGGCCAAAGTGGGGATGCTCTGGGATCACCCAAGGGTGAACGAGAGTTTCGTTCGCTTGTCGGCCGGCCGGCGTCACCGACAGAGGGCATTTCGGTGATGAAGAAGCAAATAATAAATAAATGCTCACATTGGTGATCAAAGCAGACGCCAGAGTTCTTGAGTTGTCAATTTCAAGAGACTCGCATGAGACTAAAACTAAACCGCCCGAACTTGTTGCATATACTTCGTACGTATGCTGCTTCTGTGCTGTTTATTGCGCCCATGCATGGTAAAATGATCATAGCGATTATTCTCGGCAGCCGCCTTTTGCGGCCGGTTGCCGGAGCGTTTTGGACTTTTCAAGCATCAAACGTAGCTGGCAAGAATTTTGTGTATTGATTCATCAAATCGACCACTAATTGATGGTGCAATTGCGCTTCGTCCTTATCTTCTTCCACCATAGCGACACGACGAACTCGATTCTCGGTCGAGATTTCTTGGCAACGCTCCTTCAGCAAACATGTGGCTTGGCGGATGGGGCGAACGCGTACCTCTCTTGTGTGCAAATATCTGATGAGTTACTGACGAGACCGAGAGACGGCCGAAATACAGATAAGCTGAAAAGCTATCTGGTATCAATGTATGAAGTACAGCAGGCTGAACTCTTGGAAACCCAGAAATTTGGATGTTGCATTCTCCAGGCCATATCTGCATGTAACACGAGGTTACCTTGTATGGAGTAATTGCTCACACTTACTGATTGGTTTACTCCCCACCGCGACTCCCACTTGTCCCAATCCCATTGTACAGACTGAAGGCCACTAAGCTGCTCGACCAAACTCAAAGGTCAAGCGCTTTGATAATGGTACTAATGCTAAAGATTTTCCTCATGGTGGTTTTTATAGTGTACTCCTTTTCTCCACTTATTCATCCCAATAAGAGACAAGCAGACTATTACTCCGAGATTATCTTGAGTTGGTTGACTGTAGTCATGTACGCCTGCGAAGGGCCATATAAAAAGCCCTGCGCAGCAACAGATTGTCAAGCCACTTTTGGCAGCGTCTTCGACCTTCCTATTTGGTAGCTAGTGTAGTCCAGCCGCAAACACTAGGTAGCTGAGAACAGTCTGTTGTGTAGACACATCCCGAGTGATATTGTCTTTATTCTTCTAGCTTCTTTCCAGCATTGTCACCTATACTCATATCGACATACTGCGTGAACCTCAGCTTTTGCCAGGAGACGGGATACGTAATATTCATATGCGTGACGAGTATAAAAAGATCGAAGTGAATATGATTGTATGCGCCAAACACGTTCAAGAGACCACAAAATCTACGGACGCAATTGTTAGCGAGCAACATATTGCAAATACCACATTCATATGTTTAGAGACGTGATATCTGCAAGTTTTCACTAATTATGAGAGCTTGTTCAACCTCTGCTAGCCCTGAAACAGGAATGGAGCGTTGGTACTACGAAAAAGCTGTAAAATATACGTATCCGCTTGACAACTCAGAGGTGCCACGAAAAGGTATCACAACATGTCTTTCAGCATGGTGGGCACCGGTATGATCGATAAATATGCGTTCAAATACTGAATTAGAAGATGATGAACATCTTCCCGGAACACACCTGATCTGCATTTGAGCCAAGATAAACAATAGTCAATTCTAGAGAAAGCTGCGGAAGGGCTTTGCATCCATATGATGAACTTTATCTTCAAAACGTGAATTTTGACCTAAATGATGTATCAATCATGATACATGACTGCTGATTTGGTAATTAATGTTGCCACAAAGATGTTTTGTTTCATTTCCCAGTCTGAAGACACCAATCGTGGCTGGCGGCGCACCTATCTGGACGTTAAAACCACCGCCCGAGGACACTTCCCACTCAACGGAAAGCACACCTGATGGTGTCTTTACACTAGCCTTTGCATGCTTCAAACCCATGGCCAAGCCTGCATCGGGAGAGACAACCCAATGTGTGTAGCCGAAGCCCTGGATGCCGGCAGCTGGCTGTAAGCCGGCCGCCCATTCCGTGAGGACATACGTCGCTGCGCCACCCCACGGATGAGCGAGACTCGTGAAAAGACTCAGTCCCGGGTTTCCGCTCTGATCGACGTACTCCCAGCTGGCGCCGGATGACGTCTCTGGGTTGCTGATCATGGCGCCCCAAAGAGACCTCATCAAGGAGGCGCCAGTGTCCCAGGCGCCAGCCTTGTAGAGCGCATCCAGGAGAAAGCCGTTTGTATTGGGCGAGATGACCACGGTTGGATCCGACGAGTTCGCCGTGGTCGAATCCTTGTAGCCCGGTGTAAGAGCGAGTTGCTCAAGAGCCTCGACGGAACGAGATGTACGTTCAGAGTTTGCAACTCCGGAAGTGATGCAAAAGGCAATTCCGGCGACTGAGAAATCTATCGGCTGACTTGTCGATAGACTATAGACACCGATATCGTCATTCCACAGTTGGCTATTGATGGCTTCGGATAGAGCATCAGCGGTTGCTGTACAATTGGATTGAACTTCCTCATCGCCTATAGTTCCGGCCAACTCTGCCAATTCACGCAGAGCTTGTACGGCCAAGCAGGACACGGCGGAACCTGCACTAGAAGCACCCAAGAAAGCACTGGGAACGTAAATCAGCCCGTCGGTGGCATTTACTTGATTGATCAACCACTGTGCTTGCAACTGCCAACCGCTCCATGTGCTTTGCAGGAACTCGAGGTCATTTGTTTGACGGATGTAACTGTATAACGAGTCAAGTCCCAGCATCTGATAGTCAGAGAGGCCAAAAATTCCGCCTGGTGCAGCGGGCGCAGTCACGGTCGGATCATAGCCCATGGGAGGTGCGATGTTGACCTCGCCATCAGCGATCTGGGTCTTGAGCAAGAAGTCCAAGGTGCCCTTTGCTAGATCATAACGAGATGTACTGGCACCAATGATCCTCGCGGTGTGGTAGAAGTCGCCAAGCCAGACAAGTCGGTCCCGCTTTGGTCCATCAAGGCAGACCGATTCGAGATTGGCTTGCACTCCGTGTTCGGCAAGTACATCCGATGTTGTCATTGGATTCGTGTAGAGTGTACTTCCATTGACTGAGTCCGTGACCTCAACGTTGCGTACATATGCCGCTTGATCTTGCCACGCACCAAAACCGAAACTGCCATCAAAAGATACGGTCGAAGGGGTATAATAGTCAGATATGGAAATGTTAAAGACGAGTTGACTGTCGAGAGTCACGACCATACGACCCTCTGGTGTGAGTGCCGTGGAAACTGAGTGCCATAGGCCCTCTTTGACTGCGAATGGTACAGTAAATGTGTCTAGATAGTAAGATGTCAAAGTTGTTTGGTTGACAAAGTCGTAACCCCACGACAGCAAGATGGAGTTTGGAGGCGTCTGGGTCGTGTTCGTGTTGAGAAAAGACGAGCCTTCGGGGAGCTCGCTGACGAGCTGTAGTTGGAGGCCTTCTCCCCGGCCAAAGGGGAATGCCTAGTATCACGGTCAAAAATCTGTTCAATCACGAGATATGTACCGCATTATACGTACAACGGACCACCAGACACCGCTTCGTTCAATCATGGTTTCAAAGACCAATGTATAGTTGGAAAAGAAAGCCCCCGAGAGTGCTTGAGAAGCCCTTTGCGATCTGATGTATGCTCCATTTTCAAGGTCAATCTCCCAGGTTGCCTTTTGTGTGCCTTTTTCAACGCAGGCGGTAGAAGCTGCTTTTGCACCCAGGGTCCAGATCTCATTCAGCTCTTCATCATCGCAGTCGAATTGGCCAGGGAAATCGGCAACCTCTGTTGTATCTATAGTGGCCTCCAGGCCAACTTCGGAAAACGAAATGGTGCCTTCAGAGAGCAGCCGGATAGATTGCCAGCGCTGCCCGCCTTGAATGAGGGGCGCAGAGAAACGACCGGACGCGGTGATGTTGAATGTCTCGACGCGAAAGGAGTTGGAGAGTCCTGTCGAGAACGCATACGGCCCATCCGCCCAAGGGTGCGCCAGACCAACAAAGGACTCGCTGTACTTGACCTCGATCTGCACGGGTTCTGCAACTTCTAGAACCGTAAAGAAAGGATACCCCGCTCGCTCAGTTCCATAGTCCAACGTTGCTAGGGGATGTTTCGCGTCCAAGGTGAAAGCCGTGATATTGTCCGTATCCACAACTAGATCCGTTCCCACGCTCACACCACGAGGCACAAACACATTCGTATTCGAGTCTCTATTTAGGACTTTGTCAGTGTTTGTCTTGATAATTCCTCACACTTGCCCCAAACCTACCTCTGGACTTTTGGCACGCTTGCAGCAGTCGCAGTGACTACGTGCAGCAAGCCAATGGGGAGCGCCCAGCTATTTAACCACATGGTCCTCATGTCAAGATGATCATATACAAATTTCTCGACATGTTAGTTGAGGGAACAAGAAGACGAGAAGTTGGAGTCGATGATATACTACTCGTCACTAGGGAAGATCGGCAAGTGGGCACCACTGCCAATGTCTCCTCTGGAGCATCTCATTTCGGCCTGTATTACGGCTTTTCCGAATTGGCCAATATCACCGACCAGGACTCATAGTATGGAGGCGGAAAAGTCTAAGTTGAAGAGCAGAACCCCACACTTCCACTTGAACGTTCTCCCGGTGCTGAGAAGTGGATATCTCATCAGTGACGTACATAGTAGTATTGCTCATATGTCCCAACAGCCACTAACCTTGGAAGTTGGCCCCTGCCCCTGAATTAGACGTCCTCGTGCATGTTCCCCGGATTCCGCAAAGCTGTTCGCTCCAGCCCGGCATCTGTCTCGGGAGATGAGATGGGGATTGGCGGTGCCTGAATGGTGCCTCGGCTCGGTAGCCTTTACCCCGGATTTCCATGAGACTAAAATAGTCCATGCAAATAGTCTCGTCGTCGGATCATCCACTTAACTGTAGCGTTACAAGGATTTGTTGAGATATACCACTTGCATTGTAGTTACTACAAGCAGAAAATGCGCACCTCTAAAATTGAGTTCTTAGCTACTATGGAGTACTTGAAAATGCTCCAGATGACTCGAATAGCAGACACACTTAGCAGCTGGACTTATGGTGTTTTCGCCCCAGCATAACCACCAAATCGAAATTCGTACAATTACTTCGCAAGCATTACATTCTGGTGAGGTAAAAGTAGTAGGTGCTGGCATCTTTCAAGGTTTTGTTGTCCATGAATTCAATTGCCGAGTTCTGGTCAACGTGGCGGAATTGGTCGATACTGGGTAGATTGTCGTAAAACCATGGCAGGCGAGACTTGACCTCACACAACTGTGGACAATGATGGCGCGTTAGCTCTTTCATGGTTCTTTATTAGATTACATATGTGCGGGCAACAGCAAAGCAAAAATACCCTCTTGCGTGACCAACTTCGCTGGCCCAGGCCCGGGCTCCGTCTTTGATGACCATGACTGGATCAACACCGTCGACGCCGCGGAAGTCCTTACCTGCCCACGGCATGCCGCCCAGCTGCTGGTGGACCGGGTGGCCGGTATCGAAGCCTGCCACACTTCCAATTTCCGCTGAGGACCTCGGGGATAATAGGCTTGAGCTTGCCAAATACAGCCGCAACGACGCTCTCGTCTAAGTGCCCCTCAACCTTGAATATATGGAAAAACTTCTGCTTTGCGCTATTGGTTGCATCATCAGTGAAGCGACCTTTAGATGATTACAGATAAGACATATCCCGTTGCTAACTTGTATCAGATCGTGAAGTAATGCAGAATAAGAACTTTCAAGGATATTTACCGGGTCGGGAAGCGTTGACAAAGTCGAAAACAAGTCGAAACCGATTACCCTCTGAAGCTCAGGTTTAGGGAGGGGGAAAGAACTTCTGCTTTTTGATCTACTTATTCGTCCTCGTACAACTCGCTGGTCGCTAGTGTGTAAACCTACGTTAACACTGAGTGGCGATATGATATTGCATTCCTAGGTATTCATGCAA
Organism: Pestalotiopsis fici W106-1; assembly: GCF_000516985.1. Classification (NCBI taxonomy): domain Eukaryota; kingdom Fungi; phylum Ascomycota; class Sordariomycetes; order Amphisphaeriales; family Sporocadaceae; genus Pestalotiopsis; species Pestalotiopsis fici. The sequence continues at coordinate 195,810 of NW_006917107.1, read as the reverse complement.
AGACTTCATGCTGTGGGGCCAATGGCAAATTGGCTCATCGTATGCTCTTGGGGCATCAACCCGAGACTGTGTTGGCATGGCTGTTCACGGGATACAGTCTCAAAAGTGTATGGATGTTATACTTGTCTTGTGTATGAATATTCAGTCTATGCTGTCTCCTTGGGTATCTAATATAGCCGAAAGAATCCGCTCCGAGGCCAAGCGCCGGAAAGTTTTAATACCATTCCTCCTCTCCTTCGTCATATTCCTGGTAATCTTCTCCGTAGCCTTGATCGTCCTCGTAAGGCTCCTGATCTTCCTCCTCTTCGTCCTCTTCTTCCTCGTTTGCATCAGCGTTGGCATCTTTGCTAGAAGTGGCTGTGTGTTGCTTGGTCTTTGCTTGAAGCCTTTCATGTGCATCACCAACTTCACTCCCATCCTCGCTCTCAGCGCGGCTGCTTTGTGCAACACTGCCCGGTCCACCCTTGCCAGTTTCGGAGAAGAGGTTCTTAATCGCGTCGAGATTGATTCGTGAACTCATAGTAAACTTCTTCATAGTCGCGACGGCGGCTTCACCCGGAGTACTGGCTGGGGTAAGCTGACCTTCGCCAATGCGCGGTTTCTTGAGACGGTTGCGCTTCTTCTTCTTGGGCCCCAAAGCCTCCATTTCTTTTTCAAACAGCTTATTCTGTTGCTTTCGGAGCCAATCCTTGTTCGTGTTTAGCCAAATCTGTTCTTTGAGCTGGATCTCTTCAGGGCCGAGCATGCAGTTCTGGACTTCGGGGTCGTCGGCAAACTCTGAAGGGTCAATGACCTCATCCATCTTGGTCTCTTGCACGGGCAATTGCGAGCGCGCCCAAGCGGCTTTGACACGAGCATGGTAAGCAGCAGTAGCCAAAGCTTTTCTATGAGTATCACTGCTAGGATCGCTGATGACCTCGTCGATCTGCTGTACAAGCATTTCTTCCGCGTTCTCCCATTCCTCGTTAAAGGTCAAAAGAGGTTCCACGGGTGCCCGCTTGCCTCTGCGACGCTTTGCTTGGGCGGTCTCATTGGTGTCATCGGTATAAGTTTCAGCCAAATGATCGATGGCCTCCTCGCCTGTCGGGTCCTCGGCATCAACCCCCTCTGCAACATCTTTCTCGGCGGCAGCGACTCGAGGTGCTGGAGCAGGTATGTTATTAGGATCAAAAGCCTCAAGAATCATTTGCCCTGTCTCCGGATCCTTGGACCTCTCCAGGAATTGTGTAACCTGAGGCAACTTGGATGTGTCTGGGGGCGGAAGCGGGGGTGGTGGCATAGACTGTTCAGACCGACGCGGAGGTGGCAAGTTGCTTGGGAGACTGCCACTATGGGCTTCATCTTCGACATCCTCGTCGATATCATCAGTGGCTCGCTTCCTCTTATTCCGTCCGCTCTCTTTCTGGCGCTGCTCCATCTTCTGAATGTACTCAGCTTGTGTACGGTAGAATGAGGGCGGGTCGTGCCGCGACTCCAAAAGCTCTTGTTTGAGAAAGTCCTCGATGGTCAAGTCGCTACTTTCCACAACTTTGAACTCGTCTAGTCGCTGCTCAATGGTATGCATGGTAACCTTGACAACATAGACAATCTCCCGGACCGTTCGACGGAAGCCCCACACCTGAGCAGCCAAGAAGATGCAAGCACCACAGATGCCTGATGGGCGCCGTCCCATGACCATCCAATCGAGGCCCATACGTTGACAGAAACGTGCTGCAAGCTCGGCAACATCTCTCGTCATGTCGCCAAAGTCGAGCTTATCGCAAAATCGATACATGAGATCCTCGGGAATGATGGCCTTGATCTTGTTGTGGCTAAAGTCATAAATATCGTTGAGACCTTTGAAAACATGGCCGAGCTCGTAAACATTGACCTTGACTAAATCGGCGAAATCGATGAGCATAACGCGACATCTATCTTGTCTTCGACAGGCGGCATAGAGACAAACAGGGACAACCTTGATCATGCCGCGACCTTGTATCCAGTTCATACTGAGCGCCAGTTTGAAAATCTGAATGCCTTCGTTGATGACAGTGTCGGACAATTTCAGCTGATTTGCATATTGCGCCATCATGTTCCTTGCCTCTCGAATGACTCGTTCACGGGAGTCGCCAATCACACCTCCTATGCGACGCATGCCTGGTCCTCCTAGACGAGCAGCAGCTTGATCTGCGCCCATGTAACTTCCCTGAAGGACGGCGGCTCCAGCAGCATTTTCGCCAAACTGGATTTCGTTGACAATCTCCAAAGTCTCGACTTGGCGACCACAACCAGTACAGTAACCCTCATCCACGGGGGCAGAAGGATTTGCACACTGTGGATTGGGACATGTGCGGCGACTGGGAGGCACGACGTTGGAAGCTGTGGCAGACACAGTGGGGCCCTCAGGTGCTGGGGAGCCAGTCACGCTCATCTGCCGGTCGAGACGCTGAACAGCATCTCGCAGACGATTGCTTGCGGCTCCCTTTGGTTTGATGGAAAAGCCAGCCTTGCGAGTCTTGTTGGGTTTGAAAAAGGATGACATGGCTGCCTACGGTAGGACAGATGATGCCTGTCGCCGGCAGCCAGATTTGTGGGTGGGCACAGTGCAGTCAATGATCGTCTGATGCGACACGAGCGATATGGAGCAAGAGAAAAAAAAGAAGAGCCACCGTTAAGCAACGGCGGTACTTTGACAATTGTCCACAACGTTCGCAAGGCGTCTGCTCTGAATGGGTTCGCAAAAATGGTTTCAATGCACCAGCGCGCGTATAAGTGATGGTATGGCACCTGAGATACCATAGAAAGTAAGGCGTGCGAGCGGTTGGTATTGGCTGGCTATGATGGTCGGTCGGTGGTGTTGGGTGAGTTGCAAAAATGGATGGGAAATGTGATGGTGGGGAAGGGCGAGTCCGGAGGGAGGAGAATCGATTTGCAGGTTTGATGGTCCAGTGGGCAGGGTGGGGGAACTTTGTTGAATTTGGGTTGTTGCCAAACGGATTTTTACACGCTGACAGTGAAGGCGGCAGCAAAAGTTAGCTGGCTAGCTGGGTGTCTGAAGTCCCCCGCCTGCCTGCTGAGAAAGAGGTGGTCGAGGTTCGAGGTTCGAATACCTGGGTCGGCCACGATTTGTTCTTTTTTATTTTTATTTCTTTTATCCAATTGCGTTCCAAAACATGTCCAAAGTTGCAGCTGGCTCGAGAGATATGACTATAAAATGCAAGATGGAATAGTAGAAGTTTCAGATTTTATAGCTGGATGGCAGCCGATGATTCTCAGATGCGCGAATGAAAACGTTGAGAAAAGTAATGTAGTCTGAGAAGATGTTGTGTCTGAATAGTACACGATGTAGTCGGGGGTTGAAAATTCTGTAGCATCAATATGCGCACCTTACACGCTGGTACAATAAAGCATTATTTTACTCTGTACTCTGTAATGTAGACACATTCAGTTTTACGGGCGGGTATCATTTTGTTAGCGCTATCAGCGACCTACGTACGACAGGGAGTTAAGACGCTACACCATGTCCCTTGGAGCTTGTCCCCAGCCAGCAGGTAGGTGCCGATATTAGTGCGCGAAAGTCGCATCTCAAATTCCGTCATAGCTGCAATGTTTTCCTTCATTGCCTACCCAAGTTGGAGCTTTAATCTCTGATAACAATATCCAACTTGCACTTCATCTATCGCTGACATAGTAGGCTGCGTGCCCGACATCCAGCGAATCATCAATTCCAATATGGACGGTCTCGACGAGTTTGAAAAGTCACTGGCGACAGAAAAGGCAGAACGAGAGCGAGCTGAAGAACGCGCGAGTCGCAAGCATCGCCATCGCAGGGAGAGATCCCACGACCGCGAACATGACCATTCTAACCACCACGACCGACATCGGCACCGACATCACCGCTCCAGGGAACGAGATCAGGGGCGGAATGAGGACCATCATCGCCACAAGCGATCAAGGCATTCTAGGGACGATGGTGAAGACGCAAGGGAAGATGATAGGCAACACCGTCCTAACCGAGACGACAAGCGTCGCCACCGGGAGGATGGCGTACGATCGCCTCGACAGTGGGACTACGTAAAGGGGTCTGATCCAAAAGCGGACCTTCCTCTGCCCGACGAGGAGATCTCCGTCGCCAGCGCAAATCCTGAGAAACTAGCTCGTGATGATTGGATGACAGACCCATCGGCGCTTGGTGTTGACTACACGCAGCGAGGAGCGAAGCGGGAAAAGACCCCTCCGCCATCGAGAGAACCTGTGCGTGCCGTCCACTCTAGAGAGATCAATGCGACCGAGTTGCAGCACCTCAATGAAGGAAAACATTTGGACGAGCTAGACCGACCTGCACAGCACAACGTGAGCTATACATTCGGAGATGATGGCAGTCAATGGCGAATGACAAAACTCAAGGCCGTGTATAATACGGCAGAGAAATCTGGCCGGTCTGTGGATGAAGTGGCAGTGGAGAGATTTGGTAGTCTACGAGATTTTGACGACGCTCGAGAAGAAAAAATAGAGCTAGACCGTCGCAAAACATACGGCGAAGGTTACGTGGGTAAGGGAAAACCTAGTGGGGAGTTATTTCAAGAACGAAAGCTGGATGCGGGTGTTCACGAATCCAGACAACTATCACGAATGGAGCAGGGAAATCTTGAGCAAGGTACCGTCGTTCCCGATGATGCCACCAGACCAGCTACCACGACGGTCGACCAGACCGGACTCAACAAGTTGCGCGCACAGATGATGAAGGCGAAATTGAGGAAAGCACCAGACGCCGCCAGGCTCGAGACGGAGTACAATGAGGCTGCCGCCGCCTTTGCCGCCCACGGTTCCGGTGATGTTGTCCTTGGCGTCATGGACAATCGCATGTTGGCTGGCACGAGAAACGAGGCCAAGGCAGTAGAGACCAAGCGAGGCCGCGAAAGGGGCCACATGCAAGAGAACGACGAGATGACCATTGAGGATATGGTACGAGAAGAGCGCCGAACTCGCAATCAACGTGGAGGCGAGGGTCTTCGGCTTGCTGAGCGTATCGCCAAAGATGGTAAATTCGATAACGACCTCGACTATATGGACGAGAATGCCGAAAAACTCGCCAAGCGCATCCAAAAATCAGAGATCAACCTCCGAAATACCGCGGTTAATGAGTACCAGAAGATCAATAGCATCCTTGACAGATGCCAGTTGTGCCATCACGAAGACAGAAACCAGCCACCGGTTGCGCCCATGATCTCTCTGGCGACCCGTGTCTATCTCACGTTGCCCACAGAGCCAGAACTAGCTGAGGGAGGCGCAGTGATCGTTCCCATCCAACATCGCACCAATCTGCTAGAGTGCGATGATGATGAGTGGGAGGAGATTCGCAACTTCATGAAATGCCTGACGCGCATGTACCATGACCAAGGCCGTGAGGTTGTTTTCTACGAGAATGCTGCTGCACCTCATCGACATATGCACGCCGCCATGCAAGCTGTCCCTATCCCGTACGAACAGGGTGATACGGCGCCAGCATTTTTCAGGGAGGCCATGCTTTCGGCTGATGAGGAATGGTCCCAACACAAAAAAATCATTGACACAGGAGCCAAGGCAAGAAATGGATTGGGCAAATTAGCATTCCGACGATCCATTGCCAAGGAAATGCCGTACTTCCATGCGTGGTTTACGCTGGATGGTGGCCTAGGCCACGTGGTGGAAGATGCAAATCGCTGGCCCAAAGGTGATCTCTTTGCACGCGAGATCCTGGGCGGGATGCTGGATGTCATGCCAGACGTGATTAAGAAACAGGGTCGTTGGCGCAAGGATGATATCAGGGCAGATACCTTCAAGAAGCGCTGGAACAAGTTTGACTGGACTCGAGTCCTATCGGACAGTTGATGGCTTACTATGAGTCTGATATTCACGAATTCTGCCTTCACTATGCAGAATGTCATAAGTACTCTGTACAGGCAGAGCCGGGCTTCCTTGGTAGATTAATTGTTAGCTACAGAATCTCGGTGAGGCTCTTATTGAGTTCATTCGTGGCATTATGATTTATCACCCCTTTTCAACCTAAGGAGACTTTAGTTGTAGCAATATTTTCTGCTAAGACACAGATGTTGAAATGGCCGTTGCATGTTACCCCTCGACTTATATCAATGGTTGCTACCAGAAGTTGGTGCCCATAAGCACCTTGGCCCCACCTTGATGGCTGCAGTGTGCATCTGCACTACCTTAATACCGACCAATACATTAGGTAACCCCTGGCCGCTACATTAAACTAAAGCTCCGTACAAGCTAAATTGTCAAGCATTGAACCCCGGAGCTTTGAGGACACCTAACCTCACCTCCAAGAAACAGCTGTCAGCTTGTCGCGGTCGACCAGTGTTTTTGTCCAAATTCTGGGCTGTCCACCAGCGTTCCCTGCGCAAACATCTCTTCTTGGACTCCCTGAAAACGGAGAAACATCCTTCCCTTCTCTGTCACGAACGACCAAATAACCAATCAGCCAACCGATTCACCAGCGAAAATGGTGTCAGGTCTCCAAAACCCCCGGCAGATGGCCGCCCAGCTGCTCAACTTTGGCCTCATTCTCTCGACAGCGTTCATGGTATGTCGGTCGCGGACGCGCTTTCTGAGCGAAAAGAGAGAAAAAAAAAAATACTTGCTCGGTGGTAACTTGCTGACATGAATGACTCATGTCTTTCACAGATGTGGAAAGGTCTCTCTATCGTCTCCGACTCTCCCAGTCCCATAGTCGTCGTTCTTTCGGGGTCTATGGAGCCAGCTTTCCAGCGAGGCGATCTGCTGTTCCTCTGGAATCGGAACCTTGTTGCCGAGACAGACGTAGGCGAAGTTGTTGTATACAATGTCAAGGACAAGGATATTCCGATTGTCCACCGAATCGTTCGCAAGTTTGGGACAGGCGAGCACGCGAAGCTTCTCACCAAAGGCGACAACAACGCAGCCGACGACACCGAACTGTACGCCTTGGGACAAGATTACCTGGAGCGAAAAGACATCATTGGCAGCGTATTTGCTTACATTCCGTTTGTGGGCTACGTGACGATCATGCTCAGTGAACACCCGTGGTTGAAGACGGTTATGCTGGGTATAATGGGATTGCTAGTTGTATTACAACGGGAATAATAGAAAGCCATAGCTAGTCGAGGGCGCCGCGGCTTGTAAAAATTGAGAAGAGATCATGATAATCGATATCCCCCGACGTTCAATTCCATGGATCAGCAACGGGCGACCAGAAAACCGGTGACACAGGTGGTTGGCCTTTCGTGATGATCATGATAATGACGAATCTTCATGCTGGTGCTCGACTGGGACAGTACCAACAGTACTGGGGCGGCCTGATTCCGACTTCGTCATCTGGTATCCGACATCTAGGTGAACGCACATTGAATACAGAGCTATCATACGCCACTCCTTATTCCCAATGCCAGAACGGAAAGAGGTCCGATAAGTCGTAGATGAGGAAGGAAACGGAGGCAGGCCGGTCCTGGTCATTCAATGAAGGCACGTTCTACAATCGTCCTGTCGTCATGAGTTTCACGAAGTGCTAGCTGGTGATATCGTGGCTGCTCCTGCCTTAAATCCAGTTCGTCTACAGAAGACGTCTTTCTACCAGTGGCATTTTGACCGGGCGACCTGTGCACCTGATCTTTCACCACCCTCCAACTGCCTCTCTTTCCTTTCTGCCTTTGTCTGCTCTTTTCCATCACGCTTCTCTTCAGCCCTCAATTTTGTTCCAACTACGCGTTGTACAAAACCCTACACTCCTAAAAAAAAAACATTGCTTTGAATCAGTGCTAGCCAACCTATAATCCTCGCTAATCTCGAACGTCCGACTCGTACCGCTCGCAAGCATGTCGGAGACAACGCCATTGATGCCTCGCCCTGTGACTTCCCAAATCGACAGTCATGTATGTGACGAGCTGCAATACATGCAGCAAATGATGTTCACTGGTCTCTGCTAACGTTCACAGAACATCTATTTGCGAGCTTGCCATTCGTCATGGCGTATGGTCAACCCCAAGATCCTTACGATTGTCCGTCTAGCCATCACTGCATATCTCAATGCAGTGGCCGGTGTCTCCATCAAGTACAAGCTGGAAATGAAGGACACCCATACGAACTGGCGCATTCCCTTCCAGTTCTCCACCGTCACATTTGCCATGCTTCTCGCATACAATGTTCAAGTCACCGTGAGTCCTTAGGGATTATGCAGTCCGGGGCGCTGGTTCATGAAGGCTGACGCCGTTGAACAGATATGGACGATTATGCACCTTCTCGTCCCCGAGCCGGCCCACGATGAGACACCCGAGGGTCGTTGGCCACGACTCCGCAACAAGATCATCACGTCGATCTCCCCTCCTAGCCGTGTCGAAAGTTCCCGAAGACGGTTCTTCTTCAGCTTGTTCTATACAGTTACTCATGTCTTTACTTTTACCAACACCATCATGTACTGGGCTGTGCTTGTACCGACTGGAAATGGTGGCTTCGCGGCACCGGCCTTTTCACGACCTCAGGAACCCCCACAGAATCAGACAACACTGGCTTTCGACCCGGGTAAGCAGTGTCGCGAATGTTTCTGAACAAGGCGATGATTTTGTGCTGATATGCGATGCAGACAAGGGGCTTTTCGAAGAAGGCGCAATCAAGGCTTTCAGCATCATCAATGTCTGGTCGGTCACCTCCATCATTGCACTTGCGGAGGTTTTGTTCTTCAATAGCATCAGGCGCCAGACTGTGAGTTACTTGGAATCTTCTGCAGTCTTCATTCTCTGATGCACGAATTGGCAGCCTGTTGCTGGACACGTCGCAGGTGTTGTACTCGCCAGTGGTGCGTATCTTGCTTGGGCTGGGTTCGGTAGGCTCCTCACTGGCCACTCGGGTCTCTTCTTCTTGGATCCCGCCAAGATGGGCAACGCGCCGGAGGCTACTGTTGCTGCGTGCCTGGCATTTGTCACTTCAACGCCCGGAAGTAGGTAGCCCCAAACTCAACAATGTCTCGAATTGTACGCTGACCAGTACTTCTAGTCTTCTCGTACATGTACGGCTTGATTGCCATGCGGGAAAGCATGACCGCACACAACTGAGACGGAGCAGTAATGAATGACGTTACTTTTTACCTCTGGCGAGACAATGTCAAATGCTCCAGTGTGTTGCGATTTAATATTACTCAAGCGTTGTGAGTCATAATAGTGCCTCGTGAAGCAGCAGGGGCATGGAGGACGAGGTGTTGGGCCTGTGGACACCCATTAAGCTTAAATTGATTATGCTGGGGTATACATTGCGTACTTGGGGGTTTCAATCTTGTTGGCAGTCCCAATGGTGCTTGATCAGGGCTTCGGTAGATACTGAGTTTGAGCCAAGGCTGTTGAAAACACGATTCATCAAAATGTCGATTGCTGCAATCAGCGAAACGCTCCAAGTGCCTGATGATAGTCACCTAGTTGGATGCCCAATCCATTGTGTTGATTGAGACAGAAATAGGACTGGCTTGTGACATGCCTTTGCGTATAACATGGTACGCAATGTGTTTGTGCGTGCACATTTCGATACCAACAAACCTAGGTACGGACCGTGGTCATGATAGGACTTTAAAAAAAAAAAAGTGACTTGGAATTGAGCTGTAGCGTGGGTCAACAAGTTTGGGAGGCTCCAACGTGGTACGTCATTAGTTGACGGTCTATTATGCATTTTAAATCACATACAAGTATAGACGACGTACCTTATTTTTGTTGTACACTATCTAGTACCTATATAGATATACAGCACGCACCATCCCTGTTGTTCTCCACGAGCCGGATACGATGCTAAGGTAGTTCATTAACGGCCCAACCACCGGCAAACGCCCTGTCCCATCCAGTACGTATCCTCTTTGGTACCGACTGTACCTTAGGCCCAATTCGCTTATTGGATTTAAACAAAGATCTCCCAGCTTGCCCAGCTCTTTCTGGTGCTGATTGCCCGACACTATAGCACTGAATCCTTCAATTGGCCACAACTTTATCCAACTAAGCGCCACCATTGGGCCTCAGCATGCGTCTACCAGCACTGCCTCACATCAGGCCAGACAGACAGTTCAGGATGTCCAGGCAACCAGGGTCTTACTTCATCTGGCGGGGGTGTGAGCTGTCAATATTGTGCCTTCGGAGGGATGATATTAAGATCGTATTGATGTGAAAAAAAACCCGCCTTTGATGGGCGCACCATACAGAGCACATGCACGGAAATTCATCGATCGACACCATGACTCTTCCCCTGGGTAATCCATTTGTGAACTCTTGTGACCAGTGTTTCCAGGCAGTTTGCCACGCGTAGTGAATCGAGACAGAAAAAAGGGAAGAAAAAAGACACCACCTTTGGACACAAATAATCAATACATTCGTCAATCGCAAGGCTCCCAGGCGGCTGGTTTAGGGCTGCCGCCGCTGGTGCCTGTCTCTGCAAAGACAATTCACCAGAATTCACGCAGCAGATAGGCGACGGTGTAGCACGACACGAGCGAATCATGAAGAGTCTTGGCATCTCCCATGCCGCCCCCAGCCTGCACAATGATAGAGTGACACAATCCTGGTTGGATCCCTGGCTGCGCGTCACCTTATAAATATCAGATTCCATCCCCTCCAATTCTGACCTTCTTCCCTTTTGTTCTCCCTCCCCCACCACAACCATCAGGGTCGCAAAGTACCTCCAAGGATATCTCCAGTGTCACTCGTTCACCTCCGAACCGATCTCTGGAATATACCGCACGGACCCGTGTCAATCATTTGTGTGTCAACTCACTCACCTACACTCTTTAGCGGAATCCTCTTCCGAATCATCAACTATACACTCTTTTCGTCGCTCTCTTGAACTTGTACCGAAACCAGAAAGGACCAGATAAAAAAAAACGAGTGACGGTCTAATTTTTCTGACTGTCTGGTTTTTTTTTTGTGCGTTTCTTTTTGTCTTTCTGTTCATCATCATTTCGAAACAGCATAATCTCGATTTCTTCAACTATCTCACTCATCTACCGCCGCCATGTTTAGCAAGCGCTCGTTCCGGTCCCAGGACCGAGTCGACAAGGCGTCGAGGCTGAAGAAGTCCAACACCATTCGAAATGATCCCCAGAAGCTGTCGAAATTGCAGCGGTCTATTGAAGAGAGCATGCCTGTGAAGAAGACTCTCAGCTCGCCCATCGTTACTCTCACCGTGGGCCGAGAAGGAAGACTGTTTGCGGCGCATGAGGAAGTCCTGTGCCAGTCGCCGTTCTTTGAGCGCGTCTGCCGTGACCAATACCTTGATGCGCAGAGTAAGAGGATTTCTATTCCCGACGAAGAACCCGAGGTCTTCTCGGCTGTGCTTGAGTACCTCTACAAGGGCGACTATTATCCACGCTTGCTTCACAACAAGCACCGAAACTCTTGGGAACTTGAGGATGCCAAGGCAGCCACTGGAAGATCGCCGGTACCATCAGAAAACGGAGGCGGCCGCGGGGCCGTCGAGGCAACAATCTACATGTCCAGCGTGGGGCAACACCTTCTCAGGGATACTGTCATATATTGCACTGCTGAACGGTACGGGCTCGAGGAGCTCAAGCGTCTGTCTCTGCGCAAGCAGGGCCTCCAGAGCGGAATCGACGTCTCAACCATTCTGCGCTCGGCGCAATATGCCTATGACAACACGCCGGACTCGGACTCGAGACTCCGCGCTCATTACCTCGCCTTGATCATTCGATGTCGCAAGACATTTAAGAGGAGCGGAACCATGCAGGCGGAGATGGAAAGGGGCGGTAAACTTTTCTTTGACCTGTTCGTTGCCATGTGCAATCATCTGGACGATGTGGTGGAGATGAGCAATGCTCGGACCCCCAAGACCATCTGAAGGAATATGATGCCCTTGTGTTGACGAAACTTGGTCACTTTGGGAACCTTGACTTTACGGCGTTCACCTTGGCGAGGATTGGAGTTCTGTCACGAGGTTTATGATGATTTCTTGCTGCTTCTCACCCCCACTCAGTCTCTCCCAGAATTGCTCACCAGATTGGGAACCCTTCCACTTCTTTCTGAGGTTGGCCGACCTATTTGATGAAAGCTATTTCGCGAAGAGAGGGGCATGAACATACATGCTATCTTCATTGCCTACGTCTCTCTCCTATTCTAATGACCCGAATCGCAACTCTACATTGTCATTGTACCCTTGGAATCTTTTTGCGCTGGGTTTGATTTTTTGAAAGGCCGGCTTTGAACCGGATTTGACTTTTGCGAATCAGTTCTTCTTTCCTGAAGAACAAGACATCGGTTAGAAGATTGGGAAAGTTTACACCGATACCGAAGAAATTTGTCTTTTTCTCGAATGCGTTTGCTTTTTACTGTTGCGATGGGCGCGATGGAGGGATCTCCCACATATGGAGAACCCTTTCGGAATGCCCTCGCCTTGGGCATGCGTGGAGGACGAATGGACCACAGGCTGGCGCGCACCTCTTCGCTGCCATGACATCTCCTATGTGTCAAACAAAGATTGTGATACTCCAAAGAAACGCTGAATTGGTTCCGCTATCGTGAAAGCGGGCAGTTATGATGGAATTGAGTTAGTCTAGATGGCTAGTCTTTCCTACGCCATCCCTAGTGGATGTGCTCCCCTGACTTGATCCCTCGTCAGTTGAGGTAATGAGAAATCCGGCCGCCTCAAAACCAGGTGTTTTATTCTTGCAAGTGGTTGATGTGATATGACTTGTGTGATAGTGCGTAATTGTACTGACTCCCACCCTTGAATGTATTACCCTAAGACCTTACCTCGACTATGCTTGGATAGGTACGTTTGTCGACCTGTCCGCAGTCTTTACTTTCTTTACTTACTTTTTTTTTTTTTTCAAGGTACGGGAGTAATTGTTTGAATGACTTCTAAAAACGCTACGCTGAGCTGTTAAACACTTGGGTGGGAAGTACGACACATCCTTGCGACTCGAAATATCCCGACCTGATGGGTTGTAGAATTCTTGAGGGTATCCAAATCGATTTCGCCATACTATACTCTATTTGACATGGGATACAGGCACAATACTTGCCCAATATCACAATGACAGCGGTAGGAGACTAAAAGATTGTTGCCTACGTTTCATTGTCTGAGTACTCAAATGACTGGGGCGGAACTTTGGCATTGTCATCTCAACACATTATCATCATAAGTCGTTGTTCTGAGCCGCATTGATTCAATAAAGCCTTGTAGTCAACAAGTCACAAAAATTCACCAAGCCTTGCTCACACGAGCCGTATATTTAAGAGCAACGCAGCTTGGTTCGACACCATCCATGTTCAAATTATCATACTTCTACGCCGACGTTACTCATTACCCGCGACTACCAGATAGATACACGACCAAAATAACATACGAAGCTCACTATGGCGGCACCGACGGCAGCCACAGTACGGACACGTACGGCCCTAGAACTTCCAGCATCTGACGCGCAGTTGCGGGAGTGGATCAGGACCAGAGTGAAAGAAGAATTCCAGGACGAACTTTTCATCTTCTTCAAAAATGAAGAATCCGTCGTGATTGACAACATGTTTGAGTGGAGTGAGTCGTGGCACCAGGCACGAATGCGTCAGATGTTATTCTTCCTCCAGGTTGACCCAAAACATTGGGAATGGTCTAGTAAAAAAGGCAGAGACGAGGCACGAAAAAAGGCGAACGAGGTAGTGCATCGGCCAAATATCGCGGTCGACTGTCTGGTCAACGAGTCGAGGCAATGGAAATCATGGATAGAAACCGACAACATTTTTGAGAACGTGTATCAAATGCGCAGAGAAGATGCAAGAAGGATCAGAGATATGGCTACTTCGTTTGATCAAGCCATCCCCGAGGATATAAAAGCCGCATTTGCCTGGTCCTTGCAGTTCATCGATCGATATCTCGACTGGAAGCAAAATGTTTGTCAGCAGGAAGGGAAGCTTTATCGCAATTCTTCTTATAATCCTGATACTAGTGTCCCTTTACCTCCTCGTCATCACAGAAATGAGAGTGATTGGATGCCTTCGCTTGCAGCGCGTTTGCAAGAATACGAGGCTCGATTTCGTGTTTTTCTGAATCGTCTGGAGGAAATTCTGGCAGAAGCTGAGCAACCCGCGACTAATGCCGACGGAGAGGCTACCCGTGGAATCGAGCCGGCCACGTGGGATGGCTTTGACTTGGCGGTTCAAGCCATCGTCGAACGTGTCAGACAATCGAATTTGAGGCAGGTGTACATCCCGGCGGAAGATATGCCTATATGGCCAGCATCTCAAGGGGCCTCTGATTTCACTGCAAAACCGCCACGACCAGTTTCCGCCTGTCGGCCAAAAAAGAGGAGGAGAGGCGCTGAGGAGACAGGCGATGATTCCACTACCGGTGGAGGTAAAAGGCGAAGCTGAACTGATCGGATGGTAATGCCACAAGCGATTGCACATTTGTAGACTTCAATATGAGCCGCTACCTGTAGCTGCAGCAATGCGCCACTCAATAGACTTGACTTAGAGTAGCATGGATAGTAATGGCCATAGTATCACCTCGAGATACTCTTGACCCAAAGCTTTCCAAGAATAAAAATCAAAGTTGAATTAATACTCACCCATTTTGTGAACATTCAACATAGCATAAGCTGGTCGAAGTCGGAATTATGCCGGCAGAATAAATCCTATGATATTGTCTCGAGCCAATGTATGAACTTGACCTTTTCCTCCCATGTACAGAGAAAGACTTGCGAGATACGTATTCCGTACCTTGCAAGAATCGTTCTCAGGCACCAACTTACAAGTCGCAGACGCCCCACTCTGATACTTTACAACGCGTTTGATAGCGGGGGACGGAATTGCTCCGCTTAGATTTTCTCTAATCGATACCAAGCTGCCCCGCCATCTAGATCTACAGCTCCATCATCATGATTTTACCCAAGACAACATTCTTCAACAGCGGCTCTGCATACACTTGAGCTTCGTCCAGATCAAAACAAAACCCGATCGTTCTAGACCTCGCCGGAAACGATCTTTAGCCCATCACACAGTGTCAAGCACGCGCACATGGCTTCCTCGAGCGCCAGCGCCCCTGCAGGCGGCGACAAACCCACCGCCATTGTCTGTGTCGGCATGGCCGGATCGGGCAAGACGACATTCATGCAACGGATCAATGCGCATCTTCACGGGAAGAAGGAGCCACCATACGTCATCAATCTAGATCCCGCGGTTTTGAACGTCCCATTCGAATCCAATATAGACATCCGCGACTCGGTCAACTACAAAGAGGTTATGAAGCAATACAATCTTGGTCCTAATGGAGGCATCCTGACAAGTTTGAATTTGTTTGCCACCAAAGTCGACCAGATCGTGGGTCTTCTAGAGAAGAGGTCCAACCCCGAAGATGGCAAGACACCCATCAAGAACATCTTGGTGGATACACGTGAGTCTCAAACGCCATCTTTACGCTGGACCAAACGTTACTAACATGTCGCGCCGCGAAGCTGGTCAAATCGAAGTCTTTGTGTGGTCGGCATCCGGCCAAATTCTCCTCGAGTCGCTCGCCTCTTCTTTCCCGACAGTCATTGCATATATCATCGACACGCCTCGGACGGCTTCGACAAGCACCTTCATGTCAAACATGCTTTATGCATGCTCCATTCTCTACAAGACAAAGCTACCCATGATTCTAGTCTTCAACAAGGCTGATGTTAAGGATCCGTCGTTTGCAAAGGATTGGATGACGGATTACGATGCATTTTCGGAGGCTCTCCAGGCCGATGAAGCAAACAACGCATTTGGCGGTGTCGAGGGCGAGGGAGGTGGCAGTGGATATATGAGCAGTCTATTAAACTCCATGAGCTTGATGCTGGAGGAGTTTTATACGCACCTGAGCGTCGTGGGAGTCTCATCCATGACCGGGCAGGGTGTAGACGAGTTCTTCGCAGCCGTCAAGGACAAGACCGAGGAGTTCAAACGTGACTACCAACCCGAGTTGGAGAGAAAGCGTGCTGAACGGGAAGAGACAAAGCGCAAGACAAGGGAGAAGGAGCTGGAAAAGATGATGAAAGGAATGGGTATGGACACAAGGGAGGCCGGCTCATCCAAGGACGCCAACGCTCCTATCGACGACAATGACGACGTTGATGTTCCCAGCGATAATGACGAAGCAGATGACTACGCGGATGACGATGAAATGGACCGTGAAGGACTTCAGGCAAGGTACGAGGCGGCCATGCAGGGCAGCGCAGTGTCCAATATGGAAGAGGCAAGCTTTGCCAAATTTTTACACACACAAAGACAGCAGTAAGGCAACATTTTGCGGCTGGAAGACACACCAGCATCGTCGTATGTCTTTGTTGATATCATTTTCCAAAAATCATAGAAAAGGATGTATGTAGGGTCGGCTGGACGGCGTAATGATACCATTGTGATTCTTTTGTTCTCCGTCTTGGTTTACCGGGCTCCCCTTGATTGAATTTCTGAAACTCCTGAACTCCACAAGACCTTTCCAATGCGGTCAATTTTAGCATTTGCATACGCAGACCCCCTTTACTAATGCTGTACCATGAAAAGCATTCCGACTCAAAATCTTGCGGCCGTATAGGCCGTTCGGCTGGCCATGAATGCTCGGATTGTTCCGTCTTCCCCTTTCCAAATTTCAAGGTTTTCTACCGCGCCTCGAACTGAACCATTCTGTAAAGCGTCAGATCAGTATAAATGTCAAGTATCAATCGTAGCAAATGCGTGACTCACCTCTTGGTTCTCTCCTTGTAGAGCACACGGCAACCGCACTCAATGCAACGAATCGTGTCTCCTCGCTTCAGAGGGAACTTGGTACCGCAGTCGCCGCAGATATAGAGCATGGGAAGACCCTCGGTCTCGATGGCACGGCTGGCGACGGCCGAGTTTCCAGCGCCTGGAGCGCCGGAGCTGCCGGTGGGAATTTGGTAGCCCTCGCGAGACATATTTGGACGGAAAAAGGAGGTATCGATTCGTGGATGGAGAGTGGCCGAGATCAGACTCTAGGAGTCTGCGAGTTTAGTCCGTGGTAGCTGTGCAAAGCGAGATGTTGGACTGGAATATGTCATGGATCGATTTCTAGATGCTCGTCGCAATCTACAGAGCTAGATTGGAATGACTTCAAAGAGAAATTCAGGCGGTGAGAATGCTGGAGTGGCAGAATTTTAGATGCCACCCCCACTTCGACTTTCTAATTCCGGGGGTCACACACACTAGAGTACCTAGCGTCGAAGAGGTTCAAGGTACATGAGGCACGTATGTACTGCGTATAACGCTGACTGTAGTGCAGAGGCTTGATGGGTTGTCCCTCAGAATTGCAGCGTGCCTAAATGTATCCGCCATTGCCAACTGCTACTAAAACCCCTGGCCTGAACCTCGGCCCCGGACCTTCCAATCGCCCTATCTCGCTTCAACCGCTTGTATTGGCTACTAAACAGCGAATTCCTGGGGATTCGACTCTTTAGGAATGCGGTGACTTCAGGGCAGCATCTCATTATCTACGTTCTGACTTTTGCTGTGGGCATCTGACTGTGATCGACATGCTTTGACTCGGATGATTTCACGTTGCGGCGGCGTTTACTAAAACCAAGGGTTATATCTAGCTTGGATATCTGCTCCGACCATCGTTCATCTTTACACAACGCGCAAGACATGCGATACCCGAATACTATCAGCCCGTCACCCTCACTCTGCCGGAATTTCAGCTTGAACTTCTAGCGCACCGTGTACCGCATATCCGCGCGGGTATCATGGCGTCACAGGCCTTTGATCCGACTGTACTGCCGCCGGCCAGCCCTTGCCCGTTCTGTAAGATCTCGACAGCCTACGCGACCTTCGATCCAACCTCACCACCGGGCGCTGATGAGTCTCTCCTCGACCCTGAGAAGATTGCCCCTGCTAGTTTCATTGTGCTCTCAACGCCAGTCCTTCTAGCATTTCTCGATATTTTACCACTATCTACAGGTCACCTACTGCTCTGCCCACGACGTCACGCATCCAAGCTGACGGACGTGACTGCGAGCGAAGCCGCCGAACTTGGTACATATTTACGGATATTGAGCAAAGCCTTGGTTCATGCAACCGGAGTAGGCGACTGGAATGTCGTCCAGAACAACGGCGCCGCCGCCGCGCAAGTCGTGGATCACGTACACTACCACCTCATTCCCCGACCAGAAATTCGAGCCAGCGGTAAACTACGGGAGAGCTTCACTATGTTCGGACGGGGCCAACGAGAAGAGCTCGATGACGATGAGGCCGTTGTGCTCGCTGCCAAGATACGAGACGGTATAGCTGCCATCATGCGCGAAGAAAACAGTAGGGGCAAGCTCTAAACATCATCGACACTACAGATAATTGGCCAGGGATTTGAAACTGGCCAGCGAAAATGCCATAAACACATGTCTTGTATAATTAATCTAGACTGCCTCTATGGGTCCTGAGTGCCTGAACTCCGTTATTCCTCTCTGGCCGGGCATCTATTCGTCGTCGCCAAAGAAAACCTTTACGGGCAACCAATCGTCGCCGCACACCTTGAAGCGATCCGGCAAGCTCGAAAGCTTCTTCAGCTCCTCGTCCGTCAACTCCCAACCGTCAATGTCAAAGTTGGCTTCGATGCGCTCCTTGGTGACAGACTTTGGAATGACATCCCAGCCATTCTGAATACCCCACTGAATCATGCATTGCTGTGGCGTTTTGCCCTTTGCCTTTGCCAGTGTCAATAGCGTCTCGTCCTTGTACAGGGGCGAGTCGGTGCTACCGAGGCACGAGTAGCCGGTAACGTGAATGCCCTTGTCCTTGCAGTACTGGACCAACTTGGGCGATGGGTTGTTGGGGTGCAACTCGATCTGGTTGACAGCCGGGACAATCTGAACAGCGAGTTAATATATAGATTTGTCTTTGTGAGCTACATTTGTGCATTGCATTCTCTATTCACTTGCCTTTGTGGACGGATCGTTGAGCAACTTCTCCATGTTGGTAATGCCAAAGTTGGAGACACCAATGTTCCTCACTTTGCCAGTGCCAACCAGCTTCTGCAGCTCGCGCCACGTATCGATAAAGGTCCAGTCATCATAGGCCTTCTTGAGATCATCTGGACGGGTGCTGCTCGGCCAGTGCATCAAGTAGAGATCGACGTAGTCGAGACCAAGGTTCTTTAGCGAAGTATCGATTCCCTCGGCGACGCGCTTGTGCCATGGGTTATCAAGCTTCGTGGTGATCCAGAGCTGCTCGCGCGGAACACCAGCAGCGCGAATGCCCTCGCCCACCTCGTGCTCGTTGCCGTACGCCAGTGCTGTGTCAATGTAGCGGTATCCAGCACGGATAGCGGCCTCGACAGCAGCGGCTGTGGCGTTGTTGGGTGACTGCCATGTGCCGAGGCCGATGGCGGGCATCTTGTCGCCAGAGGCGAGGGTGTAAGTCTTCTTGGTGTGCTCGGGGGCCATTGTTGGTATCAGATGCTTGTTTTCGTGGTAGATTGATGTGTAGTATTACTGAATGAAAGAGAAACGGTTCAAGAAGAGGGAAACGGGAAATGGCTCTTGCAAATACAACTCAAATTGTTCTGCATTGGTTTGCCAGAATGCGGGTACACAAGTGGTGGAATCCCACATCACCACCTCTGCCACCAGCCCGCTCAACATCGTCATTAATGCGGGTCTCACTTCTTCCCGATATCTTTTACCCCCACCTCTGGCAGCTCTTGTCTGCCTAGAGGAGCAATCTATAGTCTCCTGGCAAGTCCTGACAAGGGTCTGTATCGTCATGCCTTATTATACTCTCGAACCTGCGCCCTGGGTATGCATCGTTCCTGCAAGCGAGGCAATGAGGGATAATGCTAACGGTCAAATATGCTTTGCTGGTTGCTGCAGTCTGTATCCATTTCACGGCTGGACCTTACTAGAATTCCATGCTTCTGGAGAATCTCAATGCGCACCAATAGAAAGCGCCAATTTGAAGGATCTGCGCAGTTTAAGGCCGTCAGCAATTGTGGAGGTAGTAGGATATGTAAGAGGGATTTTCACGTCCTGTCTTGAACACAAGTCTGATCGTTCTAGTCATCAGTCAAGACGATCCTATCCGGACCTGGAGTCTACGTAAGACTATAAGTTGTCCAGCTTGCACCACCAAAGTCCCATACCAACTACACATATTCAAGTCGTCACATCATCTGAGGGTGGACTTGACTCAAAGTGCATACATACCCATGGATCATAGTGAATGGTTCTGCGGGTTGTGCATATAGTCTCTATGCATTCGGCGATGATGACGACACGGGAGCTTCTTGCATACGCGACAAGAGGGATCAATGATTGTGGTTACTTGCACTAAAACTATAATTGATCACTAAACCCGAGTTTAGTACAAGAAGACTATTCACTATTCCGTATGTATTTATTAGCGACAAATAACATCCGCCAAGAATATCTTTTTTTTTTTGGGCGATTACCTAGTTATTCATGCGCACACTGGAGGAGCGTTAACCATCGAAAGCACTGGCCGAACAATTTACTTCAGATTTGGGACTCTGTCGAGAGAACTCTTTGGAGTTGAGAATAGCTAGAATTGTGTCTTCCAAGAGTAATTACAGGTTCGTGGTGTCCAGAAACATGTAGGTGACTGAACGCGGCCTCCCATACACTGTCGTCGGCAGCAAATCTGTCGCCGATTCATCGCTCAAATCTTCCAATCTCCCAATCTCCCAATCGCCAGCCCACCCAAGCACCAAGATGAATTGGCGATACCTCATCTCAGATTGATGTCGCTGATTCCTCCTCCCATGATTATTTAGAACACCATGTCGTCCATCATTGTAATAAGGTTGTTTGAAAAAGGTCTTCCTTGCCTTGGTCGATGCGCCTGTCCTTTACACACTTGTCGGGACAGGTATGTAGTTAGTCCGAATTTCTAGGGGCTAACAACCGGTTCATATCGATTTAACAAGCAAGATGTGTCGCGGCTACCTGTCGTGTTCCGCTGCCTCTCTTCTGTGTCGCTTGATGCAAAATCATCTTGCATCGCCACCACCGTTGTAAATTCAGGTATTCGTGTACTGATTTGTGTTCCGAATGCAACCCGGGGAGTCTGATTTCATCATGGTTCGATAACCAAGAAACATCCGCCATCGTTTTTTCAGATGAGCGGGCATCAGCGCTGTGGTCGCTGTTCTTCATATGCTTTCATAGCCGCCTCAAGCTCTGCCAGGCTGGAACGGTCACCGTACGCAGCCATCATGATATCTGCCTCAGCTTGGCGCGAGCTCTCTGCCTGTTGTGATTGAGCCTGTTGCAGAACAGCTTGCGTCTGCTTGTACTTGACGATGCCGTAACCTATCATGGGGGCGCATTTTCTCAGTAAAGACGCAGACCCTCCCTTGTCGTGGGGGGATCTCGCAGACGAGCCCCTCCCCCAGATTTTGTGACTTACCGATGCCAACAGTCGCCACCGCTGCCGGAACTCTTTTGAGCGTCAACATCTTGGACAAATGCATCTGTCTGCCTGAGGAGGAAGACTTTTCTTTTCGGTATTCAGGACACGACGACAACAAGAACGTACAACTTCTTTTCCACCCGGCTAGCTTTGTGAAGACCAGGCAAATATGCCGGGTGAACTCCCGAAATGGTGGAGAAAGGCCGGATCGATCGCTGAGACATTGTAGCGAGGTGATTTGCACAGCCAATCTTTTTATTACCGGGGCCAGCCGAAGTCTAATAATTTGAAAAATAACATGTAAATAAGAATGCAATGCTACCGTTGCCCTGCAAAAGTCATGGGAGCGTCATAAACCAAATCAAAAGAATCAGGCGATTGTCATGGGGGATCATATGGATTATGTATATATTTGAACATGTCTCAGAACCTTGGAAGACCGCAATATCGAAAGAGGGCCCCCGGTTATACGTACTATTCAGGAGAACGGGCAAGATCTGCTATGCTGCCCAGCGACTACTGGAGCAGCCGCATTTCAAGCAATGCACCCCCAAGTGATACCCGAGATGTTCCTAATTGTTCCGCTAATGGGCCAGCGGCGGTTGCCCAGCCCGCATTGAAACGGGCGGGTGAATACCACACATGCAAGCTCACAGTCAGTTAAAACAAGTCCACCGCAGCAAAAGAGATTCATCAGCGGGGAAGATCTACTCCGTGACCCTTGGCAAAATACCTGGGGTGATGACCCTGTCAAAGCATGTTTGTGGTGCGAGTGTCGTCTGATCAGTTGTAGGGTTGCAGCTCAGCCAGCCAAAGCGGTACAGCGCAAGTCCGGGCAGCCAAGCATAACCGAGGTCCAGCGACTCCCAGCCCAACACGTCGTCCCACACACCTTGGCCCGCTTGAAACAGCTTAGCACCTCGGAATTGTGACATTGGCTTAACACTTTTTGGGTCACCTATAGGATTATTGGACTGGTACAATATTATGGCAACTTTATTAGAAGTAGCATAGGTAGTAGTGATAATGAGTTTGACTAAAAAGCGGCATCTAGATGAATGAAACAGTTTGCGTACAGCTATCTCATAGTCCTAAGGAAGAGCTACTCTAAAGGTGGTTTTAATGCCACACAGCGCTAATGCTAATATTCCTTTCGACTTATACGTCGTTACTAGACAAAGCAAATCAAGACTCATTTGCAACCTTCATATCCTCAGAATCGATCCAATTTCCATGCAATCCAGCTCTCAGCCTGATGGGCAAAAGTATGATGGCCTGCGCACGTGAGAAGTCGGTAGTATCCACAATGTGCAATTCGCTGGACATTGTAGCATAGTTGTTGACTAAAGCCATGAGCCATCCGTCACCTTCTGGTGCATCTTTTGCTTTAGGAATGAAGACTGGCTCCTGGACTAGGTGTGTTGGCCCCGGAAAATACTTTTGCAGCTCTAGAGTCTGATGGTTCAAAGCTCCTAGGGCATTGTATGGAGCATGTCCGCCGCCCATCACCGGGGCAATGGCTGGAAAATCTGTGCCCAGCTTAGGGTCCATCAAGTCAAAGAAGCTGTGACTATGTGGCTTCATAGAAAAGCGGTCATCAATGCGGGGGAATTCACAGTCTTCCGTAGACAAGACAGTGAATGGCGGAAGATCCAAGTCACTTGAACAAGGATCAAAGGTGTATCGGACCAGCTTTGCCTTGATTGACTCGGGATTTGGTGCATTCCCATCCGCATCTGGCCACCAGAAGAAGACATTTTTATCTGTCAAAGGCAGATCAAAAACAATTTTGCCCGACTCTTCCTCATAGGCATTGACGGTGTGGCCGGGGAATGCGTTTGGCGCTTTGAACCACTATTCGAAGAACTACCGTCAGTTCAAAATTGCAATAAATTACTTGAGGCATTGTGGGCAATGTAGATAGGTACCTTTACGTCTTCCCCACGAGCGCCACGTCGGGGCAAAACACCAAGATAAAAGGGCACACTCGAGTCCCACTGCCAGTGTTCGCCTCCCTGCTTCAACCTGTCGATGTCACAGATCTGGGGAATGATTGGGAAAAGAATCTATCGAGGAGGGCAATTAGTCATACGATATACCTACGTCGGGCAAGACACAGTACAACATACCCAATTGTCTGTCACCGCGAAGTCGTGAATCATACCAGCGACTGGGGCGACGAGCCAGACAGTCTCTGTGAATTTCCCATCTGGGCTGATGCAGTAATAACAGACGTCCCGCGTGCCGTCGCCCTTGGCCTCGTAACCGAAGCAGACCAATTCTTTTGTTTTGGCATCAAGCTTCGGATGGGCAGTGAATGTCAAGCTCGGAAGCTGGCCATCAAAGTCCTCTAGCCCAATCGTGTCCAATGTCTCAGGGTCCAGAGCATAGGGCGGTGCGTCTTCCTTGCAGGCCAGGAGACGACCATTGAAGTACACGACATTCGTGTTGGCGGTGGTCCGAATCTTGAAGCTGACCGCATCTGTGTACTTGTTCCGGTACTTTCCTACAAGAGTACAGGCTTAGAGGAATGGCCTTGGAGTGTTCCGCTGGCGAGAAAGATTCAGCCTACCCAGTAATGCCTTTTGTGCGGCACGCTCCCTCACAAACTTTTCTGTCCGAACAAACCTCTGCTTGAAGCAGCATCTGCCGTCTTTGATGCGAAAGGAACTGACATTTCCATCGCCATTGAACCACTAAAATTGTGCGAATAGATTAGCGAAAGATGATAGAAAAATGAAACCCAACAGGCGAAAGTCTAGACATGGAACAACACCAACCGGATCATTTTCAATAAAGGGCACAAATTGCGGATCTGGCATCACGCGGTAGAACGTGCCATCTATTTCGGGTGGAATAGTTCCCTGGACTTCGAGATTTTGAATTTCGCCCTCGAAACGACATGGTTTCATGAACCCAGAGAACTGTGGGTAAGCGGGAAAGAGCTGCGAAGCTTGTTCTGGTGAAGTTCTGAAGTGTCCTGCCATTTTACGTCCTCTCTTGCGAGCGTATGAGAGAAATGAGATGTTTCGGTCCGGAAGGACAAGGTTACAAGACTGAAGGTGCAGGATGGAATTAATTCGATAGAATCTACGACTGCAGATTAATGATGTATTCCCGAGAAGAAAAAAAAAGAGCAAATCAATGCGATTCAAATACTGGAATTACCCAACTTTTCAGGTTGGTAGACTGACAGTACCTATTGCTATTCAGGCGGCCTTGCTTTGGATGCCAAGCCCCCAGACACGTACGCAGTAGCTTGGAGTCCGCAACTACCGCCGGCGGCAACGTTGCCGGAATCATCTCCTATCTCCCCGGGAGTACTGCTCGGGGGGTCGGGCGGGATCTGGATCCGGAACTGAGCCCGCACGAGGTCGGGCCATAAGACTTGGCGGCTATTGGTTAGGGCGTTGCTGGCCAGACCAGAAAACCAACGCGCTAATGATAATATTCTATCCTCCATTATGTTTACCTAAATACACTCGTACCACTATCATTAGGAGTTTCGATTGACTTTTTTTTTTTTTTTTTCATTCGGCAGCTGGCAGCACTAAGGCGATTTTGAGTGAAGTAGAAGAACCAGAGCTTTTATATTCAAGAATTACACCAGGGACCTTGTGCTAGAATACGGTTGCTTGAAGGGCAAATTGTTGAAAAATCTTAAAATGCGCAGGGAATGGCTAAAGTCACCATATTAATAATTATCAAAGACATGTTGATAGCAATGAAATGAATAAGAAAAAATTAAGAAAAAAGAAGAAGAAGAAAAGAAGAAAACTCGTAACTATATATCCATTTTACATTTCAATTATCATAATCTTTTATGAATCTATTGTTACAGCCATATATGTGTGAGTGTATGAGATGAAATGGTGTTTTCCAACAATTTGCCCTTTAGTGCTCCTTACCAGAACTATGGATTGGTAATAATTGTTTTGGTTTGCAGAAATTCCTCAAACGCCCAAACTCCGCCAAATCGACCATATCCGCTTGCCTTGTACCCACCATGCGGCAGAGTTGGTTCGTCGTGGACCGTCATGGCGTTGATATGGACGGCGCCAACGCTCAAAGTACGCCCGAGGTTGAAGCCCTTGAAATGGCTCTTGGTGAAGATTGCGGCCGACAAGCCATAATCCGACCCATTCACCCCGGCCACACACTCGGACTCATAGTCAAAGCCGCGGACACCCACGAGGGGACCAAAGGACTCGGTAGACCAAAAGTCCATTTCTGTAGTTACGTTCTCCAAAACCGTGGCGCCCTCGGATCCGGCTACTACATTCGCCCCCTTCAAACGCGCATCATCGACAAGTGCCTTGACTCGGGAGTCGGATTTTGAATTGATAACTTTGGTAACTTCAGAAGAAGAAATGCCCGTGATCTTGGTCCGTAATATCGATAGAAAGTCTTGCTTGACACTGTTGTGCACCCAAACAAGGTCTGTAGACATGCATATTTGGCCCGACTGAGAGGATGGAAAATGGTTAGAGTACTGTCTTCTGTCACAGGTTCATGAATGGTCTCAAACCACCAGTGGATACTCACGTTCAAGAAAGCACCAACCAGGACTTCTTCTGCCGCATGTTCGAGGTCTGCATCCTCTAGGACAATCGCGTGATTCTTGCCGCCCAGCTCAAGGAGTACTGGCTTCAGATGTGCGGCAGCTCGTGTCGCGATGCTCTTTCCTACAATGGTTGACCCAGTGAAGTTGCACTTCCGAACAGCTGGATGCGAAATGATGGCTTCATAGCATATTGCTGCATCCTCGGGTTTGTGCACAAGAAAATTGACTACACCAGGTGGAAATCCAGCTTCCCGGAAAAGATGAGCAATCAGACAATGCGTGCGTGCGCTCAGCTCGGAGCCCTATGATAGATGATGAGTTTCCAAATGCACCAGACAATAAAGAACCTCAGCTCCATTTGGGCTGGCCAAAGACACACCTTCAAAATAGCGGTATTGCCTGCAGCAACGGCGGCAGCAACGGCGCGGAGGCCCAGAATCAAAGGCGCGTTCCAAGGTGCGATGCCCAGAACAACCCCTAAAGGTTCTTTGAGCACTACCGCGCACGATCCGCTCGCGCTGGACTCTGGTACAGAGCCTGAAAGAACACCTGAGGTCACCAAAGAGGCGATATGCTCGGCGATGCCAATTGCATCTCCTAGATTGATCAGGGCCCATTTCTCGGAACAACCAAGTTCTTTCTGTATAACCTCAGATATGGTCTTCTGGTTATCTTTGAGGAGCTTTTGCTTGATTAGCCAACGGTATTTCTCTCAAGATACAAACACGTATATCCTTACCGAAGCCAGGCGGCTAAACAATGCGCGTCGCTCAAGTGGTGAAGTTTTCCTCCATTTAGAGAATGCAGTTTCACAGGACTCAACTGCTTTGAGGCAAAGCTCGGGAGTTGCACCCAAGGCAACCGTTTCTTGGGGGCCCCTTGTCTCATCACTAGGCACAAGAACCGAGGGCTGCAAGGACCCAAAGGTAGTTATGTTTTCCCCATTGATGATGAGTGGGACAATCTCTGATGCCATCTTATAAGACATGGAGCTGTATATACCCGATGTACGTGGTGTTACTGCTTGTCGGTTTGAAGATGTAGTTTCCGAGTTCAAAAAAGGTTCTCTTCTGACTGCAGAGCGTGAGTGCCTTACAGATACGCGCACTATATGATCTCTAAATTATATTCGAGAATGAGAGGTGATCCTTGCTCTGTAGAGCTGCCAAGGGCAAGAAAACCTCGAAATGGATTAGCCTCTATTTCCTCCACCGGGGAGTTAGGAAACACGGCTCTGGCATGTTGATTATCTGAAAGTCCTCTATCCGTCACACGGGAGAGAGAAAAGATCTCTGCTAGTCACTTCGGGATCGAATGCCGCGAGGTCTCATGCTCTGAGAAGTGCATGGCGGGATGGATTCAACTTGTACAACCGCCGGACTGGCAGAGACCGCTCCGTCTAAATTCCAGTATATCGACCAGCCCCACCGGGTCACATTCACTGACGGAGGCACAACTCAACGTTCAAATGATGAAAACAATTCTTCTAGCAGACCTTTTAAACGCCGCCGAGTGACCGTTGCGTGTTCTGCTTGTAGGTTGCGTAAGTCGAGGGTAAGCTTGACACAAAGCGAAATTTCCTAGACACTCTGAGCCAGCTCACGACCCTTAGTGTGACGGAGATAGGCCAAAATGTGCCAATTGTATTACGCATAAAGTCAATTGCGAATACTCTTCCACCGGCCCGCTCAAATCAACGACTGCATCACAAGGGTATGAAATGTCATCTCGGTCTCCTCGTCTTAATGTATAATTTCTTACATCTTACCAAATAACGCTTTTGGCTCCTTTCTAATGCCCATCAAGAAGACTAACAGTTGTACAGCTACCTTGACGCTCTGGAAATCCGATTGCAGACTGTCGAGCATCTGTTCGAAAAGCTTTCTGGACGGGTCAACTGCATCGAGAATCGAGACAATAATAACGGCGTACAACTTTACGAATCCAACAGATACCCTTTGATGGCTGAAGACGATCAAGACAGGAATCAATCGACAGCAGAATCTATTGATGGCACTGATGGTATAGGTTCCATAACATTTGCAGAAGAGGAAGATTCTGGGTTCTTTGGTATTGCCCTCCACACTACGTTCAGACTTTGGTCATTTTATTAATGCATCCAAGGCCCTTCATCTAATATTGCGTTCACACGTTATATTGTCAAAGCTACCACTGCTCTCCTCAAGCAGCATGTCTCAGGGTCTGTATCGCACATGTAAGGCGAGGATCCAATGCACAGCCATGTGCTGCATCTCTCCCGTGCCCCATCACCGGCTCGAGACAGGTCACCAGCTGCCCAACGGCGCAACAGAGGAGCTGTCAACCCTTTCGATATACCCGGTGCGGAAGCGACATTGGAGCTCGTTCAAGAGTACTTCGCAAACACTGGCCTCTTGTTTCCCTACATTCATCGTGAAAACTTCATAGCGACGTTCAAAGTGGCAGCGGCGAATGAGTTCCGAAAAGTACGACGATCATGGCTCGGGTTACTCAATATGATCCTGGCCATGTCGATAAGCACTGCCTATCCTAGTGACTTGTCCTATGAGCAGCGAAAAATAAAATCCCAGGTATACTTTCAACGCGCTATGGCTCTCTGCGAAAAGCAGATCCGGTTTGGAACGAGTCTGGAAATAGGTTCGTCGGTTCGTTCCTGTGACCTGAATATTATACACTACATAAGTCGAGCAAAGCTGACCATGAAATTTGTATCAACAGTGCAATTCCTACTTCTGATGAGTCAGTATCTTCAAGGCACTGAGAGTTCTATTCAAACCTGGAATATACACGGCCTGGCGGTCAAGGCCGCATATCAGCTTGGTCTGCATTCTAAGCAAGCACTGGGTCGTTACAGTGCTTTAGATCGCGAGGTACGCATCCGGACATGGTATGGATGTATTCTACTGGACCGGTAATTTGTCGATTTAAACTCCCTGTTGAGCACGTTTTCCTGACGAGAGATCTAGCACTTTAAGTATGACTCTTGGGCGACCTTCTTGCATCCCCGAAGCGCACGTCAGGATCGATCTGCCAATAAGGACATCGGAAATGACGCCCTCGGATGACGACTCTCAGCTATGGCTCAATGATTTGAGCCTCGAGTTCTTCAAGTCCACCATGTTAGATCCCCTCAGATTATCACTTTCAAACACATCAACTGAGTAATGCAGATCTCTATCCACGATTTTGGGTAAAGTACTCGACATCTTGTACGACAATAATCTTGACTGTGATACGCCGCAGAACATATTTTCACTCGCTGGTCAGATCTTGCAAATTGAACATCAACTATCAGAGTCGCAGAATGAGTTCCCTGAAACCTTGCGGCTTCTGCACGTAACAGACTTGTTGCATCACACATTACCAGAGCCAGTCCCTATGCTCAAGCTTCGTGTCATATTGACGCTGCGCTATCACAATCTACGGATATTGGCACATAGACCCCTGTTACACAAATACCTTGAGGCCATCGGAGGCCCAGACGCGAACAAGTCACAATTCAGTATGCTGTGTCAGGTTGGCGGAAACAGCTTACGTGCCTGTGTTCATTCAGCTACCACAATCATCAAGCTTGTTGCCTATGCTGTAAACACCAAACAGGGCAAGGGGTTATTGGGCGCTTGGTGGTTCTCCCTCTACTATAGTAAGATATGTCTTGGCTCTAGAATCCCGGCATGTTTTTGCTAATGCAGTGACAGCGTTCAATGCCGTGCTCGTGCTCTATTCTGGTTACCTCATTCAAAAGTTCACATCGTCAATTTCAGAGCTTGACCCATTACATGATATCGGCATTGAGTTTGAGCGTGATCTCATACCTCAAGCTGTGGAATGTCTTGTCTCGCTAGATAGCGGCAACATTATGACAGAAAAGTGTGCACGATACGCCAAGAAGCTAGAAAGAGTGATGAGGACCCTGAGTATGTTCCCTGTTTTCAATAAATGGTGTTAGCACTTGATGAAGTTTATTGACCTTCTCTACAGATCAGGTACCCGAGGAAGGGAACGTGCCAGTAGCAGCAGACAGAAACATCCGGAGCGGTGTCGATGAGTTTGAAGCAGCATTGTGGCCAGATATTATTGATATAGGTAATACACCATTGGGGTCGGATTTAAATGAGTTCATGGTTCCTGGAGATCTCGACTTTCTGAGTTCTTTTGATCTCCAGACGAATGCACCTGCAAACCCAAGTTAATATTAGGGCTGGGCAAAAGATTGAAAGTACATAGAGGATCCGTAATGACCGGAATTTGGCATTTATTATAAAATATCAACTTTCGAAAACGAAGAAACAAGAAACAAGGAAACTCATGCCAAAAGAAAAAAAGAGATAAAAAGAGAAAAAGGACGGAAGCAACGTTAAAATCGAATTCGGGCAAAAAGACTAAGGAAGGACAGTGTTTGTGGGTTGTCAAACTAATACATTTTTACCTAAGTATATAGGCGATCGCTGGAAGAAAGAAAGAAGTACATCGCTTAATGCGGAAGCTGTTGGAGGCATTTAATATATATGCTGTGGATTCAAAAGTTTTCCAAGTGCCGAAGAGCTCGCAGAAGTAACAAAACTTTATCCTCCTGCCTCAGGAAGCACCCCCATTGTCTTGAGCACTATCCGTAGAAACCCTGCCTTGAGTTGTACAGTACATAAGCCATTACAAACAGAAGCTAGCTACAAATCAGTGACTTTATATAGAAATGACTGATGTCATGTGAACTTTCCACCTATCTTCATGATTCCACGAGAGGCCCACAATCGGATAAAATTCAAAGGATATAGAGTAAGCCTCGGCAGGCCGCCCTCATACGAGCCCCGTAGAAATAGAACGGGACGGCCAGCAGCATCCCCAAGGTGACCAGCATGAACATGATCATGTAAACCTGAATCCAGCCACTCGAAGCGATCCATTCCACGGCTGTGTAGAGAAACAGAAACGCAACCAAGTTCTTGGCTACATTAATCATGACCAGGGCGTCGGCAGCCATGTGCGGATAGCTTTCCACCACATAGGTAATGATGATGTTGGGGGCGAATACGGTTCCGAAAGAGACTATAATGGGCCATGGTCAACAACCGAAACTGAAATATCCATTTTGATTTCTCTCTTGCTTACCCATGCCAAATCCAAATGCGATAGCAACCCAGTGCAGTTTATAAGCGCAGGAAAAGGCCACCAGGATACAACCGGATGGAGCCACAAAACAGGCGGGCGCCAAAGATATCAAGCGTTGCTCTGGGCGCACTACGCCGTGCTGCAGTACGATAACACGAGCAGTAATGACATCCGCTAAATAACCTCCAATGAAGGAGGCGAGGACGAAGCCAATTGCCGCTGCAATCTGCATCAATCCCACCGCGCTTGAATTGAAAAGATAGGGTGGCGCCGTCAGAAATGAAGGAAATGCGAAGCTATTCATTCTCATGTGTCAGTAGTGTCAATTGACTTGGAAACTCTCAACATACATCAGAATGATTTGGCAGGATAGAGACGTGCCATACACATAGATGGCCAACAGCACTGGCGGCTGCATAAGCATTATCAGTGGCTGGATAAAGGCCCTAAGAAGACTGGCAGAGTGATCGATCGTAAAGAAGGTCGTCCAGACAGATGGCAAAGGCTTTGGAACAACGCTGACCGCGTTGCATGGCGAAGGACAATCCGCTTCGGCCTGGTTTTCTGATCGTGCATCTCCTTGGTGCTCCTCTCGAGGCTTGGATAGGTCCGATGCATAGAGCACAGCATCCGGTTCAGCTTGCGTCGAGTTGTCTTGCGGTCGTCTGAAGTTGGATTCGGGGTAACACAAAATTATCCCGATACAGTTCACGCCAGCAAGGGCCATGCACACCCATATATAATCGATCCATCCACCAGGCGAGTATTGGACAATGAAGGCGGCACACAGTGGCCCAATTGCGGTTGCTCCCGATACGAGGATGGTATAACTAGAATATTTCAACTTATTACAAGACCGGTGCCAGAAATTTCCCTAGATAGGAACGTAAGTGAGAGAAGAGGGAAGTATTCTTACCAGGCCATCATGGCTGCTCGCTCGTGTAGGAAAAATATATCAGAGACAATTGCCGGAACGATACTCTGAGATGATAACTGTCAGACCATTTCTCAACTGCTCCAAGTAACTCTTGCAGCAGAACTTACCTCTCCAGCTGCCGAAGCAAACCCGGACACGCACCTCGCCGCTAGTAGACTGTTGAAACTTGTGGTTCTTGCAGTCCAGATCAAGCTTGCGAAGAGAAGCATTGTTGAGAGAATGAGGGATGCTCGTTTGCCAAATTTTGTCCCAAACGGTACCCAGAATAGATTACCTAGGCCAAGGAACAAAAAGTTGAACTATTTTATTCATGTTGGCTTGGTCTCCTGACGCTCAATGTGTGCTTATACTGGAAAAACCAAATGATGACTTACTGTCAGGAGTCCATTGATCTCATTTTCGCTTTTACCAAACTGAGCCTCTAGAACAGGCGTTGCAACTGATAACCCAGAGCCGGCGAAATTTGCAGTGAAGTTGAGAAATGCAGTTACAGCCAGCGCCAGGTGTTTAAGATACCTTGGCCATCGAAGTGGATCCCGTTCATCGTCAGATGGCTGAGGGACAAAAATTAGGCCGTGGTGTTTTGACATGGAATCGGCTGGGCGAGCTGCGGCCGGGCGATCGCTTTGAGAATGCTGCAATGAACCCATGGCATAAGATAAAGTTGTGAAGGTAACCAACAGGAATACTTGTCCGTAACCATCTAAGGAAAGGGCAATGGGGATAAGGAGGATGAATTGGTTCTGCTTCGTGGCCAGAGTATATCTACCAGGCCTGCAATGCTAATTTAGCGTCTTTCATGGTAGTCGAGGTGCTATATAACCCCACGGGGAACGAATAAGCCACAATGGAAACCATACTAAGAACGGGCAAGTGAAGCCGGGGACATAGGAGAAGCGTGACGATCTTCGGGGAGAATAAAGAATAGTACCCACATCTCCCGCCCTGGACACGACACATATAGAATCCCCTGCCTGGGCAGTGTCACAACGGGGAGCCTCTTTCCTACAAATCTCAGTCAATGCTTTGCATTAGTTCAACCACACCAATCTCATCGCCACGGACTCGATAGCGTATTCATCAAATGCCGATACCCACAATGGGCAGCCAAGAATTAAAATACGTCTTTACGCTTCATGTCGATCTTGCTCGCCCTCACGAATTTGGTCACACATTCTCCGGGATGCGGCGTTTCATTCCTATCACTGGTGGCAAGGTTGAAGGCCGGCTCAGCGGCAAAATTTTGGCAGGAGGTGGTGATTGGAATGCAGCACGTCCCGACGGGGTGGTCCACGTCTTTGCCAAATACACCATCCAAGCTGACGACGGCGTGTTGATCAATATCACAAATGAGGGATATGGCCGGGCAAGCCAGCAAGTGATGGAGGGTGTCTTTGGCGACGACCCGGCTTCAGCTTCGACAAGCTCTGGAGCTAACTCAGACGACAAGTGGTATACAAAGACATTTCCCAGGTTCGAGGTAGCTTCTGGAAAACACGACTGGTTGAGCAAGTCGTGTTTTGTTGGCGATCTGCTTCCGCCTCAAATCCCCAATCATGTCAAAATAGATATTTACCAACTTCTGTAACACCATAACTTCGCATGGCCGAGAATCAAAAGGACATTTGGAGCATGATGATAAAGCAAAACAATGGCAAAGGAATCTGTTTGACCATACAACGTTGTCACTACCAGACCCCGGAGATCATGGAACCTCGTATATGCTTAGATTAGATCGCCATGATTGCGTCTGACAATACCAGCTACTTACGTACGAAATATTGTGACCTGCATGAGTTCGTCTCAAAGCCACTTGAGTGAGGCGCAATTTGTGGTGGAACCGATAGACACTGCTCTCAATGTATCTCGACCAGGGTGGGGAGATAGGGATGAAATGTTCGGGCTTTGATCTTATGCCGCAATACAACCTGTTGTCGTCAGCCAGGTTTCAATTATTGCACCGGCAGTTTTGAACTGTCAAATATGATTTGGAGAATGGTTTTGTTATTCTAGCGACAAGTTTACTAGATAATATTATAAAGCTTAAAATTATATGAAAAATTGGAAATCATTGATAAATGCGTTTTTTTCTTTTCTTTTTTGCGCTGATAATTGGATATACGGTTCTAATAGACTTCAATAGCATTTGCATTTATAAATTCGTCTTAGCATACAGGCCAAATCTAATGTAAAATTGCTAAAGTGACATGCTTATGAGCTACGCTTGAGATCGATTCTTTTTCACTTGCGAAGTAATACCTAAAGAATAATGCTGCTTTACCAGCGAAGAAAGATCATGAAAGATACTGAAAAAAGCCTCTATCCACTCCCGGTCTTTCGAATTTCTGGGTTGGTCAGCGGTTGTTTTCCATACAATATGAAAATTAATAAATACTTACTTTTGCTTGTGCTCAGCTTGGACCTTATTGCCAAAGTATTTTGCGCATTCCAACATCTGATCAATGTGTCGGAAAGGCCGCATTTGTATCTTGATCCAGCTCAAGAGCAGAATACCGTCTGCTACACAACTGAGATGATTATATAATTTGTGACCGCGGTTGGCCTCCTGAATGGCTTTGGCTGTAGCCATGGCCTGTGTTAGTGGCTGACAGAGGGAGTCCAGTGTGTTTGAGTCAGGACTGGATATTTTCGATATCTTCTCTATGATGTTTCGTTGTTCTCGAAGACCATACAGAATGCATTGAGCTTGCTTTGCGACTGGTCCACCAATCTCGTTGCTCAACTCAACGTAGCGCGCTACTGTGGTATCGAGAAAGGCGTCAAAATCTAAAAGATCCGAGGAGATGGACTGATCTGGAGCTTCTTGTGCTGACTGCCCAATCAACATATCATCGGATGCTACCTGGAGGGCAGCTGTCAAGTGTTCTTTAATTGACGATTTTGATGGTTGACCAGCATCCGCGGTCTTGTCCAGTGTCGACACGATATCCTCGAGCCGTGCAGTCACAGCTTCCAATCTATATCTTCAGTCAGAAACAGTTTCTAAGTTTCCCGAGAAGAGAATTGTCCCTTACCTTTTACAAAGTGTCGCAGCATTGTACATGCCTTGAGAAGCCATTATCGCGCTCTCTGAGAGGAGAAGTACGAGCCTTTGCATGAGAAGATGAATCATCAAATTCTTCTTCTTTTTCCTTGGTTCAGCCATTCTCTAAATATTTTGTCGGATATACCAGGCAGCAATATTCTTTCCTATAATTCCCACTAGTAATTTCTACACGGAGCAGACTTGTATGTGTAAGACGCCAAGACGAGTTTCCGCAGGTCATTTAGTGCATGGACCAGTCTGTTATGTTGATGCCTTCAGGTCGAACACGACCAGGCACCCATAATACTCAAAGTATGACACCAAAATCGAAGGTTTGGACTTATAAATCCATGTCACCCTGAGACAGCGTACATTATTCCAAGGTACATAAATGGTACATTCACAATAGGAGTATCAGTACAGTACATTGTATCGATCGTTGAGCTAGACATGTAGCTATTGCGCAATTCGGAGCTTGGCCCCGCTATCAATTGATTGCACCACTATAAGCACACATTGGGACCAGCGACAACATTCCGAGTGACTTATCACAACCTGGCTAATAATGTGAATACGATTGTCGATACCGCCACTTAATTTGCTAGAGTGTATCTTCATGCATAAAGGTATTGAAAAGTGAGCCTCGCCAAGCAGCTTGTTGGAAATACTACATAGGTAGGTACACTGAACTTTTGCCAGTAAGGCTGCTTTGCAAGCATATTTCAGGTCTAGCGGATCGGTGGGGAAAGGAATTAAGAATTGAACATGCTTTGCACTCATCTTGACAAAGATTATATACATGTATTTATTCCTCAATAGCAGCGGGCTCGTCGGACAAAATCGAATTCTGGCGTAGAACGCTACTAGTCAAGCTCGTCCTGTGCTGCCCAACCGCAATCAATCGCTTCTTCTCGCTTTGCAATCTTTTCTCAAACGATCTAAAACGAGAGATGCCAGTCTGGAAGGTGCTCAGGAGGGACTTTGTAGACAGCAACAAACCCTTTAGTGTTCCTATTCGCTTTGGGTTGGATTGGACTCGTAAAGGCTACTTGAGCTGCTAATGAGCTTGTATCATTCGAACAGCAAGTCAAAGACAATAAATAGTCTTGAATTTTTCCGCTGAATCCATGGGCAGTGTTGCGCATAGTATCTATTCCGAACTCCAGCCTTTTACCCTTTTGTACCATCGAAGTGTATCCGTACCCGTTTGCACTCGCATACCTATCCTGGCGTCTAAGACATAGTTTCCCCATCCGGCACACTTATCCAGCCAGGTCTGACACTCATCAGTCTTCTTGCGACGCCAGATATCGAGATCTTGAGTGCTATCCCCGTTGATGGAGGCGGTGGTGTCTTTTTTATTGGCATTCTGTAGTTCAACCCATGCCAGCACGGCCGTCTCATACGCTGCTGCGGGCTGTGCCCAGTCGTCATGAATCTTGCCGTCAAAAGCAGTTCTAAAAGTTTTGTCAGCCAGTTTCCCAAAATTTCAGGGACGTTCAAGTATGGAATATACATACTTATCGATTGCAAGCACCGTCTTGAGCAGTTCCTTTGCTTCATCCAACCGGCCTAGGGCTCTATAATTCGCAGCCAGGCACAGATCGCCAACAGCAATCTCATCACTCTCTGCTCTGATCTTGTTCGCTGTCTCAACAGGGACGGTAAGGCGACTCCAGCTGAGAGTATCAACAGCTCTTTCCAGCTGTGAAGTCTGCATTTTCTTGATGCCATTCCAGAGATACACCATCTCCTGAACCGGGCTGACGCCGATTGCATCCACAAGGTCGACTCCGAGATCTTTACTCCTCTTTTCCCACTTTTGCACCTGTGAGTCAATATGTATTAGCCTCTCAATTTTGTCTGGATCGCGAAGAGATCTCAAGCAAGTGCTCGAGCTACAGGGCAAACAGATATTTCCCGAGCCAAAACATGGGACCGGGAAACAAGGTCTCAGGAGCGGAATCGTCTAGAGAAAACTACCAAAAGAGACACCACAGGTTTTCTACTGACCTTGCGCTTTACGAATTCCTCAAATGGTAGTGGCTTTGACATGAATTTCTTCTTGCCAGCCAGGGAGGGAGCTTTCAACAGGAGCTCTTTTGCCTTGGCCTTGTGTACTCGGATTTGTGAATCATCCTTCTTTTCGGCGTGAAATGCGTTGCGGTACAGCTCCAACTCGGCGCACCCAGCCAGGAAATAGTACAAAGAGTGGCTCCAATCGTTGAGCTCAGTACAGCGAATGAAGTTGTCGCGCATGGCTTCATAGTGGCCAATGTACATGCAGTCGAGAGATAGTTCAAAGCTATTCAGCGCCGTAACCTGTCGCATTTTGGAGTCGGTGTTCTTCTCCAAGATAGCAATCGCGCCGGCAATGTCACGACTGTTGGACAGACTCCGCGCCTCTTCAACACGCCATAACCGTGAATCGGGATAATGCGTCACCATGGTGGATAAAAGATCGTGGCATCGTTTCCTGGGGTATCCGACAATAGCCCCTTGCTCAGCCTCCTCTTCAGTCGGTAGAATGTCGGCGAACCCAAGAAAGCCATTGTAGTATGCAAGTAGAACGAGACCAGAAACGGCGCCGTTTATGTTGGCGAAGCGGGAGCTTTGCCAAAGCATCTTGACACCACGCTCGCGATCGCCTCTGAAGCCAATGATTGACAAAAGCTTTCCAAATGATGGTGGTATCATTGACAGCATCAACAACAAGATGCCAAAACACATGTTGGCTCCACTGTGGACAAACACATCAACGGGGTCTGTGAAAACATCAGCATCGGGGCCCTGGAGACCTGCTGAGGACTGGGATTCCATTGATGCTGGCGAGTCTTTCCTTGTGGGCGGTGTTACTGGTGCCCCATCACTGACTGCCAAGCCTTCTAGCTTCTTTTCCGTCTCGTCTATAACCTTACTCAAGTGCCCATTGTATTGTGCGGGTGTCTGCGTTCCTGATAAGCTCTCGGGGGCTTCCACAAAGTCGAGATCTGCATCCTCGTCTTGCTCTTCGTTTTTGACTTCTGACGCAGGTACAACAGGTGGCGGCGGTAGTTCGTCTTTGCTTCCGCCGACTTTGAGACCCTTCTTAGCCAAATATGCCTCTTCAGCCTGCATCATTCTCTCCAGAGTGGCGTAGGCACCGCGAAGCCCCCAGAATCCCTTGGCGGCTTCCAGATAGCTCTCGTGCAATACCGCAACCATGGCGCTCATGAGTTGCGCTTCGGCGTGAACAAGGGCAAACTCGCTTCCGGGCGGGTGAATCCTGGAATCCGGCCCATTCTTCTCGGCCTTCTTCTGCTCGTTCCACGCCTGCGTCGAGCACGTATTGAGCAGCTTACTAGCTTCGGCCATGATGTCCTTCTCAAAACCAATGACGCTGCGCATAAAGGTGGTGGTGCCCAGACCGAGCGAGTGAAAGGCCGAGCTGCCCTGCTTGAGGCCCACCTCGGCGCCCTCAATATCGTCGTTCATGATCTTGGTCATACTGACCATGGCATCCTCCATCTGGTTGACCTCGGCGGCCCTGAGGTCAGTGGTCGAGGCCGCTGGGGAGGGCTCATGGCTTGTTGCCTTTGGGGTCGAGCCCCGGATCCAACCACTGAGCCTGCTCATCTCGATGATTCTAGTTCACTACCCGGTCTTGCCAGCTTATGCAGACCCCAGAAATCAAACAAGAATAAGAAGAAGAAGAAATTCCTCTTTACTCTTTATTTTCGGATAAAAAATATCGAAAAACCCTCTCCTTGTCCGGAGCTAATGCGCTCCATGCGCTGTCTAGTGGATGTAAGCGGTGGAGCTAAGGTAGGGTCTTCTATCCTTTCGTGACCAGGTAACTCCGTGCTTATAGTGGACGGAAGGAAGGAAGGAAGGGCAGGCGGATGATTCCTGGTAGAGGCTCGAAGCAACTTAACCACCTTGGTAGGCAAAAGCGACAATACCGATAAGCCAACTGAGAGAATGACGAAAAACCGAATTACTAGAGAGACAGGGCTGAATCATTAATCTAGGTGCGTATGTAGGCAGTAAGAAAACTATCTGAAGAAGTAGGTAGGCTCAATTAAGTACTCGAATGGCAAAGCGTGAGAAAAGATGACGTGTGACACCCTGACAGGGCGTTGTAATACTACCACTGACTTATAGCTGGAAACAAAAACCCCCGGCAACGGGGACTTTTTGTTTCGACGTGTACCACGCAGCGGAGCCTGGCCCCAAAGTACGTAGGGGGTCATATAAATGTCTTTGCAAGAAATTATTGCGAGAGATTCATGATGCATCTTTGTTCGAGAAGGTAAGAGTGGAGGAGAAGGTCATCCCCAAATCTACTGAAATCGTGTGAGTGCACGTGTATTTGAGCACCTTTGGACGATATCAAGTTGGACAAACACGCATGAATAATGAATTGCAGCTGGTCACACATTTTAGGATGTTGTGGAATTAGCGGATACAAGTGTGAAATGCAGCGGCACTTCTTCAAAGAAATGATCTTGACACAGCCCCTCAAACCATGACGCCTTTACAGCGTCACCCGTCTCGCCTGCTGCGCCTGAGGGGGTCTGATTATGCCAGGCACGCAACACTGGACTCTGGTGGTGCTCGCTGGTGGTTGTAGCTGCCCTCAGTGACCTGACTGACCACTGTAAGATCGTACTATCAGTGCCTTATCTCCCTTGCAGCGGCTCAAATGGCCCCCCGAATCCCTGCCCTTGCTGGAGGGCAGAGCGGAGCTTTCGTCGAGCTTCCACAAGCTGGGTCCAGCCTCACGTTCCTATCCGTCCGTCCATCATCCCGCCGCCCCCAAACAGCCTTGTTGTACGTAGGTAAAGGTACCTAGTGCAACACTCAATTCTTGGGTTCGTAATCAACGACCACAACACAAACACATTCAGCCGCGCCACACTGCAACGCACCTTTTCGCTCTCTCCATCTCGTGCCATTTGAACGGATCTTGCCAGCGGGGACTTCCATCTCGGCTTGAAGACAAACTCTCGCATAACGAACTCCCCCAAGACCCAACCAAGCTCCCCCGCCATCATCACCATGGCTGCCGAAAAGACACAAGCAGAGAAGCCTGAGCAGGCCCAGACCGCGCAAAAGTCGGCCGCCGCTCTGGAAGAGGACGACGAGTTTGAAGACTTCCCTGTCGAAGGTACGTTGCATTACTTCCCCTTGCAAAGCGCCATTGTCTTGCATTGCGCTCAATCGTGATTCAAAATGACCGCCGATGGGATGTGGTCGATTACCTCCGCCCAAGCTGACCCTTGATTCCCGTGTGCGGGTCATGCCCAATTAATCTTCATAACCGTTGGATACTAATGACTTTCTACCATGACAGATTGGCCCGAGAACGAGACCGAAAAGGCTGCTCAAGCCGCACAATCCGCTACCGAGGGCGAGGGCAAGGAGGGTGAAAAGTATCTCTGGGAGAAGTCATGGGATGACGACGACACGTCCGACGACTTTAGTGCACAGCTGCGCGAGGAACTGCGCAAGGTTGATGCCGCCAAGAGGAAATAAGAGAGTGTGGTTGAAAGAAACCGATCGATCAATCAACGACAATGAAGACGATGATAGATTGAAGCGGGCCAAACATTATAACACAGTCAACATCAAGCAACGCCCATTTCCAGCGTGGCAAAAACGAGGGGAAATGACAACCTGAGGCAATGTCAAGACTGTATAGACTCGGTGATAATGCAACCGGCCACTGTGGTATCTGGAACTCGAGCAGGTCGACCAAGTCATGTCGATCCTGACCGGCCGGTAGTACGTAAACCCCAAAATAAGAAACATCATAGACACTATATCCATGAGCTGCGACTCAACGGATTCACATTCTTCGCAATCATTATCTTGAACATTTGTGTTGACTGCATTTATGTTTCATTTTACGGACATACAATCAAGGTCTACATAGTTCTTTTGGATCCGAATCCTAGTACACCCAACCGACCTATGATGCTCATTCGTTTGTTTTATGGTTAAGATGTGTTCACAGGTTCTCTGCTCGAACAGTCTTTTCGTTCAAGTGTTCAACGACGGAATCATCGTCCAGAAAAGCTGAAGCCATGCTGCTGGGGACACGGAGTTATGGTAGGTTGCATACGCGCATTCTAAAGCTTTGCATCCACACCACGGGATATTCATTTGCTGCTGAGAGCAGTAACACCGGGCAGTTCCTTACCCTCGAGCAACTCGAGCGAAGCACCACCACCGGTCGAGACATGGCTGCACTTGGCCTCGGCACCGTACTTGGCAGCAACGGTGGCGGTGTCACCGCCGCCGATGATACCGATCTTACCCTTGGAGACGGCATCAGTGAATGCATCGAGGGTAGCCTTGGTGCCATTGGCAAACTTCTCAAACTCGAACACACCAGCGGGGCCGTTCCAGAGGATGGTCTGGGCGTCCTCAATGGCAGCCTTGTACAGCTTGATGGACTCGGGACCGCAGTCAAGACCCATCCAGCCGTCGGGAATACCATCCTTGTCAGTGGCCGAGCCAGTGGTGGCATCCTTGTCAAACTTGTCGGCGGTCACGTAGTCGACGGGGAGGGTGACCTTGACGTTGTTCTTCTTGGCCTTCTCCATCAGCTGGCCCACAGTCTTGGAGCCAGCTTCATCGAACAAAGAGTTACCAATGTTGACACCCTCGAGGGTCTTCTTGAAGGTGAAAGCCATGCCACCGCAGATAATCAGGCTGTTGACCTTGTCCAGCAGGTTGTCAATGAGCTGGATCTTGTCGGAAACCTTGGCGCCACCCAGGATGGCAAGGAAAGGCCGCTTGGGCGACTCAAGGGCCTGAGCAAAGTAGTCGAGCTCCTTCTTCATGAGGAAACCGGCAGCCTTCTGAGGCAAGTCAACACCAACCATGGAAGAGTGAGCACGGTGAGCAGTGCCGAAAGCATCGTCTAGAGCAATATTTAGCAAAATGATCTAAGATAGCCAAAAAGTTCATGTCTCGGGGGATACTGACTGACGTAGACATCACCGAGAGCAGTCAAGCCCTTGCGGAATTCCTCAACCTTGGCCTTGTCAGCCTTGGTCTTGTTGCCGTCGGCATCCTTGGCGGAACCCTCCTCCTCAATGTGGAATCGCAGGTTCTCAAGCAACACAACCTGGCCGTTGTCGGCCTTGGAGACGATCTCCTCAACCTCCGGACCGACACAGTCGGGGGCGAACTGAACGCTCTTGCCGAGAAGCTTCTCGAGCTCCGGAACAACGGGCTTCAGGCTGTACTTGGCATTGGGAGAGCCGTTGGGGCGGCCTAGGTGAGACATGAGGACAACGGCCTTGGCACCATTGTCGATGGCGTGCTTGATGGTGGGCACAGCGCCGGCAATACGCTGGTTGTTGGTGACCTTCTTGTCGGCGTCAAGGGGGACGTTGAAGTCGACCTGTAAATTGGTTGTTAGACTATATATCTAAGATGAGAGGGAGGACTAGGAGTCGGAGTCGATTCTGGGCCGGCCCAAATGCCCTGAGCAAGATTGGCTGGGCTCGAAAGCCCATTTGCTGCTGAAGATTGTGTATTGTTGACTTACTCGGATGAGCACCCGCTTGCCTTTCAAGTCGACATCGGTGATAGACAGCTTGCTGGACAGAGACATGTTGAGGATTCTCGATTGCAAGTTGAATTTGTATTTGGAAAGGAGAAAGAAATTTCGGAGGGATGAGGGTATAATGGGAATTTTGTGAAGAGAAGAAAAAGTCAAGGTCTATGCGGTGATCTGGGACAATATTAGATTAGGAAAAACACGCAGATGTTTGGTTGAGTTCTGGACTCTCGGGAGCTTGTTCGAAGGAGGGGCAATCGCAATGGTGGGGTGAAAAAGGTCCGTTTCCCTCAAGCTACCTCCAGGGTAGGTGGGTTACGACCCATGCCCAAGGAGCAGTGACGTTACCCGCTTGCTACC
The DNA here is from genome assembly GCF_000516985.1 of Pestalotiopsis fici W106-1. Taxonomy (NCBI): domain Eukaryota; kingdom Fungi; phylum Ascomycota; class Sordariomycetes; order Amphisphaeriales; family Sporocadaceae; genus Pestalotiopsis; species Pestalotiopsis fici. The sequence goes on along the minus strand of NW_006917107.1, from coordinate 152,853 downwards.
ATTAGCGCCATTCCTATCGGTTTTCGTCAAGATCATGCTCCAGGTCGTCGAGATGGTATGACCGCGGCAGTATTCGGCAACCCGCGATATTTCGTGTATAGTCTCTCCCGAGTATGCATTTCATATAATACACCATTGGTAACACTTGCCGGGATTTCGCGGGGGTCGAGGCAGCACTAACATTAATCCCTCGGGAATCCTTGCGGGAGTATCATAAGTAGCTGGATATTCCGCCAAGCCGTCAATCCAGATGACATGCGACAAATAAACCGTCACGTCGAATTACACGAGTGGCACATTTGATTTTTTTTCCCCTTCAAACATTGTAACTATACAAGTTGAATACGAAACCTAGGTACATAGGAAATGCATAACGCCAACCTGAATGCCCTTCTCCAAAATTTGACCAAACGCCATGCCAAAGTAAAGCAGTATACTCCGCGTCCAGGGAAGTGGACGGCAACAAAGTGTGTGAGCTGAAGAGCTCGATCCTATCCTATCCGACTAGCTGGATACATGTGTCATGATTCCCCTATGCTGCCAATTCCACGGCCGACACGGACAAACATTTAGGGAAGGCGAATGTTGGGCGATCTAGCCTCGTTGGCCTGAGGAACCTCCTCGGAAGAGTTGGTAAGCGACAGGTAGGCAGTCCAAGCAATACCGACAGTCGAAACGAACGGCTTCATCATGTTAGTACTAGTCCACAAATATAAGGCTTGAGTACATACCAGCTGGAATTGTACAGGCATGAGCTTGAAGTTGATCAACTGCACAGCAGGCCAGACCATGAAGTTTGCCTTCAGAGTCGGGACGTACATGTCTCTCAGCTTGTGGGAGACAGCCCTGCGGCCACCGCCCTCTGCGACCGTCATGGCCGTAAAGAAGCAGGCGATACCAAAGGGCGCAAACACCAGCTGGTCAAACGCCATGCGCTTCATTGCCGGACCAAAAGAAGCCTCCTTGGTGATGGGGAATGCGCGCGACAGGAACGAGAACCACTTGTACTGCACAGGCGCCATGGCGAAACCGTACGCCATGAAGCGAGTGAGACGCTCAAAGTCGAATGGAGGAGGAAGCAGCTTGGAATCGGGAATGAGATCGCGCTCGTATAATGGGTTCTTGCGGTCGAGCTCGTGGATCTCGACTGCTACGGGATCCTCCTTGGAGATGCCGCCGGGTTTGCGCAAGGCCCTCTCCCGCACAGAGGTAATGGTCTGGGCTACCGTATCGGCGATGCCACCCAGGACGGCGTTGGTCACCATCATGGTGAGAACTGATATTCATGGGGTCAGATTGTAATCGATGCGGATGATCAAGGTTTCGCAGTCTATCGTTTTTGGGCGGTGCTTACCTGGTCGTTCGTCATAGTAGGCGTTGAACCTCGTGACAAGGCGTGCCACAACCATCATCTCAATAAAGAAAATAACAGCATGGAGTAGTGGCTAGATAGAAGGAGAGGAGGAAACAGTCAGCAAAAATATAACAATACTGCAACAAGCATCGAAAAAATGTGCAGCTGTTTGGACCCTTTGCGTCATAGCAATTACAGAGTTCTGGTGGAGTTCGCTGGTAGCCACTTAAGCTTGCGATAGAGGGAGAATAGCGGGCCAACACTGAATTCTGGGGAGATTTGCTCAAAGTGAATGCGCAAAGTTAGGTAAGACGTACAATGCGATCGAAGATGAACTTGCTGTTGGCCGCACGGGCGATGCGGCGCCGGGTGAGTTCCCAAGTCATCTTGAAGGTAGAGGTTGGAATGCCAGCGCTGGATGAAAAAGATGGTCTATAGAATTCACCACCAGCGAGCCTTGGGATGGCGGTACGCAGGGCAGGCAGGTATGACAGGTAAGTCGATGGAATGAAGTGATCAGCGATAATTCGCGGCTCCGCTCCAGTGGTAAGAACGGGTCAATGACGTTGAAAGTTAGAACCCTCTGTGCTGCTCGGGCGATAAAGACTGAAGCACCAGATCTCGATACGCCTCAAGTCGCAGTTGGACGGGTCTAGGTTAGGGACTCTTAGGCAGTAAAAAGGTCGAGTCAGACTGCGAGGAGCGGGGGAAATGCTCCGTGCCTTTGGAGAGGTGTCCAGTCGCTCAGCGCAGATTGGACGGAAGTCGTCGGACGAGGACAAGACGAAGAAGAAATGGACAGCGACGGGAGTCGCAACGTGGTATTTGATGCCGCTGTGGTTTTGTCCTTGCAGTTGGAAGAAATCACGACAATCACAGAATACGGGAGGGCAAGTCACAGCATTTGGCCTTTTCGCCCCCCGGCCAGCGGTTGATCGGCGCCTAAGGATTGCGAATCTCGTCTTCTCCTCCACCCAGCCCAGGGAGGCAGTGCACGTCTCCAGTCAATTATTACACAACACGTCCATCCCTCGACGTTTCACCAGTAGTCAATGTAATCGACAACAGACAGTATCGCATAAATATACCATAATTATACCCAATACAGCAGCCCATTCATAAAGGCCATTCTCCATGATATTGGCCCTGAACTAAATCGCAATTCCTGTTCCGCAAAGTCGGCATCTATTGCCAAGTCATTCGTGTCTCAATTCCAACCTTATCTCAGTGTGCCGCTGCCTAGATCCCGCCTAAGAAGCACTGTAAGCCGCCTCCTCGATCCGGGGATCCAACTACCCGAGTATTCCGTCCTGTGAGATGCCCGCCAATCAGAGAGGACGAATACTCGGTTGTTGAACGAATCATATCCTCTCTCAAAGTTCACTCCTACCAGTTCATTTACAAAACGAATTGATCAAAGTTGTTGGCATGGCTGCATGAAAGAAGTTTCTATGCTGGAAACACTTCGTTCCTATAGTAGTCACTCGACTGCGATGAAGATACGCAAGGTCTCGTCGCACTGGATTATCTAAGTGACACACCCTAGCAATAAAGACGGAGTCTATTATATGCCAACCTAAGACACAGAAATCATGCAGTCTTGCAGTCTTGGTAGTTGATATACACTTTTCGATATCTAGATGCGCAAATGGACGGCACAAGAGAATCGAAACACGGGGGTTAAGTAAACACTTCGATGAAGAACAGTTAGCTAGGTACGGACCACAAATTTGCATGCTTCATCGATCCTTGGCTGTTGCTAGGTAGTGCCCCATGATCCCCGTGTATCGCTCATGTCAAACTCGATGAGGCTGGCACCTACCAGCTCGCAATGCTGGAGTATCGGCCGAGACAATTCCTTACCATCAACCTTAACACCACTAACATAAGGCTTGCTAATAGCTCCCGGAGCACTGATCACCAGGGTCTTCTCGTCCGCTTCATTTGTGCCCATCTCACCCCCAGTCCTCGCCCCAGCTGGCAGTCGTATAGTGAGTGACCTTTTCAAAGCTCGGCGAACCAATAACATATGCATCGCTTGCAGAGTTGACAGGGTAGAATCCAAGCGCCGAGAACACATACCATGCGCTCATCTGGCCTAGGTCCTCATTGCCGCTGAGCCCTGAGCTTGTTGCGTTATAGTCCTCCCACATGATCGATCTGATTTGGTCCGCTGTCGACGAAGGATCTCCAAGAAGAGAATACAGATAGGAAACGTGGTGTGCGGGCTCATTACTGTGCAAATTGTGTCCTCCAGCGAAATGTTCGTCGAGCTTGTTTTTGAGGCCATCACGGCCACCTGCAAAAAGCGACGCCAGTCCATTGATATCATGCATCACATCGAAAGTGTATACCCCTTTGTCTCCTTCTGTCCAACCCCAAGTTTCATTTGCCCAAGTTCCGTTCGCATTTCGGGCTTGCATCAATTGAGTTTCGTTATTCCAAATGGTCTTGTAGTTCTTACTCCGCCTCTCCAAGGATTCTGCCCCTTGGATGTCGCCTATGGCTCTGGCCACCACAGCACAAGCAGCATCGTTAAAAGCATAGTCTAACGTCCTGGACGCAGACTCCGACCATCCATCATTCGCGACCCAGCCACGCTCCATATAGCTCGTCAATCCTGCACGAGCTTCATATCCTGTCTCAGGCTCGCGATCATAGTATAACAATTCCGTGTCATTGTCAGGGGCCACATATGCATCCGTCCATACGGCTTTCCACGCCTTTGCGAGATCGAAGCTACGGAAGCCACGTGAGATTGCATTTGCCAGTACCACATCGGCATTTGTGGCGATCATGATGTTCGTTTCCACCATGTTGGCCCACACTGGTAAGCGCCCGGTCCAGTCAAAGATGTTGAGAAGAGTGTGCATCATGTTATTGACCCTCTCCGGAGCGAAGATGGTGAGAAGAGAGTGCTCCGCACGGTACGTGTCCCAGATCGACCAGGATTGGTAATATTACTCATTTGACTTGTGCACACTGTCAGCATAGCCATTATAATATACTTTGGCGGACCCTGTTTCATCGCTCAGAGGCTCCGAAAAGTCGTTTGGGTATTGTAAGGCGTGGTATAATCCCGTGTACCAGATAGTCCTTGGGTCATGCTCCTTGTCCGTGGAGTTGACCCCTTCGATTGTGACTCTTCCCAACTTGTCAAGCCAAGTGTGCTTCGTCGACTCAATCATATCCTCAAATGACATGTCGTCAGGTACTTCAAACTCAAGGTTCTTCCTTGCTTGTTCTACACTCACAAATGAGACTGCTGTTCGGACTTCAACTCTCGTGGTGTTCGCGGGAAACTTGACATAACCACCGGAGAATCCTCCAGATATGTGAGCAGAATTTCCTGTAACATTCCCTCCGTTTGTTGTTCCAAATGAACTGAATGGGATAGAAAATCGAGAAATGAAAAACCCCTTAAAGGAGACCGATCGATTAGGTCCTAACTTGTAATCCTGTCGTTCGGTATTGCTACCAGATATTTCACTCCTGCCAGGATCAATGCGAATATCCCCGTTCCAGCCCATATGTGATGCTTGTACATGGATGTATGGCTCCGTGGAAAGGCCTTCAGACCCGAAAGCATCCTCGAAGTCAAATCGGAGAAAGCCCACGTGCGCCGTTGCACCCATGGCAGCTCTTATTGTCCGATCCCGGGCATTGGGCTCTCTTTTGGACCTCCTGATGCGACCATTCGCGCCTACAATCACAGCAAGCGGTGCACTACCCGCTCCACCAGGCACGGGACCCCCTCCAGCGGCCTCTTCTGTAAGGTTCCATCCATGTTCGCCCTGTGTATCGGCATTGAGGAGGACCTCGTAGACATATGGTGTGCTGACTTCATCCTCTTTCCTGAATGCCAGACCGCGTTCCTGGAATAGCGCCTTGATTTCCTGGCTCCACCCCGGCGTCAATACTACCTGGCCTTGCTCTCCCATCCATATGGCTGGTTGGTGCGTAGCTTGGAATCCGTGAATATATTGGTCAGTGTCATGACATGGAACTTGTGAGATGAAGTTCCCCCTTGTTTGAGGTGTCCATCTCGTCATCCCAAAGGGAATCGAGACTGATGGGATCATGCCCCCGTTGTTATCGGGATTTGCGCCATTCGTGCCAATGAGTGGATTAACATATCGAAGAACCCCCGCGTTCTTGTGATAGTCTGGCAGCTGAACACGTTGACTCTTGATCCTCACAGCGTTCCTTACAGCATATGATGTAGCAGCACCGGCCCACGACAAAATTGAAATGATCCTCATATCGCAAGTATCGCGAGACTGGATGAAGATAGTCTGAAGATAGACGAGGATCAGTGGGGATAAGGGGACAGCAGTACGAATATGTTGACGGATCTTGGAGAGGGGAAGACTCCCAGCTTCAAGAAGTTACTGTACATAACATACCAAGCTGTAGTATTATAAGCACCGTCGGTAAGTGCGATCCAGCAGATCAACACGGGTAGTGACGACTGCGGGGGATTGCTGATCAGATGGATGAAGAAATATGCACCCCATCTTTTCGATGCATGCGGGGAATGGCGTCATGACAAGGGAGGGTGCAATCTACTTCTTTATTCTCTTCTTTATTCTTTATTTATTTTCTTACTTTTTGCACTTTTTTATAGTTATTACTTAGGTGACTTTAATTATTTCCTGTACGATTTGAAAGTTTTCAACGGTTTACCCTCTGGGCAACCGTAGAATGGGAAACAAGCGTGATAGCGTGGTCCCAGGCGTGAATGAACACACCGGGATAACCCGAACTATTAGGAGATACAGGAGGCAGTAACCTATGCTTCAAGCCATTGAATCTGCTACCAAGCAAACCATATTCTCCATCAAGATACCCAGCTTATATGAGCTACCTCGAAGCCCAGGGGCTAAACTCGGTGTCAAGAAGCCAATCAAGAGATCCCATGAGATCGTTACCCTCGAGAGGAGAACACATTAGTTCATCGAAGATGGTGTTCAACTCATGTGCAGGCAAAGTAGGGCCCGGTTGCTGGCTCGCCGAACCTGCATTTCCCGGAATGCCACAATCGATAGAGTCGTCCACGTAGCTCGAGGGGTCGGCAAGTACCGGCAAAACTTGCAAGATGGCTCGTAGAAGTTGCAACGCCTGGCCGACTGAGCGGCCAGTATCACCTGAATCCTGACCCTCTCTGTTCTGAGATTGCATGGTCCAGTCCAGAAAGCCAATGGCCTTCTGAATGATTTCGGCGCTGGACGCAGTCGCAGACGATTCCGGCATGTGGTCCTTCGCGGCGTGACAATAATAAAAAACATGCATCAGTGCAGATTGGAATATCAAACCACATATCGGTGGGTATATGATATTGAGAGTCTTGCAGCCAGTTCTTTTCGATGCAATATTGATAATGTTCGTAGAAGCTTCTGTGCACACGTCAAGGCACTGTCGAAAGGGTGGTGTCCCCGGATCGAAAGTAAGACCCGGCCGATGGATGAGTAATCTCGCAACCTCGGCCATTAGTGGAAGCACGGATGCGGCCGGGTCGAGACCACTGTCCTTGGGAGGTGCCGGTAGAGCAGAAGAAAAGTCATGGCTATGCATGATGAAGCGTTGTTCCCAGCTTTGCAACGCGGCGGACAGGCGCTCCATTTTCTCAGGTCCGCCACGACGGTCTGTTGTCGTGTACAACTGTGTGAGTACTGAGGAGAAAAGTTGATTTAGATGGACAAAATGATTGAAATCTCGGATCGGCGTAGATTCTCCGGGTAAAGGATAGGTCAGGTCAGTGGCTGTGACAACTTGAAGGTCGCAATCAACTGGCATATCAATGTCGACATTGGAGTCGTTGATCAATTTCGGCAGCCCGTGCGTAATAGCCGCCATCCTAGATAGTTGTTTATAACTGTTTTTTCTATTTGAAATTGTTTGTAAAGACTTACTTGTCATAGATATATACGCACCACCAGATTCTCCTTCTCAATTCGATTTCAGAGGCGCAATAGGTGAAACGGCGACTGTGTCGATGTAATCCCAAGGAATGGGCAAACTGGACATTAAGGCCACTTAATTGTATCATATGCTGGTTCTGGCCGGTTAGCTGGAAGTAGAGGCCCAGAAGCAGTAGTCCTTGGAGGCTAGGCTGGGTTCGTATTTGCATCATCCGAATGAACAGCGTCCTTGAGACTACTCCCATGCCTTCTATATCCCGATCAGACAGAAAGTCATGGGCTGATCTCGCATCAATATTCGAGTTGTTTATCAATAGGATGATGACCAATTGAAAAGCGATACAGCAGTCAACATCTGTAATCGATAGCTCGTGTAATCCCTGTTGCGAACGTTCCAGCAGGCTGGTGAGCTTGGTCTGGAAATCAGATGCAGCTATTATAGGGCAGTAAGCTGACCACGAAGTGATGAAACGGTGGACATGGCCAGCATAATAGGATGGGGTATGTGGACAGAGACGTCCGAAAAGTCGCAATGAATCTTCAAGGCTAAGGATGTCCCCGGGGCCCAGGATAGAAGCAGCAGGCTCGTGAATTGGCATCTGTAGAAGGTATAATCTGAAACAACTTTCTGGGAACCATCCTATCACATCCATGCGCGTCTTAATCGCTTGTTGTGTGGATAGGACGAAATGGATTCCCGTTGTCGTGCCCGCAAACCTTTGGGTTCCCATTTGATCAGTGACAAGCCGCCCCATATGCTGGATAAGCACGGTAGGCGATTGTTCGTGTGTTGCCGCCGCGACCTCGGATTCCCGGGTCTTTCCCGAAGTGCTACTAAGCAGTGCTGTACGGGTCTCTGGAATGTCAGGGCCCTCTAGCGAGCCCGGCATCAGTCCTTGATTCTGACGGCGAAGTACCGTGTTTGCTTCACGCTCCGCCTGCAGCAAACGTTTGAGCTCTGCATTTTCCGCCTGGGCTCTTTTTAACTGGTCTTCCATATTGATTTGGTAGCCCCGTATCTTTGTTCTCCTCCGGAGCTTCGCCGACTTCTCGCAAAGGACACCCGCAGCTAGACAGGATCCGCACTGGTGCAAAAATTAGACCTTTTCAGAGTCGGGGCGAGTATTGAACTCACGGACGGGAGTGCCGCGTCGCACTTCACTTTCTTCCTACAGTCCATGAGTTTAAATCAGAGAAGTAGTAAGCAAAATGGCGACCTACTGCCGACATCGGTCACTGTAATGATGTCAGAGCACTTGTAAGCGAAGTCAGTTCTACGACATACCAAACCTGACCAAGTCCAGTGGCGGCCGCGTCCGACGAGCCATGGCTGGAGAGAGCGCTGGCATCGTCGGTCAATTCCATATCTTAAATAGTCCCATCGGCAAAGTGAAATGCATAGTCGGCGACTCAGTTACGCGAAATGCGTAATGGCTCGTGGAGTTGAGATCAGGGAAGCCGGGTAAGTCTCGGAGGTGAACGAAGGTGTGTTGATCAGGCGTGTTCCCAAGTCTCCATTCATCGACCGAGGGCTTTTTCCAAAAGAGAACAATCACGTGGACCCACAGTGTATACTACTGCTAGGGTGGGTACGGAATAGGCTCTTATTCCGAGTTGACTTTGGCCGTATAAAGGGATTCTCCTGCTTTGAGCTGTACGGTCATTCTCTTACTGCTGCAATTTGCTCACCTCCCTTCATTATTGAGAATCATGGCAACATCTGCACTAGACTCCCGCGTCTTTCGCAATCTTTTTGGAACGCAAGAGATACGAGACATCTTCACCGATGCAGCCTATGTAAAACAGATGGTACGGGTGGAGGCTGCCCTAGCCCGGGCGCAGGCAAAGACGGGGGTAATACCCGCTGATGCAGGCGACGCCATAACCACAGCGCTAGAAGCGGCAGTTCTTGAGTGAGTAGAACAACGTTTCGGCACCCTTGAAACTCTATAGCGACTAACACTATTGTACATAGTTTTGAAAAACTGGCACACGACACAGACATTGTCGGATATCCAGTGCTGCCTCTTATCGAACAGCTACTTCCACAATGCCCGGCTGAAAAAGCCAAGTATATTCACTGGGGGGCTACCACGCAGGATATCATGGACGATGCCTCCATGCTGCAAATTCGTTCTGGCCTGCAAATTGTCGAGCGACAGATCCGAGAGCTGATCTCCATCTTGGAAAAACTATCGGCCGTTTACCGAGACACTCCAATGGCCGGTCGCACTCACCTGCAACATGCATTGCCGTGCACGTTTGGTTACAAGTGTGCAGTCTACTTGTCCAGTATCGTCCGCCACCATGCCCGAGTCAAGGACATTCAAGAAAGATGCCTGCAGGTCCAATTCGGAGGCGCCGCAGGAACTTTAGCCTCTCTCGGCTCTGATGACACTGGACTGCGAGTACGCGCAGCACTGGCAGAAGAACTAGGATTGCAAAACCCTCCAATCACCTGGCATGTTGCGCGAGACAACATAGCCGAGATTCTCAACTTTCTCGCGTTAGTCGGCGGATCTCTGGGCAAGATTGCCTATGATATAATCATCATGTCTTCCAATGAGATGGGAGAAGTCTCTGAGCCCTTTGTGCCCCATCGAGGAGCGTCGTCTACCATGCCTCAGAAGAGAAACCCCATATCTAGCGAGGTTATCTTGGCTGCATCGAAACTCCTCAGGGCGAATGCTAGTCTGGGCCTGGATGGCATGGTGGTTGATTTTGAGCGCGCATCAGGACCGTGGCATCTAGAGTGGGTTGCGATCCCGAGCTCCTTTGTGCTGGCTGTCGGATCGCTGCATCAGACAAACTTTGCCCTTGGAGGCTTGGTCGTGAATACCGAGTCTATGATGAACAATCTTTGTTCAACAAAGGGGCTGATCGTTGGAGAGGCGGTTATGATGGGGCTTGCGCCATTCATAGGGCGTCAGCCCGCGCATGACGTTGTCTATGAGGCTTGTAAGAAGTCCATTGAAGAGCGTATTTCTTTACTGGACGTACTGAAGGGCCAACCAGAAGTAATGGCAAAGATTAGTGAGGAAACTCTTGCTGATCTATGCAATCCGATAAACTATTTCGGCGCAAGTCAGCTCATGGTGGATGAGATGCTACAGTACTCGAAGGCGAAAGTAAATAGTTAAACCAATCTTTTTTTTTTTCTCCCGCCATTAAGCAGAAGATCAAACTTGAAAATATCCAAGGAAATAAATTCGACATTGATCGAGCGATGCCCTCTCGGTTGAAAAAGGAATGGAGCAATAATAAACCCATGTATGGTTTTTTTTTTTTTTTTTTTTTTTTTGACCAATCTGTAGTTGGGAATGATTGAACCTTGCCTGTATAACCTTGGGAATATTGCATGACTTTATCCCTAGGTGATTGCTATAATACAAGGCTTTTTGCTAGGTACCTAAATGGCGAATCAAATTTGTAGACAAATAATGCAAGACAGACAGTTGGAATAGCACGACAGTCCACTTCGATCCCCTAGCACGCCCCGCATGCCTTGGGCCTACAGTCATACAAACTCCTCGTAGCCAATCGGCCAGGGTCATGACAAAATTGCTTAATTTCAAAAGTTTACGTGATTGAGCACTTTTCATGGCCGCCATAACTTGTAGAATTATGAATTTGTTCTCGTATGTGAGTAACAGTGGTGCCTGCCCTGCTGATCTCTGCTCTCCGCTGCCCAATAATTGGTGCCCTTTGGTCGCAGACCCATTATAATGGACCGGCGCAACTAATAGGTCTGGACTCTAGCATGGGGGAGGTCGGCTTAGAGGCTTATTCCGGTCACTTAGAAAATACCCCATTAGCAATAAATCGAATGGTGCTGTAGATAGCAGAAGGCGTCTTCGGTTTAGAAATCTTATTCCGGCTCCCCCATACCCCAGAAATACCCCAGGCCAAGACATTGCCCGGGCTTTTAAGTGAGGCCAACCCCAGATTTCAACGATGTACGATCTGCATTGCAGTGCATGACAGGACTGGAGACTTCTGCATACTTGACAAGCTGCAGTTCAAGTCGACAGTCCAATACTCACCACCACGATCATCACCAAATCCCCAAATATCTTTCGAAATGGATCTATTCAAAGCTTTCTTAGGCTTTCGTGGCAGTGCTCTTTCAACGGCACAACTCCTTCTCGTTGTTGCGCCAGCTTTCATCCTGTTTGGATATAATCAATCCAACCTCGGTGGCCTTGTTTCATTAGCAGACTGGGTATGTGGCTTTTTTTCCCCCCTAAAGAAACGAAAATGCAGGCAGTCATATATGAAGCGGGAATACTGACCCATGGACTTGTTTCAGACTCAAGTCTTCCCCAGTATCGATACCAAGAACACTACGGGCACGCAGAAATCAACCAATGCGACTCTTCAAGGCCTAGTTATAGCTACATTCACTCTTGGCGCCTTGCCAGGCTGTCTTTCGTGCTCGTACACGGCCGATCGCTTCGGAAGACGCCCAATAATCGCATCAGGCGCGTTACTCACATTGGTCGGCGAAATCCTTGAAGCGTCGTCCTTCCACATTGCACAACTCATCACTGGTCGTGTGGTGCTGGGCGTAGGCGTCGGCATGTTGAGTGGAGTTGTCCCAACATGGCAGAGTGAATGCAGCAGTTCGCATACACGCGGTCGACATGTCGTTCTCAGCGGACTATTCATTGCACTCGGCTACGTCCTCCAAGCTTGGATCAACTTGGGCTTCTACCAGTTCCCAACCGGCCCTCTCACCTGGCGCCCACCCATCAGTATCGCGAGTTTCTTTAGCATTGTGCTTATATGCTGCGTCTTTCTCATGCCCGAGTCTCCGCGGTGGCTAGTTCATCAAGGACGTGTGTCCGAGGCCAAGGAGGTGATGAGCGCACTCCGGGACTCGGAAGAGACCAGCAGCGATATTCTAGCAGAGATTGCTGCCATCGAGCTGAGTCTTGAGGAGCAAGGGGGCAAGCAGGCGAGGCTGAGCGATCTTTTGAAAATGGGCGAAGACAAACTTCTGTACCGCTTTGCACTTTGTCTCCTGCTACAATTCTTCCAGCAAATGAGCGGTGGAAACCTAATCTCCGTCTACAGCACCGTCATCTTTCAGAACGGCCTTGGGCTCGAAGCACAAACGAGCCGCTTACTCTCTGGCGGTACACTGACTTGGAAACTACTCAGCTGCTTTGTGAGTTTCTTCACGATTGATAAGCTTGGTCGACGTAGCGCCTTTCTAGTCTCTGGCACCGGTATGGCGACATGTATGCTGGGACTGGCAGTAGCGACATCGTATCCAACTTCCAACTATGCCGCCCAGATTACCAGCGTCCTCTTTGTCTTCTTGTTCAACTTCTTTATTCCGATTGGCTTTCTAGGCGCCAACTTCTTGTACTGCGCCGAGATAGCGCCCCTGAGGCTCAGAGTCGCCATGAGCAGTATTAGTACTGCTAATCATTGGCTTTGGTAAGTCCATCTGTCCACTCTGGTGATGATGATGAGGAGGAGGATATCCCCAGCTCACGCCTGCTAGCAACTTTCTGGTGACCATGGTTACACCCGTTGCCATCCAGAATATCGGGTATCGCTATTACATCGTATATACGGTCATTGGATTTTGCATCCCACTAACAGTGTATTTCCTGTATCCAGAGGTAAGAATATTGCAGCATGTCTTCTATACACTACTAACAGTAATATAACAGACAATGGGCATGCGCTTGGAGGACATTGACTTGATGTTTAGAGAAAGTCCTTCGGTATGGGCAACAGTCAAATTTGCGACGACCAGACAGCAGAGAACGGAGACCGAGATACTTGGTGATAAGAATTTGGTAGAACATCAAGAGAAGGTATAGAGCCACGAGGCTGTCCTTGATAGATACCCAGGTCTTGCTCGGGATGCCAGGGTCGACAAACAATTTTCAGATAATGAGTGCTGCCAGAGCTTGAGGATAAACAAGGCCGACCAGACTAGCTTTATTCTAGATGGTCCCAGATATCATGCATGCAAAATTGTGGCTTGTCTTGAGTGTCCAGGGTTAATTTAGTGTTTCAAGGGTCATTTCGCACGACCGTTATCGCAGCGTAGCTAAAGGCGTTGAACACACATCATTACCTATATATCACGACATGATCAACTCCCCCAGGAAAGCTTCATCATGATTAATGTGTACCAGAAATCGTCAAGACCGCTGACGTGAGACGGTAAGCATAAAACCAAGAATTGTTCAGTATTCCAAGCTCAGGCTAGTGGCCACACGTAATGCCAAGTGCGGGAGAATTAGGCCTATCATTAGCGTTGATCCCTCGAGTTAGTCATGTGCACTATTGATTTGAGGCTGAAAGGTTTGGGGTACATACGAAGTAAGCCATCTCCTCATAGACAAGGGAGTTCATGTCAATTGAGTGACTATATCTTTGTTAAACTGTGCAATACACTACGCGCCTTACAAATGGGTCAATCAAGATTACTCTTCCAAACGTAAACATGTCAGAATCCAAACTGCTACCACAAATTCTCATCCATCATGCTACAGAGCATTGCGAGAGGGTGGCATTCTCTGGTCCAGGATGGGCAATAGTACGTCAGCACAGTTTTTGAACCCTAGTAATTCTAGTCTTCCGGTGCGGCAAATACACAAACTCAACGAGTATGAATTCGAATTGATGGATTTGCGTATTTTCTTTTTTCTGTACCCTGATACTTGATATACCTCGAGTGCTAAAAAGACTTTTAGACTTATGGAGAACTTGAAGAACGAACTAGGCGCATAGCAGCTCATTTGGTTAATGCCGGTATAGGGCGAGGACATTTTGTGGCTATACTGCTTGGTCGATGTGTACAGGCTATCGAATCCGTGCTCGGAATCACACGAGCATGTGCCGTCGGAGTGCCACTTGATCCTCGCTCCCCAACACCGGAGCTGGCTAAGCTCTTGACGCATTGCGATGCCAAGGTTGTGATAACGGATAGCCGCCACTTTGCCACAGTCAGCAATGCTGTTGGGGCAGGCACCCTCATTGTCCTAACCAACGACGTTCCCAATGTATACGCTATGGCAGGTGGAAGTCCAGTCGTGAAATATCGAGACTGGATTGAAGACGACAAGTGCTCGACCTTGGGCATGAGTATTGATGGCCTTGGAGAGGAAGAAGCGGCCTTTTTGCACTATACTTCGGGGACAACAGATTTGCCGAAAGGAGTACTGTCAAATCAAAAAAGTAGACTGTGGAGTGCCAACAGCCTTATCTCAGCGCTTGACTTGACGCCTGAAGACCAGATCTACTGTCCTCTCCCCCTGTTCCATATCTTGGGCTATTTAGTATGCCTAATCACCACCGTGGTCGTGGGTGCCAGCGTGTACATCCCGGATGCTGGACAGACACCGTTGGACGGCCTCAAGGACATGCAAGCTCGGGAGACGACTATTATCGTGGGGGCGACCACTACCTTTCACGGTTTGATTGACGCAGTCAAGGCAGCAAACACGGTGCCATTCCCGTCTCTACCAAAGTTACGAGCATGCATTTCCGGGGGTTCTCCATTGCCTGCACCCATGAAGGCTCAGGTTGAAGAACTGCTTGGTGCTACTCTGCTGAACAACTATGGCTGTACCGAAGCCGGCTTTATCGCTACTAGCAAGCTGACTCAAACATATCACCACAATTCAAGCATGGCATTGCTTCCACACCACGAAATTAGGCTGGTAGACACAAATGGAAATCAAGTCAAACAGGGCGAACAAGGCGAGATTTGGATACGTGGTCCTGGATTAATGATCGGATACCACAAAGACGTTGAGACGGGCTTTGGAGCGGATGGGTGGTATCCTACCGGAGATGTAGCAGTTATCTCTAGCTCAGCATCTGGGACGGATTTGACCTTGGTTGGTAGGAGAAAAGAGCTCATCATTCGAGGAGGTGAAAATATTCATCCACGCGAGCTCGAAGATATTCTTCTTCGGCAGCCGGGCGTCGTCGATGTTGTCGTGGCTGGCATGCCGCATAAGCTGCTTGGAGAGGTGCCTGTTGCCTTTATCGTGAGAAGCGCTGCTGATATTGATTTATCTGACTTGCTTTCTGCGTGCCGTAAAGTCTTGCCAGATTACAAGGTACCCACGGGTAAGAAGCTGTTTTTATGTTTCCACATGATGATTCTGACTCAAACACTTGAACAGCATTCTACGAGATTGATCAGGTCCCTCGAACCGTCATTGGTAAACCGAAAAGGTCAGCCGTGACTTCATACACAAACAGACCACTGGCCGTTCGGTACAAATTGCAGTCGAAAGACTCGGTGGAGTCGCTGGTGATTGCGGAAACAATTGCAGCATGTTCTATGAACGTTGGGGAAAGAGAATCCAATGTCAAGTGGCTCCATCAACACTTTAACCAGCCTTTTTCGTTTCTGGGACTGAATTCGATGGCTGGGGTGGTTCTTCGGGACCGGCTTGCCAGCCTTACTGGGATTGATAGTCTCCCTAACACTCTTGTGTTTGATTATTTCACACCAGCAGCATTGAGCGAGTACCTCTACAGCCGAGTCCTGCAACGAGAGTCAACGTTGCCAAAGTCTCCAAGTGCTACTCCATCAAATGGGGGAGCTGAGCCGATCGCCATCATATCCATGGCCTGTCGGTATCCCGGAGGAGTTTCTTCGCCTGAAGACTTATGGCAGCTAGTCTTGGATGAAGTAGACGCTACCACTGAATTTCCCAGTGATGTAAGAATATGCCAGAATGATTTATTGCTGTGTTTTTCTCTTTCTTCTTTCTCTCCCTCTTTCTCTTGCCGGTGCTTTTTTTTTTCGGTTTCTGGCATTCTTCTTTGCGTTTCATTACTTTTTCCTCTGGAAGTCTTTCTTAATTTTGAGGTTGACAGTTGGCTGACCACGGCTCTATAGCGTGGGTGGGATCTTGAGGCACTATACAACACGAATCCCGATATGCCCAATACATCAATAACGAAACGCGGCGGCTTTCTGCCTGACTTCGCCCATTTCGATGCTGGACTATTCGGCATGGCACCACGTGAAGCTCTAGCAACCGATCCCCAGCAACGATTATTACTGGAGACCACATGGGAATTGGCAGAACGAGGGAATATTCCACCACTGTCGTTGCAAGGTAGTCAGACAGGTGTATTCATTGGCACGCTGTACGAAAACTACGACGAAAATGGCATTGGAAATGACGGTGAGCCAATATTCCCCGATACCATCATTTAACCCCAATATGTATCCACCTGCAGACATTCTAATAAGTCTCGAGCGACAATACAGCATTGGAAGCACATATTACCATTGGTTCATCCAGTAGCGTACTCTCTGGACGTGTATCGTATTGTTTCGTAAGTCTTGCATTGCCATTTCATTATTCGTGTCAGTTCAACATGAGAAGGTAGAATTTATTTCCCGTGGAAATCGAATTCTCCTGAGGGTGTCCGTATCTTGGGAATAATTTCGAGATATTCGTTCAGAATTCACACAACACGCATACTGCCCTCTCCTACCGTTTTCCGCTATATTGCGTCGAACTAAGTCTTGTTCAGGGTCTTCATGGTCCATCAGTAGCCATCTCAACTGGTTGCTCGTCGTCGATGGTAGCAATACATCAAGCAGCGCAAGCTCTGCGCAATGGCGAGTGCGACCTAGCAGTTGCAGGAGGAGTTACGACAATGGCAAACCCACGACCATTCACCACATTCAGTAGGCGTCGCGGCTTGTCCTTGGATGGACGGTGCCGGGCGTATTCGAGTGAAGCAGCTGGTACTGGGTGGTCCGAGGGCGTGGGGCTGGTCCTCCTGGAGCGATATTCAGAAGCTAAGCGTCACGGCCGTCAGATTCTCGGCTTGATCCGCGGCTCAGCCGTGAACTCTGATGGAAAATCTAATGGCCTCACGGCACCAAACGGTGCTGCCCAGCAAATGTGCATAAACAGTGCGCTGACGCAGGCAGGCTTGTCACCAGATAGTATTGACGTGCTTGAAGGCCACGGCACCGCAACACCCCTGGGCGACCCCATCGAGATACAGGCTGTGATCTCATCTTATGGCAATGGCTACGGCAATGACAAAGTCAATATGACTCACCGCTCTTCACCGTTGTTGCTTGGATCAATCAAGTCTAAGTGAGTTGTACCAATGGCTAGTGACTTTGGTGCATGACAAGACTAACACACAGGGTGGTAAAATAGTATCGGTCATACACAGGCAGCAGCGGCAGTCGCAGGAGTCATCAAAATGGTCCAAGCTATACATCATGGCGTCGCTCCTGCATCGTTGCATATTCGGGAACCCTCACAACATATCAACTGGGAAGGATGTGGGGTTGAATTGCTCAGCACAGCCAGGCAGTGGCCGTCTGTGGGAAGAGCAAGGCGAGCAGCGGTGTCTTCGTTCGGTATTGGGGGTACTAACAGTGTGAGTCTTATGCGCATTGTTCTCTCTGAAGCATTTGCTGATTTCTGAGGTCTGCAAGCATATAATTCTGGAGCAGCCTGAGCCAGCCGAGCTGAAAGTTGCAAACTCCAGAAATACCTCTGCCGCATTTCCTTGGCTCATCTCTGGTGCAAGTGAAGCTGCTTTACGTGCACAGGCGCGCTCATTGCTGGAGGCTTGGTGCCAAACAGACAACTCCAGGCACAACCAGGATCCTGCCAATGTTGCGTTCACACTTGCCACGGCGCGATCCGCTCTGAAACATAGAGCCACAATCACATATTCTTCAGACCAGAATTTGTTCGAGAATGATATTGAAACAAGACTCGATATCCTTGCACGAGGCGAACGACACCCCGAGGTTGTGACCGCAGAAACGAATACGGGTGATAAGCCTCGCCTCGCGTGCTTATTCTCGGGTCAGGGCAGTCGAATGCCTTGTCTCGACGATATCGAAGGGCTATGCACTACTTTCCCTATTTTCGGCAAGACTTTCAAGGAAGCCTGTGACGAAATCGACCAGCATTTGGAATGCCCGATCGTACACGCCATGAGTGATAGTAGCGGTAGACTGCAAGACCGTGTCGATTTCGCACAAGCCACTCTTTTCGTGTTTGAGGTGGCCATGTTTCGCCTGTTGGAATCCCTAAATATCCTACCAAATTTTGTGGTTGGACATTCTCTTGGCGAGATCGTCGCAGCACATGTCTCCGGTGATCTATCATTGCGTAACGCTGCCACTATCGTCGCTGCGCGAGCAAAGCTCATGGCCACTCTACCTCCCGAGGGTGCTATGGCAAGTATATCAGCTACAGAAGAGGAGGTCGCCAAGGAGCTGTCGCAGTTGGAAAACACTGTCGCCTCAATAGCGGCTATCAACTCACGGAATTCGGTGGTAGTCTCTGGCACTCTGGCGGCTGTCAACGACATCAGAGACAGATTCACCGGTCTAGGGCGAAGAGCCACCCAATTACGCAACATCAAGCATGGCTTTCATTCCCCAATGATGAATGGCATGCTATCCAATCTGGAGGCAGAACTGATGGCATCAATGGAAAGTGAGAAGCTGATGACAGGAGAAAAATTGACAACCATACCACTTATCTCTACTGTTACGGGCAAACGAGCTCATGCAGCCGAACTTGGATCCGCAAAGCATTGGGTCCGTCATGTGAGTGCGCCGGTTCGTTTTGCAGATGCTGTCAACGAACTCGAATCCAATGAAAATATCTCCATCTTTGTGGAGATAGGCCCGTCCGCAGTCCTGTCACCACATGTAACAGGCAGCGTCAGCACACATAGCACAGTAGACAAATTGCTGGCCACCCTTGGCCAGCTTTGGGCTCGTGGTATTCCGATTGACTGGAAGGCTGCCTTTGATGGAAATGGAGCCCATCTTGTGAACTTGCCGGTCTATGCTTTCCAAAGACAAAAGTACTGGCTTCCATATACTCCACTCTTGCCGGCTACATCTGTAGGATCATTCACGGCACAGGCACAGGCACAACGACCAATTGTTCACAGTCCAGTGCTGGAGCATGGGATGCTTCAAAGTGCCACATCTATCCCGGGGACAAGCAAAATTATTTGTTCCGGCTACCTATCAACAGCCCGACAGCCTTGGCTTCGTGATCATACTATAGATGGTCAGTTGCTTGTTCCAGCCACGGCATTTACCGAACTAGCTATGCGGGCTGCCCAAGAATGTTCAGAATACTCCACGCCTGCGCGGATGATATTGGATGAGGTGACTGTTGTTGCGCCGCTGGAATTTTCTTTGGATAAAGAAGCGCAAAAAGAGGAGTCTGAAGAACTTCACATCCAAATACTCATCGGGGAGTCACAGCCTGGAGATGAGAACGGCGATATACGAAGGACCATCGATATTTATTCACGCCCCAACGGCGTTGCAACGCAGCATGAGTGGACGCAACATGCCACAGGTGCTTTCACGCTGATATCGGAGGCAAATCCCAGTCACGATGAGCTTGTAGCCGGTACAGTTCCAACCGACACAGAGCCAGAAGTGGACGTTCGCAAAGCATATGCCGTCTTGAATGACGGAGGCGTCAGATATGGGCCATCGTTTCAAGGCGTACGTGCAATCTGGCGCCTGGGTGAGAAGGACGTGCTAGCACAAATCTGCTCACCTCTGAGTGAAGGCCAAAAGTCAACTTTCGCTTTGCACCCAGCCGTTTTTGATGCTGCATTGCATGCTTCAAGCCTTGCTTCACCTGAAAAAGTTGCTAATGGCGATGTTTTGCTGCCCTTTTCTCTCCGAGGAGTTCAGAATCTTGCGGCAGCGGAATCTACTGGTCCGATCTTAGCACACATCAGTCACATTAGCGAGGACCGTTTTTCCCTGATTTTGACCAATGAGGCGACTGGTGTAGTGGTTACCAAAGTTGCTGAAGTGAGGTTGCGCGCGAGGCGGCCTGCCGAATCCAGAGGTGCTTTATACCACTTGCAATGGATTGAACCTGAGTCTCAGTCCGTGAAAGCTACAACGCTAGATCGGATTGTTCGCATCCAGAGTTCCCACAATCTTGAGTCGACAGCAGTCGTCCCGGCCGTCCATGAAGCTATCGCCGCGGTGATCAAGGTCGTGCATGAATGGAGGACTCAGATGGCGAATACTGTCGACGGATATCGCCTTGTATTCGTGACGGAGAGGGCAATCTCAATGGGTAACAATTCCAATATTGATCTTGTTGCCGCCGCTGTATGGGGGTTTATACGATCTGCTCAGGCAGAGTTCGGAATGAATCGTATAGTGCTTGTCGATTTGGATGGGTCAGACGAATCTGAAATGGCTTTATCAATTGCTTCCAGAGACGAGGAAGTTTTCGTTTTGCACCATGGACGGATTATGGTCCCCAGATTGAGCAGACTGGCTACATCACCAGCGGAAGCTCGCCAAACTACAACACTTGACGTCAGTGGGACCGTCCTGATCACTGGTGGTACGAATGGACTTGGTGCCCTGCTGAGTCGAGACATTGTGCACAATCATGGTGCCAAGAGTTTACTCCTCATCAGTCGATCGGGCATCGCAGCGCCAGGAGCGCGCGATCTGTACGAAGAGTTGAGAGCTGCCAATGCCGCCGTGCGTATCGAGGCATGCGATGTCAATGACCGCGCTCATTTGGCCACGTTGATTGAGAGCCGCGACTTGTACCCGCCAATCACTGCCATTGTACATTGTGCAGGTGTAGTAGATGACGCGCTATTGGGTTCCCAAACTACGGAGCTGGCATCTCGTGTGCTACGTCCCAAGGTCGACGGTGCATGGAACCTTCACGAACTCTCACCGGATACCGTGCGCTCTTTTATCCTCTTTTCGTCATTTTCCAGTGTCTTTGGTAATGTAGGCCAGGCTGCATATACGGCAGGGAATGCTTTCCTTGATGCCTTGGCCCACTTCCGACTCGGACGTGGACTGCCTGCGCTATCGTTGGCTTGGGGCCCATGGGAGAATGAGACTGGAATGGCCGCCGAGAGTAGACTACCGGCAAAGGCGATTGCATCACGACTCGCTAATGCACAGCCGCTCACAGACCGTCAAGGTCTTGACCTGTTTCACGAGTCGCTCCGGGCACACTCTAAAGCATTACCCCAGCCAGTCCTTCTGCCGTTGCTGCTGCGCGGGGCGTTGCCTATTGCGATGTCATCTGATGTGGCATTCAAGACCAAGAAGTCTCATGTCAAAGGTCGATCAAGAGAACGGACTACGTTTCTCAGAAATTTGCACGCTGCAAACTCGCCACAGGACCGTTTCAACACCCTGCTGGGGCTACTTCGAGATGAAATTGCTGCAGTACTGGGATATCAGAGTCAATCTATGCTTCCGGATAAGCGACTCGACGATCTCGGCTTTGACTCTTTTACTTCTGTCTTGCTCACCAATCGATTGCGGACCTTGACTGGGTTGAATTCCCTTTCAGTTACGCTGGCGCTGGATTATGATACCCCCCAAGCACTGGCACGATACTTGGAGCCACTCATAGAAACAGAACTACGGCTGGCGGTTGACTTGGATTTGAGTGATTCCGCGGTCGACGGGATGACCGCGGCCGCGGAAGAACATCAAAATGAAACCAAGTCAAACACTACGCCAACTCCAACTACTTTGGCTCTTGATGACCCGGCCGTTGTCAAGCCCGAGATATTTGGAAGCCTGGCCTCCATTCACAGACGACTGTGCTTGTTGGAACAATATATTGCCGCAGCTGCTCTTCTAGACGCAGCTGCGTTAGCAGTCCCGACCTTTCCAGAAGTCGGATCAATCATGTCAAGCTACGCAACAGTTCCTCAATGCCTCACGAACAGCCCCTCGAGTTTTAAGACCTCGGATACGCCTGTGGTGTTTATCCCGGCTTTCACCCCGACTATCAGAGTCGGTGGGGCCAGTCTCAGTATGTACAGCCATCTGGCATCAGCAATGAAAGGGAAAAGGGAAGTCTTCGAGTTGCCGCACCCCCAAGGGCCATATGTTCCTCAAGATCTTGATACGTTGGCGGAGCTGCACGTAAGCACAATTCGAATGCACTTCTCAGACAGACCTGGGATTATCATTGGTGGTTACTCTGCTGGAGGCGTTGTTGCATACGTCGTGGCATCTAAACTAGCCAAAGTTGATGGGCAACAACCTCGGCTAGCCGGTTTTGCTATGATTGATACCTACCTCAATGTGACAGGGAGTGAAAATGATCCAGACTGGCTGATAGCGTTACCTGCCAACGTGTTCACTGCTCGTCTCGGAGGGCTCAGATCAGGAAACTTCACAGGCACAAGCGGCGGAAGTTTTGTTGAAGATCTGGATCTGGAATTAGCGAAAGTGGGTGGGTATACCAGGACGCTGCGAGGTTGGAACGTAGAGCTGAACCCTCTGCCCGACACACTGTCAACGCTCTTCGTACGTGCCCGAGATCGGTCGGATAAGATGCCGATGGACGAATGGAGTGCCAAGTGGCCGCGTGCCAACTTTACAGTTGATGTCAATGGAAGCCATTTAAATTTACTGGAGAAGTCATACGCCCCTGCTATCGCTGTTGAGATTGAACATTGGATTGGCGAGCACTTGAGACTTTAGATGGCTAGCTGGAAACTTGTACGCGCGAGAAGGGTTTATTTGCTTCCGGAAGGTTCTTGTCATCACCTTACTGCGGATTGATTAAGTAGATAAATTTGAGTTGTGCTATCAAAAGAGAAAGCCCCCAACACCTGTGGCCCAAAAACATGATTATGATTATGATTAATGTCCATCAAAGGTAATCTGATCATTCCCAATCCGCAAAAACATAAAGTTCTCATACTACTTAGCAGGCTCCTGCACTGCCTTCGCCGGCTGGTTGTCAAAAGATTCGGAACTCCTTCGATACCCGAGAGACTCAATGGTTTGGTTGACATACATGTCTGGCCGATTGTTCTCCTCGCTGGCTTTGGCAGCATTATACCTCTTGAAAGCGACCTCGACCAGCATTCCGACCTCCTTCTTGTCTCTGCCGATGACACCAACCGACAATAGGGCCTCTGTCTCCTCGATCCAGTCTTGTAGCTTCCGATAGCCCATTTGATCCTTGGACAATCGCTGTGGCTGTCCTGAGCCCTTTATCAAGGCCAAAACACCGGCTATGATGGTATTAAAGGCTCCCAGAAGCGTGATTGGCAGAGTGTATTGCGGTGCAGAAGGACCCAGTGCCGTCAGCGCTGCACCAATGACAATCTGCGCCAAGTAGAAAAAGTACATGAGGGCCGTCATAAAGTCGTGCTGGATATGCTTCTTGACTTGTGCGTCAATAACCATTTTGTAGATACCCGTCGCCGTTTTGCGGCCCTCCTCTAGCGTCGAGAAGTCGGCATGGGACTTGGAGTAGTTGATACCCACGGCTTTGCGGAATATAATGAGGTTTTCGTCATTGGGGCCGCGCACACCAAGGCCCAACGGCATTCCCCAAGACATGTTGGTATCGACCTTTTTGGGCGGCATCACGACTGGTTGGTCTGGCTTTGTGGCAGGGCTCGCCATTCCTGGGCCTGTTTTTGTTGCTGTGCTGTTTGCTCCGCTGGTGTTGGCTGAGAATGTGACCTCTTTGTTCGGAACCTTGATCGTTGGACTGAGTAGAGGCGATTTCGCGTCTTTCTTTGGCGCCGACATGATGAGTAAGAGGACTCGAGACGCTCACTTTATATGTTCGTAGCTTTGTCGACTTTGTAGCACATGCGCCAACGTGTGAAACTCGAGGCCGTTTTTCTCAAATCTGTTTGCACGTTTTTAGGTCTCACCGAACGCCTGAAAGAAAAAAAACTGACTGCTCAGACTGGATGCGCTCGTGAGTCAAATTTGACCATTGTTTGTCTTTGCCCGGAGAAACCGTGTTTACTTATACGGACTTTGGTTCGAGCCTTTGTATCGCTGCGAGGATTCCCAGAATAGCCATTTTACATCTTCTACAATGTAACCCTGGAATATGATCTGGTCAGCTGCCCAATGAACGCAGCGCCTCAACGAACACCTCGTCTTACCCACCAATACGCAGCTTTGGCCGCCTCTAATCAATCCTTTGATTCCTACAGCCTGCATATAGGCCACCGAACCGGAAATATTGCCCTTGCAGCGTATGGTTTACCCCTGGCACTCGGCTGCTCCCTACCGTGTGGCGCGCGCTCATCTGCGAACTTATGAGGCTCTTAATTCTAGCGCGCATGTCAGCAATGCTGAACACGTGGGCGCGAAAGGATTCTTACAACTGCGAGACGTTTTCCAAAAAGGTGAATATGGTGTGTGGTATTGAGGCTCGTTGGTTACATAGACGCACACATGGATACGGCCGCTGTCACATTTGTGTGAGGTCGACTTTTGCCTATTGGTGTGTGACTCAGTTGGGTCCGTCTTTTCTACGTTGACTTGCGCAACAATCAGAAAGGCGCCTTTGCAGTGCCTCACCAGTTATGATGGCGCGCGTCGGAAAAGGCGATTTGGTGAGGCTCCGAGATTGATCGGTTGCCTGGGATCTGCCGACTGCCGCGCTGGCGTAGCATTTGTCGCGATGGCTCAAAGAAATATGCACGATTTTTTGCGAGTTGCTGAGTCACAGTCTTCACTGCTAAGACCAAGGTTTGATCCGGAGGCGTCAACCAAGGGAAAGGAAAAAACAGCATAAAATAAGAAGAGAGGCACATATTCTCAGCAATCGATTGTTATTCACCTCTGCCAAGCAAGTCGATATTTCGCAGAAATGCATGGCGTGTAATCATGCAAGGGGCTGCAGGTATATACGAATCTGACATATGTCATAGTATTTTGAAATGTAGGCGTCTGACCGACTCCCAGCAGCGAATCTGGAGAGTCGCAATGGTGAGATTCTCCAAGCTTTCAACGTGCAAATGGAGGGAGGCTGAGTCACGCGGTCGTGACACAATCTTTGGTCAGATCAAGACCACCACCGACACCCAGTCTGAGGCTGTGGTTCGCATATGGCCTTGCCGGGGTGTAACCCAGCGGTGTCCTGATTGAGAACGCAAAAAGATAAGTCAATCAATGTTGACTCCCAGATGCTTCTTCGATCAAGCTGGAATAGTGACTTCAACACTGTTTCTTGCCACTAGTTCCTCTCCTAACTTGACAAGATTTTCATCCATTTTCGGTCGAATGAAAGACGAGTAAAATTTGCTGTTGAAATCCGCTTGATAATGATGGTGCTCCAAATCACATTTCACAGCGATATAAGATGCCTTGTTACTGCAATACTGCTTGGCACTTTGATCGACCCTGAATTGAATAACGCGAACCACTGCAATGCTAGTCAGTTGTGAAAATCAATATTCTACGTTGCAGGATAAAAACCTACCAGCCGTCATGGTTTGGGTGTCGGCTGACCAGTTGTATTTGGTCAACATGATCCAATATTGAGGAGACCGAGAACTGCTCTCACTTGACGATACGATGCCCTCACTGATCCGCTCCAAGATCTTTTCCAGATCTTCAAAAACGGTATTGGGCACTGAAAAGTCTTTTAAAATTCGTGACAAAATCTCCGAGTGAAAGTCAGCTTGCTTGGCCTCCACATGTATCGACATGTTCTCGTCAAAGGTCTTGGCAAACCTTGATGGGGGAATGTTAGCAACATAATGATCACCAGGGCTCCACGAAGACCGAGACAAGACGCACCAAATAGAAGAACGGAACAGGTAGTCGAAAACTTTGGCTCTGTATGCCCCCCGTAAAACCTGTCCATTGATATCGATAGGCAACCCCCCGATATCGATTTGCTGCAGAATCTTGCCCTCGCAAGTGGTCGATGCCCAGGCCTGCCACGACTGAAGCAAGCTCTGGAGTTTCTGTTGTTCTCTCAAGGCATCGCCCTCTACTTTGGCTGGGAAGTTGATAAAGAAGATTGTCTGAAGGTCATCATGTTCCTTCGCTTGGGCGACAGCCGCCTCGTAATCCACTGTCGAGTGAAGAGGGTCACTATCAAAGTACGACCCGGCCCTTAAAGTTTCTGGGAATTGTAAAAATTTGCCCGACGCGACATTCTTTCTTGCGAATGACATTTTGATTGATGATCTCGACGCGAGGTAGATAACCTTGTATGATTTTGAAGTATACTCCTTAAAATTATTAGATAATCCCGCTATGGCTGCAGCAGTAGGAGGAACGCTTGCTTGGTGAGCTATGGCTTGTTGTATATAAGCCAGATCGAAGATGATCATCATAATGGCCTCTTGATATTAGTATCCACCTCTGTTTCAGCCAGCCACATTCGCGTACCTAGCGCCGTATGGATTAGCCATGCTTCCCTGTTAGAAATGCACGCTGTGCATCATTAATAGCAACAGCCGACATTTGTCGGAGTATAACGACATTTTTTTTTTTTTTCCATACCGATGTTAGTTCACATGAGCTCCTTCCACCACCCTGCGATAAAATCTCACGACTTAGAAGAGAACCAGGCGTGGTCGCTGCCTTCGATTCACAGCTGTGACTATCTGCACTTGGTGATCATTTTCAGCCTTTCTGAATTAGCTCGGCGCCAAATCCGTTTCAAGTCCAGCGCACCACCAGCTACATGGGTAATCAACTGCTTCAGCAATCCATTCGGGCGTTAGCTCTTTATACTCCCTGTTCTTAAGACCATTTTAAGAAATAATCAGGCCACAACAGATAAGAAGAGTCTCAAGTCCCACTTGATCTTCTCTAAAGGCCGAGGCTTGGAGTGATCGACCTGGATCGCGATAATTCGATCTTGGACTATCTGGCAATGATCAACCTAGGATCTGAAAACTCCTTCTTTTCAGGCACGTCGGTGACTTGATGATTTGATAAATCAGGTAGGTTCTATCAGATGCTCAAATACTACTAATTATGATCAAAAGAGTCGCAAAAGTGGTTGGATACAAATACCGATTGCGCATGAACCAAGAACTCATGGCTATTAAAGGTCAAAATAAGCTCAAGCGTGAAACATGTGTACGTGGCTTCAGAGTCACAATATCCCAAGTGCCGACCCTACCAACGCAATATAGAAATCTATCCCGCGAGTCAGTCAGACCCAACGCAAGGAATATTAAGCATCAGTTCTGGGAAATATCCCCTGAGCACCGGCAGATGCAGAGTATTGCTTGTATTAATCACTCTTGCCGGGACACGTTTCAATACCAAAGACAAATCCGACCAAGCGCTGGGAAGAACTGACAAGACCTAAAGTATCCCATTAGTGGGAAGTCATGCCGTCGATGCTACCGGAAATACGGGGAGGTCCATGAGAATCCAGGCCGTGGTCGGGGTAGTGGCGGGCCGGTTGTCGACCGGAGTCTTGGCAGACAAGACGATGCCGTCAGGCAGCATCAACAGCACGGGCTTGAAGTCACCGCAAGCACCCTTGTTGAAGCAATCTCCAACATAGTTCGCATCGCTGGGGGGTTTATACGCGCAGTGGAAGATGCCGAAATACCATGGCATCCAAGACACGAAGGCGTGGAAACTTTGAACGACAGACTCGTTACACACAGGTCCTGAGAAAGTCGTAATTGACGCGGCGGCTGAGTGTCAATAGATACATGACGGAGGGTCGCAGTCTTGGTCAGATGAGAGTTGAGTCGGCCCCTCTCTTGGTGGAGTTGAATGTGAAGGGTGATGACGAGCAGGCACACTTTGGGTGGTGCGCACAGAGTGGCCAGAGATCTTTGCTGAAATAAAGTTAGAAAGGCTACCTTGTTGGCTGCGGCGATATAAAAATCAATATCGTGCTTTGTTTTTCGGTGGTGAAGAGTTCATTTATGCTACGGGGTGTCGCCGATCCAGGCGCAGATACTTGCGGTAGGCAGAAGATCGTTCATGTTCATGCTATCTATCTCTTATTACTTTGTGTGGAGAAAGGCGCGATGTGCTCAAGTGATTCCTAGCCATGGCATCTGCCATAACAGGTGGCAGATTACGCATTTTCGCACGAGAAACAACGGAGACAAGACCCCTCCTTTCCCCCAAGCAACTATAGTATTTGCGTTGTCTGGGTTACGTATAGGCAATGATGTGCATGACGTGGTCACCGAGGCACCGCTACGGTTGAAAGCATCGTGAGAACCTAGAGTGTTCCACGTAGCGACTGTGTAAGCTCCGCCTGCAGATCTGACAAACATGGAATCCCACCAGGTTCTATGCAGACCATGGTGGGCGAGGCACTATGTGGTGAATGCAAGGGGATATGCCATTAAGAGCATGTTGGCCAAGTGCCTTGGTTGGTGGAGTGTGTAGATCTGGTACTCCAGAACAAGTGCTCTGAAACTCAGGCCCAAATAACACTAGATCCCATCCGCGCGTAAGGTGATCTCCGTCTGCGATTCGGCTGTTGTCCCGTGTTGGAGTGGTCTGTCATGGACAATCCCCTGATGGATTTCGTGAACATGTTTAACTTTGTTCAGCATCAAACTTTTGGTCTGTGCTGCGAATTAGAAGCGTGCAGTATGGGCGCCGCCATAGTAATCAGGTACATACCACGGCGTCTATGCCGAAATCCTGACAAACTCGTACCAAAGCTGCTTTTCAATGGCAAAGCTTCTGGCACCTGATCTTTACTTTTTTCTTTCCCCATTCGTCTTATCTTCGTCCAGGCAATCCAGGCACACCGGCGTACCTCTCCTCGCGCTCCGTGAGGAACATGACTTGAACCCAGAACTCCTTCAGGTCCTTGTCCCACCATGTCCAGTAGCGCTCGCCAGATCTGTCCACCTCTCTAGCCTGTAGCTTGAATGCGCAGGTCTCGTACGGCTCGGCTGCCACCAGCATGTACTGGAAGTTCTTGTCCGGTGGCTCCTCGACGCGCTGCTCGAATGCACTCATGAAGCGGACCTTTGGTGTGACGTCGCTGCTGATCTCTGGGTACTGCAGCTGAAATAGAAGTCCTTGTTGCCGCGTGACTGGGTCCCTGACCTTTGTGATTTTGTAGCCAGGCCGTCCAATCTTGACGACATTCCGCTTCGCGCCACCCAAGCCAAGTGCGGCAAAACCGGCGCCCACGACACCTACAGGAAGACCTGTTTGTGGATCAATCTGACCCTTTCCTTCCTTCTGCTCCTTGGCTGCACGTCGCGCGAGGTTCGTCTGATGCTTCTTGCCTTGCGTGTGAGC
Organism: Pestalotiopsis fici W106-1; assembly: GCF_000516985.1. Classification (NCBI taxonomy): domain Eukaryota; kingdom Fungi; phylum Ascomycota; class Sordariomycetes; order Amphisphaeriales; family Sporocadaceae; genus Pestalotiopsis; species Pestalotiopsis fici. Next base: position 123,533 of record NW_006917107.1, on the reverse strand, counting down.
GAGATAGCTACCGTCGTTTTGATGAACTGTCAAACAGAGTCTGCACTCGAATGATCCAACATGGTTCTTGAAGAAGTAAGGGTCCTTGTCTAGGTCGATGGTCTCAAGGGCGAGTTTGCGCAGACGCTCACGTCGGTCGGCGTTGGTCGCGCTGTGGGATGCGACACCACCGCCGCCAAACTTGGAACCGGCGCGGTTCTGATAATCCATATCTGTTGAGTTTTATCCGTTCTCTATGAAACCGTGCAATATTAGGTCGTCTGCATTCAGTTTTTCGAAAGGAGCCGCGGCCAGAAGGGGGGATTGGATGGTGTGATAATTGTGCAAATGTCGAGAATCAAAGCGAAAGCTTAAGGGACCTGTCGCGACACTGAAGCTCACCTCAAGTTCTGGGTACCTGTGCTAGTATCCGGTGATAAGATAAGGCGTAAGGCCAGCTGCGCGCCAGCTGCCGCTCAGTCATGACCCCCTGCTTGCCTATCAACAACAAATCGTCCACAGTAGGGTGCTTGTGTCTCCATTTCGTGGCGTCCATTCTCACATGCAGAACACTCACAGTGCCAGATATGGTATCTTTCAATGAAGACCTACGCACGCTGGTGATGCAGGGTCACAAAATTGCGTAAGCCACTGGCCATGATGCGTTCCCTAGTCTATTATTGCCTATTTATTCTCGTCTGCTGAGTGATTTGGTATTTTCCCCCTCTCATGAGATAGATCATACATCCCATGCTGTCGCATATTGTGCGGGTGAGTACCTATACTTTCAATGTTATGACCTGTATTATCTTGCAACATCTAGTAAATAAGACGCCGCAAGCCTCCCGTAAGATGCAAAAACCGAAAGTGCCTATCTAAGTAGAGACCGATACAGTGCCACACAGTCACATTGCTCAAAGAGTGTGGCTGGGGAATAAGGCCAAAGTTGTTGAAAAAGATGAGTCCCGGCGTGGGTTTCTTGGGTCCGTATATGATTCTTGGCTTTCACTCGTCCTAGGGCCAAGATCTTAGATGCTGATGTTAAAATGACATTGTATTCCAAGCAGAAGTGACACAAAGGCCATCGGTATACAGGCCCTTTGGAACGCATGATTGATGTTCCACTCAGCATAACGCTTGCAACACAGCAGAAATTGCGCTCATCGGAAGTTGTTATCGAAACGCTTAAACGTGTATCCAATGAACGGCAAACTCATCTCCGGAGACTCTTCGACCTGTCTGCCTTGTGCCATATCCCGAGCCTTGAGAAGGGTAGCATTGTCAGTCTGGTCAATCTCGTCGGTAGGGAAGTATGTAGTGTCGATGTTGGACGTCAGACGGGGTTCGAATGGCGCACGGATTCTCCGCAGGCTGTCAAACTCAACGCCATGGAAGAAACGGTGTGCCTTGAGCTCCTGTGCGCCACCGCGACCGAGACGGTTCTCAGTGTTGCAGATCAAACTATGACGGCAGCAGTCAGCGGAAAGCTCCAAGTGTAATATTGGGTATACATACTTGCGAATGAGATCCTCGGCGTCGCGGCCCAGGGTAATGTCGTCAGGGAAGTAGAGAGACTGCCTCCAGTTCACAATCTTGCGGTAGGTATCATGGCTATCCTCAGCACAAAACGGCGGCCAGCCCACCAGACACTCGAACATGATCGTTCCCAGAGACCACCAATCGCAATCAAATGAGTAGCCCTGACCGGTAAAAATCTCTGGGGCAATGTAGTCGGGCGTTCCAACAGTGGAGTAGGCCATCAGTCTTCGAGATCGTCTCCAGTCGTTGATTTGAGCTCTGTTGGAGACAGTGAGGTTGATTTGGTCAATCGCAATCGAGTTTCTGTCTCTGGGACGATTCGATTTGCCCTGCAGGAGCTGCTGGTAGTAGTTGTTGTCGTGAAGCTTATGGAAACCAGTGGACAAGCCGAAGTCAGTTAGCTTGACATGACCACCACGGTCTAGCAGAATGTTGTCTGGCTTGATATCACTAGATCACGGTCAGTAAAATGAATTCATGTGCCGCCGCACCAGAGAATATGCCACATACCGGTGAATAAAACCAAGTTTATGCACAGCCTCAATCGCAAGCACGATTTCTGCTATGTAGAACCTCGTTATGTCCTCGGAAAAAATCTCATACTTGATGAGCATGGTCATGAGGTCACCTCCTGGCAAGAACTCCATCAACATATACAAGAAGTTGGCGTCTTGGAATGTGGTAAACAGCTTGACGACCCAGGGACTGTCAGACTCGGCCAAGATATCACGCTCAGCGCGAACATGGGCAAGCTGATCCTTCTTGAACATTTCAGTCTTGATCAAGGATTTCATGGCATAGACCTGACCGTCGGCTCTCTTTTGAACCAACTTCACCTCACCAAAGGCACCCTTGCCAATGATCTTGATGGTGCTGTAGTTCTCGGGCTTATCCTTGGTTCGCAGAAATCGCAGGTAACGGGCCTCCTTCTTACCGCCATTCTGCCAAATCTGTTCGCGCCGAGCAGCGTTTTGGTTAGGATCATTGAGTTTCTGCTCCATCTCACTCTGTCTCAAGTTTCGCTCGCGGGCTCGCTTCACGCTATCCTTGAAAAAGTCCGCGGCCAGCTGGGAGCACTTCTTCTGGTTGTTGTTGGCATTCTGGCCATACTTCTCGGGATTCCGTTCGGGGGCGGCCTGGAAGACTTGATCGGTACGGCCTGCTTGGGGTGGCATGGGGTTGTTGTGGTAGCTGTTGTATGCGTCTCGTTGCTGTTGAGAGTTGGAACCAGCAGTCCGCGGTCGCTGGCCCGGGGATGGGCCGCGAGGCGCATAGGGAGAAGCACGGCCAGGGCCACCGGGACCTCCCAAGTTCTGGTGCGAGAACTGGTGAGCCAGGCCAACGTTTGGATCGTTGGTGCCCGGAGTGTTGGATCGGGGACCGTAGCCAGTGGCGGCATGGGGAGCTTGGTTGTAATCAGGGCCGCCCTGGGGCTGGTATTGCTGGTACTGGTTTGGCATGAAATACCCTGCAGACTGGGCAGGGTATCCAGCACCGTACTGCTGGTGAGGTTGCTGAGCCATGGCTTGTTGCTGGTTCTGGTAGACGGGCTGGGGGAAGCCAGAGGGAGTGGTCGGATAGGCGCGATCGGCTGCGGCTAGTCGGTCTCCGTTATTGCCAATGTTCAGGTAGAGGCGGTTGTTGGGATTGTTAGGATCCATCTTATTGGGTAGCTTACGTTCACGTCGTTATCGCGAGTCTCTTGAAAGGCCTCTCGAGGTCCTTTCGTGGGCACAATGGGAAACGATGGCCAAGTAGCGGCAGGCTGCCTGAGCAGAGGGGTATAAGACCGGCAGTGTGGGTGGACCGTGGTATGTGATTTGATCAGTCCGGTGAGGGGTGTCCTAGACCTGGACCTGGACCTCCGAGTACCTTGAGGCTCTTTTTGAATAGATCGATCAAAAAATCAGTCCAGTCAGTCGGCAGCTGGACCGCGAAGGTTTGTCGAGTCTCAGAAACCTCGAGCCTTGCTGGGATGGTAAGGAGGCGGGGGACTTGGAATTGAATTGCGGGCCGTTGGGCACGTTAAGCTTGACCTGCAAATGCAGACTCGCAGACGGAGACGCAGGGGAGCCAAACCTCTGGAACGTGTTCGACAGTTTAGCTGACGGAGCTGCGCGTGTGGACAAGATCTCGGACACAGCCAGAAGAGCTGTTGTTCTAGAAATTCAGTCCTCAAAGAAAAAAAGGGAGAAGTTGGTAACCGTCGCACACCGTCTTGTCACTGGGCGGTTCAAGTGGTCTTTGATGGATGAAGCGAACCCCTGAAGTGGAAAGACCCAAGCAAGACCCCTTGCGGGCCGCCATGCACCACCATCCAGTGGGGTCGAGACCTGGCAACTCAGCATAACCCGCACCTGGGAGAGCCCCGCGTCTTAGGGATTCCAGGTGGTCGCCAGGTGAACCTCCAGCATGCACATGCCAACGCTTCCAGTTTTCGTGATACCTGGAACGCGCTAGTGTTCCCGAGGACCACGCTAGACTCACTCGCCATCCAAGTTTTGTTTGCATTACCTACCACCACATGTGCAGTGAGTGGGATCTGGGTGCAGTGCAGATACACAAGCTGCTAAAACTCGGTTCTTCCAATGCGCACAACATGATGTATGTTTCCGATGTGCTATCTATTAATTTAAGACCCACATCTGACAAGGTGAAGGTGCTATAACAAATACACGGCTTTTTGAGTGTTGCTAATCAAGATTGGAGATAAAGCTTGATTTGCTCTTAAAGAAATTTCTAGCTCAGAGATTCAAATATACGGCAGGTAGGTATTCCCGAGTAAGACCTCATGACGTCAGATACTTTACGCAACAGATCTTACAGGCATGTTCACTATGAAAATACGGCTGCTTCTACGACGTCCTCTTCTTCTATGGCAGTCTCCCCTTCTTTGAAAACTTGAGGTGTTCCAAGGATAAACCGAGTATAAACGCCCCATACCCCATGGCTGAGCCAACCACACAAAAGTTCCCGTCTCGTACAAGGTTGGACTGCGGCACGTGTGTTCTCAGTATCCCAAGAAGTAAACACATGGCCATCACTTATGATACCGCACTGAGTATTGTTTACATCGTGATTGGCTCTATACTTTATTAGAACCGTGGCCCAATGAGCTTTGAGTTTACTCACTCATATGATCAACCTGCTTGGCTTGGTCAGGACTTGGCCACCAGATGTGGCTGAGGCGCGGACTCGCCTTGCAGTATGGCTAGGCAGTATTCGCTGCAAGCATGCCCAAAAGAGCCGCTTAGCCGGACGAAGACCTCTCTGATTCATTTAAAGATTTACTTGCGCGTTTCTCAGGTACTTGGAGCATGCAGAGAGTTGATTGATCCATTGATCATAGAAGTGTTGCACCACTTTTATTACCCACCAAAGTGACTATAACTACCTCGTTCGCCCTAGTTGCGCCTAGCGTGGGTACTCTGAAGACTGCGCAAAGAGTTGCAAAGTTGTGGTAGACGTTAGTGGGATAGGCACTGCCACAACAAACAAGCCGAAGGATGATGATGCTTGTCGTCTTGTAAGAATGAAGGGAGATCAGCATGAATATATATCTCTAATCCATTCCTCTTGCAAAAGTGAAGACTCTAACTACTTTATCCAAAAAATCAAATTGTTCTTGACATTTAATAATTGTAACCCTCAGTTCAAAGAAAAGATTACATTGCCATGGGTCACGCAAAGGAAGCCGATCAACTTTCACTACCAGGAGATGCTGCTCCCCCGCCAGCATATTCAGAGGCAGTGGCTTCTACTCCACAAGAATCTCTAGAACAACCACAGCAGTCGGACCTAACCTCTATCAGACCTACAACACAAGTCCCACAACAGTTCCCGGCGTCCTTCAACGCCTATTATCAGTGGAAGTTCACCAAGACGTTCCACCTGGGCGAGTCAAAAGATCACCCACTCTACGCCGTCAGAACCCATTCGGGCTGGTCCGGAAACCCGGGGATCGTTTTGCATAACGGGCCGAGCGACCAGGACCCGCCGCTGGCAGCCGCCGGGCAGGAAAACCAGGTAAGCAACTTCCGATGTCATTTCTCCCCTTCTCCGGGCTGTCTCATGAGCAAACATTGGCCAAATTGGTGCTGCAAAAGAGCATACTCAGACAAATTGCTCAAAAGAGCTGCTTCAAACTCATTTATCTGCCCGAATAGGCGATTGCTAACACCTGTTGTTGTAGTGGAGCAGGCATAGCTTTATTATCCTGCCGCCGCTGCCGGGGTCCAGCGCCGAATCTTCCACCGAGTTTATGCGCACCAACGTCGGCTGGAAGAACACGTCGCAAGAATTTAGCATCGAGGTCGGTATTGGCGACAACTTGAAGCGGGAGAAGTTTGAGTGGCGCCAGAGTCACGGCAGTGAAATCAAGCAGCTGGGCAAGTGCACTCGCGGATGGAAGCTGGTGAGGGTGAGCGCAGAAGCCGCCGGCCCCGGAGGCGAGAGAAATGAGAGGGCACCGGGTGCGTCGAGTGATGGCAAGGAGATTGTGGCCGTCTGGGCCTTTTACGCGGGCTGGAGCATGACCAAGTCGTTCAAGTTTCAATTCCTAGGAAGCGGCCTGACTGGTGAATTGGGGGAACGATGGTCGGTTATGGCTGTCATTACGGCCTTGAGGATGTGGTATATGCACTTCCAGGGATCTACCGCTACAACTACTCTCACCACAACAACATGCTAATGCAATGGCGAATTGGGCATGATGATCTCTGCTGGTGGTCATCCGATGCGATTGGTAGGAGAATAATGGGAGGTGAAGGTGTATGGACCAAAAGGTCAGCTACCAAGATTTTCAAATTTCAGGATACCCTAGATACGCAATTATAATCACCACTCTACGAAACTTCAATATGCCTCCGCTCTCTGACTCCATGCGGGTGACTCAACCACCTGGACCTGCTCCCGTCCCGACTGGACAGCTTCACTCGCCACGAGCTCAATGCTAGCAATACTTCCACCTGCGGCTTCGAGTGCCCATAAACTAACAGCCAGCCAATTCTGGCCATTGTAGTTCCAAATACCCTCGGGGACGGGATATTGCGTCTGCGGTCCAATGTTTGACACGTACTTGCCAAACTGCCAGCCGTTCACATAGAGCTGAACACGTATGGTTGACGTAAAGTTGATGGCTGGGAGGCGAATAGAGAGCGGAATATCGTAGCCGCTTGGGAAATCAAGATCAACGGACGTGGTAAAGAAGCCCACGCCAGCAGAAGAGATTCCGTCAATTGGGCTTAGACCCTTGGTCCATGTTTCGACCGGTGGGCTGGGTAAATGGTAGCCCTGCCTCTCTGCATAAAGAGCTCCCTCATTGAGAGGACCTCTAACATGGTCGACATAATCCTCGCCTCCCAGGTTGCCTGTGAGTTTCCAGGTAACATCGCTCTGGTCGTGTCCGGCCAAGTCATAGTTAAGCACACCTCGGGGTGATCTCATGGTGTTGGAGCCCACAGTCCACTCCTCATCCAAACCCATGTGATCAATGAGGATCGTAAAGGTGTGTACCTCATCAGCTCCCAGCTGCGGCAGTGCGAAGGTTGCATTGGCGGACGCTGCCGACTTGTTTCCCACCGTGCTGCCGAGGAAACTGCTATCAAGAAAGATGGACGCCCCGTAAGCTGTTCCACCCTGGGTTTCCACCTTGAATGTGGTCTCATTCCCCTTGGCGGTAAATTTGCCACGATAGATGAGACTTCCAGCATGATAGCCATAATCACTAGCATAGAGACTGGTCGGAGTGGTGAGAGCGCGGCTCGTGTTGTTCGTGGTCGCGAATGATGCCAATGTCCAGGCGTCATCGTCGTAGTCGCCTTGGATTTCTGGTAAAGAATCGATGTAGTACCATTGCAGGTCTTTGAGGGTAGGGACGGCAAATTCGGGCGCGATGTAGGTAAGGTTGGATGATATTGCCCCATTCTCGTCAACGGAGAACTCAACCTCTTGTCCATTAAAAGTAAGAGTCTTCAAGTTCTTGGGAGCACCACCAACAATCCACAGAGGACTAGTTGCATTCAGATCTCCCGTAATATCGAGTGATGTCTCTGTAACATTGGCCGTTCGAAGAAGATATCCGGACTTGGCGACAATATTGACATCCTCGGTGTTGGTGTATAGAGAGTTCCCACTTGGGATTACCCAAAAGTTGTATGCTGTGTTACGATCTATTGTGCTTTAGTACAATATTCTCCTACCAAGGCATGGCTCAAGCACCTACCAACAATATAGACTTGCAGGTCTCCAATAGTGACATATTGAGCCGTGGCACTTGTAAGCCAGTTCACAATCACGCTTGTTTCAGTGCTGTTCACCAGCACGTCTAATGAAGCGTTGATTTCGGAGCTGCTTATTCCGATTTGAGAAACTGCCAGCTCGTGCTGTTCTCCAGGGCCTCCATAAACCACGAGCACTGTACCATTCCCGTACTTTTGCCTACTATGTTTTAATTAATGTCATTTTAAGCATAAATCGTATTACATACCATGTGAAGATTTCAGCTGTTGAATAAAGCAGCGTCGTTCCGCCAAGATCATAGTCTGAGACATGGATTTTCGAATCACGGCCGTTGAGTGTGAGACTACCGCCAAGCTGGGGTACTGTGATATTTCCTGAGCTGCTCCCATCGAGTCTCAACTTGTAGGTTGTAGCTTCTGTCGAATTGAAGAGGCTATGTCTGATGGTAGTGTTAAATTGTCAGCAAGTATTCACTAATTATTCTATGGGTAACTATACCTGACGACATAGAATTGTGTCTCATTACTCTTCAGCGGAGTGACATACACATCTGAAGATGTGGTGTACTGAGTGGTACTCGGTGTACCTGGCGTGACGGTGAGGTAGGCCGGAGACGCGACGAGAAAGTTGGCTTGAAGCTTCATCTCGCTGTACTTCTCTCGAGCAACGCTCCTATCTTCAGCAATCGTAGCTCCGTAGTCATAAGAGGTATAACCCCCAGGATGACCAAGGTTACCCCAGTTGGAACCACCGAAAATCATGTAAAGATTATAGATGGTGACCCCAAAGCCGTAGTTGTTCTTGTAATATACTCTCTCGAATTCATAATTCACCAGGGAAAGGCATTTATCGAAGCCCACACCTCCCCAAGGATCGAAAGCGCCGCCTTGGAACTCGACGATTGAATATGGAGTTGATGGGGATTGTTCCAGGTGCAAGGTGCGGAAATTAGTATTGAAGCTGGTCCATCGCGAGGGGTTACTGCAGTCAAAGCCCAATGGATAGCCATCATGTCCGTAAATATCGACTGGTGCGGGTTGCCCGGGCGCGTTGTGTCCGTATGGTGAAGCATCGTTACTGATTAGTGGTACGACGATACCATTCTTACGAAATTGATCTTCGACGTATTCCATGTAGTCGGCATTGGGGAATGGGATTCCAGAGACAGCTTGGCTGTACTCATTCTCGGGCTGTACGAGGATCACAGGCCCTCCATTGGTAATTTGCGCATTGGATATACTCTTCAAAACAGAGGTCATGTAACTGGCATACGTTAGCAAAGCCACTTTATATTTTTGGATGATCTTCTAACTTCTCTGTCGTGGCCAGGTAATCTGTTGCATTGGTTCGGAGATAGCCTTCTACGCGTTGTAGCCATCCAGGGTACCCTCCGCCGGATACCTCAGCGTTGATGTACGGACCAGGACGCTACGGGAAGTTAGCATTGGTACCACTGATTCCATGTTGTAAAGCAAGACTCACAGCTAATAGATAAATGCCAGCCTTGGATGCGGCTTCAAATAGTGGCTCGAGTGCAAAGACGCCTTCTGCCGAGTACTCGCCGGGCTTACCTTCCAGCAAGGCCCAGTCTACATAAAAGGAGACACCGGTAAACCCTAAGGAGCGGATCTTTTGCAGAATATCCAGCCATAAGCTCGGCACAGGTAGTCTGGATTGGAGTGAGTATGAATAACCAAAAACTTTAAGAGCCTTTCTCATGTCGGCATCCCCATCACGAACCTGAATGCATGAAATTCTCCGCTAAAGAACAAGACCCGTTCCCCATTGACGAAGATGGAATGCTCGTCCCAAGTCACCTGAATAGGTTTAGTTGACAGTTGACCGTAAGGAGTAGATGGTATATTCGCAAGGTACACGTACAACATCTTGGAGAGGATCTCTAGCGTACGGTCGGACTTTGAGATTTTGTTGAAAGCTGCCCACCGTGAAAGCCACAAAGCTCAGGCAGCTCCATATGAAGAAGCTGAGATGGAATACTCTTGTATACATGTTTACTTTAATGTTCCAAGCTCATGTCACAAAAGATTACAATCTGCGGAGGTGAGTACTGCCCTGAGTTGGGAGCTTGCTAGTTCCCTCAGCTCTTGGGTTTTAAGAGAAGTCGAAGCCTTTTTAAGTTACCAACCAGTTGCTCGAACCGCCTTTCGCGGATTGACCTATAGGCGCATATTCACAATGCATTCGGCTTCTCGTGTTACTGCCTCCCGCTTGGCTGGACCCCGCTCGGTTAGGCAAGGTTACATTACCGTTACCACCGGTGGAAGCAGTATAATGACGACACTAAACATTGCATTGCTGGGGTTAAACAGCACCGGAATGCACCCCAAGCCTACCTTTTATGCTTTTAACAGCGGTCCCTTGATCGGGATACTGTTGGTAGCAATAGAAAAGAGGGGACTGTTTGAAAGTTTTGGGTCTTTTCAATTGGAAGGAAATAAGTGCACCAATTGAATGGCCAAGCCTGTTGCAAGGTTGCCATCATACCCGGCGTTGGTTGACTCGATCCGACCAGGCTGACTCGCACGCTCGGCTGATGGAAAATTGCGACGTTGAGCTTGTCCATTGCAAATCAAAACGGTCCCTGCAAATTTATGGGTATGGTGTATGCTGTACAAAGGATGCAAATGCAATTGAAGATCGTTCTCATCCATAAAATTATGTGTGAACTAGGTGCATTTCTTGTGGCTTCCAGTTGTGTGCCCCGGAGGCTACCATACTTCATAGCCACTTTGTGCGTATCAACAATTAATGGATTGATATGATTTACCTTGTATAAATACACAACAAACTTTCCAACGGTCTTTGCAATCTTATTTTGCGCGTGAACGCTTCCTGTTAGGAGATGGTTGCTTCCAATAATGTTATATGAGGTTTGTTTGCTCTCAATGAGAAGCAGTCATGTCAATTCTCATGTCAATTCTTTCTCCAATGCCGAGTATGCCATAGATAGGAACTGCTGCTATAAGTTTCTTTTAGGAGTTTCGGGCGGCTTTAGATCGACTTTCCCGAATATCTCGGCTCGTCTCGAGGCTTTGTTCTTGTAAGCATGCATCATAAGAATTGTAGCTTCTGACACATTCTCTCCGGGGTTGTGGCCATCTTAAAAAGATGACCCATCTAATCATGAAATCTCAACGGTCCCAAGTATAATGTTATGTACCGTACGCTTGTCCAAGCCCTCATGTTAATCTTGCGGTCGTCAACATGTGTTCCCGACAACCCATAGCTGCCACCCAGTACTCAGCAACAACATGGGCGTTACTGTCTTTCTCGCAGGCCGTGTGGGAGATGCACAACAGCACATGCCCTCCTCGAGTGTGGGAGCTGAGGGAGGCGCGAATCAATGCTTCAAGCGTCCTAGCTGTGTCGGGAGGGGGAAACAGCATATCGGTCTGTTTGGCGATGCATTCCTGTATGATAGCTACGGTTACAGAGAAAAGTGTTCCCAGAGTCATTAGAGCGACCCAGGCGAAGCATATATTGGATATTAATGATTTGGCCCAGCACCTAATCACAATAAAAGGATCATATTACAGTATGAAATTCTGTTTTCATTGCCAAACTCATGGGCTTTGCTGGCAGCCACAAGGCAGTTTTATGCAATGCGACCCTATTACAAACCCCATGCACTAATTCTGCTATGCATCAGTTCCATGACATTGAACCCCACAATTGCGCTTTTTTATGTGCCAATATAACTTGTTGATTTATAGCAGAACACACACGTCATATTCAATTGGCAACAATGTTGAGGCATATTATGAGTGTCAATTTGTTTGTCATTCAATTCGTACTCTCAACTCCTAGGAGTCCTGTGCCTGACCAATGCCATATACCGGCACATGAAATCAATGCCCATCTTTTGAGGCTACCCTTTTACCACAACTCCATTCGCAATTATGAAAGCATTTACAAAGTGCCAGCAGTGTTGAAGTCCTTGAGGGCAATAGCAACACGCTTGGACATGGTCTTCTCACCCTCGCGAACCCAGACACGGGGGTCGAAGAACTTCTTGTTGGGCTTGTCAGCACCGTCGGGGTTGCCGATAGCGGTCTTGAGGTACTCGTGCTTGCCAACCATGTAGTCGCGGATACCCTCGGTGTAGGCGAACTGCATGTCAGTGTCCATGTTGACCTTGACGACACCGTGGCTGATGGCGTCGAGGTACTCGTGCTTCTCGGAGCCGGAGCCACCGTGGAAGACGAAGAAGACGGGCTTCTTCTCGTTGATGCCCTTCTCGCCCTTCTTGGCCAGCTGCTCAGCAACGTAGGCCTGGTGCTTGCCGAGAAGCTCGGGGTGCAGCTTGACGTTGCCAGGCTTGTAGACACCGTGAACGTTACCGAAACCGGCAGCGATGGAGAAGAAGGGGGAGATGGGGGAGAGGGTGTTGTAGATGTTCCAGATATCCTCGGGCTGAGTGTACAGGGAGTTGTTGTCAACGTCCTCGTTGTTGACACCATCCTCCTCACCACCGGTGATACCAATCTCCTGTAAATGTGTTAGTCAGATATCTCACGACTGATTTTGCGTGTAGAAGTCTTACCATCTCCAGCCACTGCTTCATGGGAGCAGCACGCTTCAGGTACTTGGCGGTGGTCTCGACGTTGTAGTCGACGGGCTCCTCAGAGAGATCGATCATGTGGGAGGAGAACAGGGGCTCGCCGTGCTCCTTGAAGTACTTCTCATCGGCGTCGAGCATGCCGTCCAACCAGGGCAGCAGCTTCTTGGCGCAGTGGTCGGTGTGCAGGACGACGGGGATGCCGTATGCCGGGGCAATGGCACGGATGTAGTGGGCAGCGGCAACAGAGCCCTGGATGGAGGCGGACTGGTCCTTGTTGTCAACGCCCTTACCGGCGAAGTAGGCAGCACCACCTTGCGAGGTCTGCAGGATGATGGGCGACTTGGCGTCGCGGGCGGCCTCGAGGGAGGCAATAACGGTGGACGACGTGGTCACGTTGATGGCGGGGATGGCGAACTGGTTCTTGCGAGCGTACTCGAAGAGGGCCAGGACATCGTCACCGACGATGACACCGGACTTCCGGGACAGAACGTCTTGAGCACCCATTTTGTTGATGATATTTCTTTTTAAATGTATTGAGGTGTAGGAAGGTCTCGTAAGGTCGTAGGCGATGAATTGAGTCTACCAAAAAAAGGAACTCAAAAGGCTCGTATCGCTTGGTTTGTTGTTTGTAGGGGGTATAATGTGATCTGTAAAGTTTGAAAGAGAAGAAGAAGGTTAGCTCTTGATGGCGGGGTTTTATTGCAGCAGAAAACACAATGAGTCGAGCAAGCAGAGCAGGAGCAAATGGAGGGGTTTTCTGTCCCTCCCAGGGTATGTCATAGCCCACTATCGATAGATGGGCTAGGCTAAGGACAACAGGAGACGCCGCAGCCTCTGGGCAGGGCCGAATATGGTGGGGATACCCAAGGCCCTTCGACAAGCTTCGTATTACGTTGGTGTGGATAAGTGACGGTCCTGAACGCAAAGCCGGTCCACTGCTTGGTCCAGCCGGCCTATGGTATCACCGTCAAGTGTCGAGACTGTGACGCTGGAATTATGGGACGAGGCGGCTCCCGCCTTGCCTAGGACGCAGGAGTATGGAAAGCCGCCCGATCCAATGACGGCCGAAACGTGAAATAAATGCCGCTCCATTGGTGCATTCGATCGTCCGCCTCCGAGTGCCGACTCAAGAACTTTTGTGTGTGTCTCTAACTCTTAAAATTTTCTGTGCCGTGTCTGGTTGTTTTGTTGAGCAAGCAAAAAAGAACTCTGAGCTGCTGAATTGTAGCTTCTCAGCTTACAGCTCTGAGCTTGAGCTTTTTGGCCGACCTTCAACAGAACTAATTGCCCATTATAGCCTACCAAATTGCTGTTCAGTCACTGCCGGAGCCGGCAGAAACCTAGCAAGCTGTAGATATGGATATAATTATGTGCTTCTCATTCGACTGCATCCAATTGCGCATTCGGTCGTACTCTTTTAGTTCTCCTTTTACCACGGTGAGAGTCCTCAGTCTATTCGCTGCTGAGTATATCCAGAGTGGGCTGCTGACTAGTAGGTCCTTTGGGCTGTCCGTGTGTTTTTTTCTGGGCAATGGCGGGGTAAAAGGAAATAGCAACGAAAGTAAAAGAAGCTCATGGCAAGGTTACTTACACCGATTGCGGCGCGCGAGATTTTCTCTTGGCCGACAGGAAACTGTGTTCAGATTGAAATCTGTAATCTTCAGGAGAAATGTTCTGTTGGGAATGAATTGCAATCGTCTTTTCTGTCTCGATGATGTGCTGCTTTGTTCAGAAGGACGTCAAACAGCTAGATCTCCCCCCAAGGTGGGGTTGAGCCCGTTCTTAAATCGTCATCGTTGCTCTCGGGTACCGAGAAAGCTTCCCCTCGTCCTTCCGTGACCCGCCGATGTGGTGCGGGATTGTTCCCCAGGTACGGGAACATGCGGAAGGGTTTCCTACCATTGTGATCATATGATGCCGGTCACGATAATAAAACCCATGCTTTCAGACCGATCGGGGATTGGGACAGGTGAAGGGCAGAGCAAGAACGTTTGCATTGTGGAAGGCTTTATGGTCTCTATTTATGTTGTTTTTCGTCCAAAGAGGTTATCAGCGTCTCAGTCTGATCTCAGACACGCGGCCATCTAATAATTCATCCTTCAAGTGAGGCCGTGGCTGTGAATAATGAAGATATTGAATGGCTGTTATATATGTATTTTTTCTGTCTCTTGGCAACGAGCGTCAATCTCGATCGACCGTGGACAATGTACGCCAACCTACCTACTCAGTGAATTGGAGTCACCCGGCACACCCTGCGAAATTTCCGTCCATTTCCCGTGAAAATAACCTCGGACCTGAGGTGCCCAGTGGAGTCCTCGTCAAGAGAATGCCCACCACGACATTCGTGGAAATATGTATGCACTTCCTCTGCCATATCTTTATTAAACGGTCCATTCAGATAAAAATGGATGAGTTGGCAAAAGATTGGCACGCGTTTTTTACTGAGTTCAGCTCGTGGTATTTGTACAGTAAGTGACTATCTAATCAGGCACAAAAGTGTGCCGATGCCACAATATTTACATTTCATGCTTTAAGCATCTCAATGTAAGAGAAACTCGCGGTTAGTAGGGCCTTGGCCGCAGAATGAACAATCATAAGATTGTACGGGAAAATAATCTGCAAGGCGCCCAAACAATGCTCCACGAATGTAGCTGAGTTCCGATGCTAGATACAAACCAACAATAACGCCGTCATCTGGCAGAAGAGTCAGCCCCTTGCTGACCATTCGAGTTACATAAGACATGCTGTCAGTAACCTTACGAATGGGGCTCAAATAGCCCACAAGTGACACGACAAGTTGCTGTCGGTTCCTGGTTTGCCCCTCTCCCCAGATCATCGATCACACTAGTCGGTTTGTTTCGAGCCACGATATCCAATGCGGAGTTCTCATTCTTGTGATCCACTTGGGATGCACTCGAGTATAGGGACAAGTCGGCATTGAACCCCATAAAGTCCTTCAGCCTGTTTTGGAGCAGCCGCTTGAGCCATCGCCAGGCTCTCAAACTGCGGCCACGCAAAATCCACCACCAGTTGCCCAGAACAACTTGCAGCCCCCAATAAAGGCTACTATTATCCAAGTTCTCTCCAGCAACCTCACCTCCGACTGACTGGTCATCTCCACTCGAGTCAGGTCTATGCCGCGTCCTGTCCGCCGTTTTTGTCGTGGTTCTTAGCAACGCGAATTCATCCTAAGATTCGCTTGATGCTGGATCGGCACGCCCCTCCAGCTCATAGAACAAGAGATAAACTTCCCTCTGCATTCCGAGAACATCGCTCGTCTTGGCTTCCTTGACCTTTTCATCGCTGATGCGCCACCATCGCTCTGGCTGTCGTCTCTTGCGCGGTCGGGGAGGACCCTCGGAAATCTCACCCGTGGCAGATACAACGGGTATTCCATTCGGTAGGTTTACCGTGCCATTGGTAGAGCGTTTGCCAGCAGGGCTTCCCGAGCGACTATTTCTTGCCGATAGCGATATTCTGGACAGAGTTGACTTGGCCGATGCGGCAACAGATTTCAAGCTGACATTATCCGAATCACGCTCTTTGGAACCGCTTGCAGGGGTGTGATGCGACGAGGAGCGTCCATTGGTGCTGGGTGATGAGCGAGGGATGTTATCGACAGATGGTTGGGGAAGATCGACGAGCGACGGATTGGGCGACCCAGATCCCGAATTTGGGGACAAAAGGTCAGGCGTCGACGTTGCAGGACTGCCCTCAATAGGTTTCGGTAGAGCGCGTACTTGAGGAGTTACAGCTGCGGGCGACGGTGCAGGGCTTGGCTGTGCGGATTTGGCAAATGCAACCGATTGTTGAAAGGGGTGCGGTGTCAAGAAGGGCATAGCTAGATTTTGCCGGCGAAACGACTCATAATGCCCACTATGGTGGTTGCCTTTATGTGTGACCGTCGCTAGAAGTTTGTACCTTTTCTGATTCCGAAGCCCACCCATTGGTAGCAACTCAGGGAACGACACTTTGGCTGAGTTCTTGGTCGACATACTAGCATCGTAGATGGAACGTGACAAATGGATGGCCAGAACCTTGGGAAAGCTGGTTAAACGGGTGTGTCTTGCGATTCTGCGCTTCGGCGCGAATTTAGTGTCTGGCAGTACTACATCTGCTGGTGGCTCCTCGGGATTCGTGTCAATCGCGTGCTGGAGTTTCTCGATGTCCTCTGTCGCTTTTGCTTTGAAGTCTTCCGATGTAGAGCTTGCCAGCTCGGCCTGTAATATCTCCTTGGCATGAATCAGGCGGCATTTTTCACATTTGAAATCATCAATGTACTCCGTCTTGAACTGGCCATCCAAGCAGGCATTCAACGAAGTGGAACTTGCTTGTGGAACGCTCAGCGTGAGGGTACAGAATGTGCTCTCAGTCGGCCGGGGCTTGAAGTGACATGTCTGGCACTCGACCTGACTTTCGTATTTGCCTTCCATGGGGAAGCCCTCCTCGTCCTCGAGTTCCAATTCTGCGTCGTCCTCGGTCTGTGCCCTGGATAACGTCGGCTCGGAATCCTGAGTAGCTTCGCCCTTATCGAAATCCTTGCCTAGTTTGAGGCTTGCAAGTCGCTTGTCCACTGCTGTGGTGTCTATCGGGGCAGCTGCGCCAGCTTCTAATCCGGCTTCACCTTTCCGCCGAGCATGCTGTCTCGCCCTTTTACCAGCGTGGTATTCATCACATAGCCTCTCGGCAACGACTTGAAGAAATTCTTGAGCATCCTGCTGTTGCCTGCTGATGCGCTGCTTAAAGGCAACCTCGAGCACCTTGACGAAATTGGTGGCGGAAATGGTCTTCTTGTAAATGGGCCGCTCGTTCAGGGCGTCGAGAATTGCCTTGAGGCCTTCGGTAACAATGCCAGTCTGAAGACCCTCAATCTTCCATGTGGGGTCATCCTTGCGATGCGGATCCGACACGGGCTCGTGATAGACCCAGCGCTCGTCGATATGTCTCCGGTGCGTTTCGCGAATCAGGTAGACGCGGAGGTCGGTCAGGCCGGCGAGCGCCTGCAGAACGGAGTTGATGAAACAATCGTTGGCAGGATTGCTCAGGCCGACAACGCCCTTCTTCCGGGCAGAATTCGAGTCGCTGTCGATGAAGTAGGTCGGGGCAAAGACGTAGACCAGCGTGATGGCCGCCAGAGATGCGCCGGCCGCATAGGTAGCGACGGTGAGCGGCTTCTCTGGCATGGTGGCCGTGGGCTGGCTCGTTAACCGTTGGGGCAAGGCAACGGATGAGCTTGCTCGTTACTCTAACGGCGGCGGCTGCAATGGCTGCAGGCTTCAGGCTTCAGGCAGGCAGCAAGTATTTACGGTTGAGGGAGTGATATCTGTCGGGGTTGCTGAGTTCGAAGCTGCATTTTCCCGTTCTGCCCCGAAGACTTTGGTAGTGGAGAGTAGGCGAAGATGAGCGACAGGGATGGGCGCCGATGGTGAAATTTGCGAAAGGCACAATCTCCCTAATAAAGAGCCTGCCTAGGTAGACTAATAATGACCCAGGTCAGCTCGCGGAGAAATGTAGCGCATACAGAAGGCGAGCTAATAAAGACGGCTTATCACCAAGGGAGAGAGGAAAACGTGGGATTTTGTTACTGCCGTTTGCTTGGCATCACCTTCCGTCACAGTCGTCGATTCATGCAGTACATGCGCCTTGATCTTAGGCCTTGCACGGCGATCAATCGTGCTCCATGTTTGAAAGGCCGGCTGCTGAGACCTTGGAGACTGGGCAATCAGTGGCTTTTGAGATGTTTTTCAGCAGCTTCTTCGGATGAAAACTGCGCACCTCATTTCCAATCTCGTCACCCCAGTCCTCGGTTATCGCTGTAATAATGACTGTTGCGTGATCTGCAGTGGATTTGGCGGTTGATTTCCCTTGCGACCCGTTTTTCGGGCTCGGGTGAACCACATTTGGCACAGTTTTACCCCACAAAGTTAAGTGAGCCATGGGCCTGGAAACAAGACAGGGTTCAAATCAGACGTTTCCTTGCCATGATTGATGCCTTGTGCTATAGCAGCTCCAGGATGTAATTGCGTATATTATACTTCAGTCAGCTCTGTTTTGCGGCCTTTCTTTACATCAATACATTATCATGAATAGTTTTTATCGCTAGGACAGCTTGCTCGAGGAGTAATAGGGCGGCAGACGACAACAACAATAACTACATATCAAGTCTATATGAGCTACGCATCATTCCAACTCAGCCACCTGTGGATGCGGCACTGCAAGTTGAGGCACGTCAACGATTTGCTGCCCTCTATCATCCCAGAGCTCACCAGCAAGCGCTGTTCCCATCAACCATTCTGAGTTTGAATCCAAAAATGTCTTTCTCTCCGGTATTCCTATTTTAAAAGCCACCAGTCGCAGTCGATCATTCTCGTGGTCATCGATCTCGCGCCTCGGACGTGGCTTCAGCACCACTGTGTGTTCTCTGACCTCTGCTAGCACAATTGTAAGGGCAGTTTGTGTCCTCGCACGTCGTAGGTACACTTCCCTAAAGTCCAGGCTCTGACGAATGTTGCCAATGGCTCCCGTTAGAACGACGTGATGTAAGTGTGAAAGGTCCGCCAAGTTCTCCCAAAAGTCCACGTCGCACGACGGCCTGTTGAGCGCCAGCCGTTGGAGCTTCGGCCATCTGTACAATATAGACTTTGGCTCCCCTCCCTCGTCACGGATGCTGAGGCGAGCGGCATTCCGGGTGCAGACAAACTCCTCCAAGTTTTCCAATCTTTCAAACCCCTCCAGCAACACGGGGCCGACATTTAGGTGATCAATCCAAGGTGGCAGACTGTCAAATGGCATGTCCACGATCAATTTCTTTAGGGTATTGCTCGTGTAGCCAAACAGGTCTCGAACCCAAGCAGCAACGGGCAAGTTGTCCATGACGGAGCCAAACGGCGCCAAATACATGGCGTGGATATTGTGGAACACTGATGGTACGGCAAGCTTGGACTCACGAGATGACTCCAAGCAGAGCAAAAAACGGCGAAGTCTATCATCGCTATCAAGGACGATGCAGTGCTGCTGCATCCTGCGGACCGCAAAATCGTGTGATGCGTGATTGACTAGGCTGAAGCTAAGCAGCAGCTGCGTCGCTTGGTGAGAGGCGGGGATTAGAGTCGTCGGATTGGATGGGAGATAGCATGTCATCACATTCAGAATGAGCTCCAAAGGGAGCCGGGAAATCTGGGAGTCCATCTCAAACACAAGGTGGACGATTGTTTATAAGTCCTGATAGGTCCAATGCAGTACGACGAGACATCACAGCTGCGTGCAAAGTCCAATGGCAGATAGGCTGGGTTACTTGGTTGGGGTATTTTGTAGCGCATTGAAAAGGAATCGCACGAAAGGTGGAGTCAAGCGAAATGCGCGTCCGGGAAGTATGCAACTAAGCAGAACAAGCCTGGGAAATATGCAGATACTGATAATAGTGAATTGTGTGATTCAGATCGGCAGAGTATACGGGGAGAATCTATAGCAGGATACGGATGGAGTCTTTTGTCCTAAAACTTTAATAATCTGTGCTCGGTCTAACAAGAAATAGTATACTGTTCCCGTTGGCGGAATTGTTGATCCCAGTGACAACTCTATACACCCAATGGAATGCAGTCTCACAGCATGACAATTTCAGAATCCAGATCTTCGAGCCAAGGCCAAAAATAAATCTAAATCCATACGGATGTTCAAGTGCGCGCATGCTTTCCGAACGCGTTGAACCACAATCTCCTCACATACTTTGGCGAGTGTATGAACGCCCAGACTATGACAAGTACGGAGATTCTCTTTGAAGCGTCGCCATGGATGATGGCACGATAAAGTTCGAGGTATGACCCTTGACAATTGCTCTCGACCTAGATGGGATGTACAGCCAACCAAAGCCATATCTTTGCACCAATGAGTGTAGTAGTCGTATTGATATCATCTCAATCAACAGTATGCAACTCGTGAGCCGAAGCGAACTCGTATTCAACACAGGGGACAACAAGAAATGAGCCAAACTATATGGAGACCACGGCATAGGAACAGGAACAGTCATACTATACAATTTCTACAACTCCCTCTTAAAACTAGGAGTTGATTCTTAAAGAAGTTGGCGTAAACATCATGGCGTGCTCTGCGTTATGGATGCCAAGCTTCGTGGCCTCGTATCTGTCATTTCTCCTACCCAAAATGGTAGCATTGCAAGCATTTTGGGCCTGTCGGCAAGCAAATCGTTGCCGGGGGCCAGGGCTACATCCAAGCAAAGCAGGGGTTGACACGGACAGATCCGCTGGATACGAGCAAACCTGCCGCTGTTATTGGCAAGCATCGCATGATTGCCAGAATCGTTCTTTAAGGGAATATTTGAGCGCTTAGAGATGATTTGAATCAAGTATTATAATAGACAAATCCCCTCTTCACCACTGAGGAGGAAGTGATGCTGACAGAGTTTGGGATAGCCTCAAAGCTGCATAGTCTGTACATCGCGACAAAATGCGCGCGACCTGCATCTCAGTGGCACTAGCCATTGCTGGGCACGCCACAGCACAGCATCTATCTGCACGTCAGTCAGAAAACGGCACAGTTTCGAGCGATGCGACGCCACGGAGATACATTGTTGAATTGAAGTCACGCGACCAAGGCACTCGTGTGGCAGAAAAGTAAGTATACATCCTGAAAGGTGTTTTTATTCTCATGCAATGCAAGTCGCATATGCTTGTCATACCCTTTAATCTGTCCCAATTATACATGGTAGCAATTTGATCACGTCTTTCCATTGAAGAGGCTAACATATTAATTGACAAGAGTCGCTACCATCGACGGATTGCGAATTGTGAAAACATTCGATCATGATATTTTCCCAGCCGTCAGCGTCGAGTGCGACCACGCTTGCGACGCTGCGTCCATCACCGCCGCGCTTGACGACAATGAAGATGACGGTGGTGTCGTGGCTACCGTCTTCAAATCGACTCCGGTGCGACTCTTCCCGACAATCGAGGGAGAGTCATATAGCGACGATGCCGCGGCCTCAAACTATTCTGTTCATGGTTTGACCGGAGTTGAGCAGCTCCATGCCGCTGGTATAATCGGAGAGGGCGCTACAGTCGCCATAGTTGACAGTGGTGTTCAATACACGCACCCAGCTGTAAGAGTCTCCCGTTTTCCTCTTTTTTCAAATCAAGTGTTCCTTCGATTGCATTTTCGAATGCTCCATTAACACCTTGCTCTACATCCTATCTGAACTCTCAATGGCTTTCATGACCAACGCTAAAGCTTTGTATTCAGCTGGGTGGTGGTATCGGCGACAACTATACTGTTATTGGTGGATATGATCTGGTAGGCGATGGAGGTTAGTCAAAACTCTGAAAAAAAGATGGAAAAACCCTGGAGAGAAGCTAAGAACTACAATCCGCGGACAGACTGGCCGAACACAGCCCCGGAGCCTGACAATGATCCTATGGACCATTTTGGTCATGGAACTCACGTTGCCGGAATCGTAGCCGGCAAGAGTGACCAGTACGTCAAACCAATCTGGTATGAAACCAAAATATACTAACTTGGCAGGTTTGTTGGAGTCGCTCCCGGAGCAAAGATTCTGTCCTTCAAGGTCTTTACCTCGAGTGGCTATTCCAATGAAGAGACGGTCATTGACGGCTTTCTGAAAGCCTTCGACTCTGGGGTAAGTCTTGACTGTCATCAGTCTATCCAAAATGAGCTGCAGGATTGATCCGATATGAAATAGGCAGACATCATTTCCGCGAGTCTAGGCGAGAAGAGCGGCTTCACCAGCAATGCTTGGGCCGTTGTCGCTTCTAGAATGGTGGATCAAGGTGTCGTTGTCACCATTGCCGCTGGTAATGATGGCCAAGACGGAGCCTTTGACATGAGTAATGGCGCATCCGGCGCTCATGTACTCACAATCGCCGCATCCGAGCCTGATGAGTTTCCGGGGCAGGAGTTCACCGCCAATTTCATTCTCGATGGCGAATCTAACCAAACCTCGCTGGCCTACTACGGTGGTTCAGCATCTTTTCCGAGTACCGTGGTAGACTGGCCGATTGTACCAGTGACTTTGAACGCGTCAGTGGAGGCTGATGCGTGCTCTCCTCTGCCTGCCGACACAGCCAATATGACCGGAACCATTGTTCTTATTCGGTACGGTGGTTGTTCACTAAGGACAAAACAAGACAACATTAGCCCGTTTTCCCCGCAGTATATTCTGTTTTACGAGGATGACGGGCCTTTCCAGACACCAGTCACTGGTGCAACTGTTGGTCTTACCCAAGCGATTGAGGCGAGAGCCGGAGAGGCTATCGTAAACACCATCATCGAAGGTGGCAATGTGACGGCTTCCTTTAATGTGACGTCTGGTCACTATGTAGGACTTTTTGATGCCGGCGGTAAGTGAATGCCATGTCCAAATATCGATACTTGAACGGCCAACTCAATTGTTGGTGTCCGATCGATGAGACCGCAGTCGACTAACAAGGCAACAGGTGGACGTCCAGCACTTTACAGCAGCTGGGGAAGCACTTTCGATTTAGCACTAAAGCCGGATATTGCTGCGCCTGGAAGCAAGATTCTGAGTACATATCCAACAGACGCTTACCAAGTCCTCAGTGGAACGAGTATGGCTACACCATATGTTGCCGGTGTCGCTGCTCTTTATGTCGGAAAGTTCGGTGGTCGAGCGGCGAACGCGAATGATCCCACCTGGGCAAAACGTCTCCATGCACGTCTCATGTCCACAGCGCACGCCGTTGCATGGGCCGATTGGTCTACGAGCGCCACCGACTATGGCTTCTTTGCGCCCACGACTCAGGTTGGCGCTGGTTTCATTGATGCCACCAAGCTATTTAATTACACTACAGAGTTGAGTTTCGAGGGACGCAAGTTTGAGCTCAACGATACGGCCCACTTCGTGGGCACGCACTCGGTGGATATCACCAATACTGGCAGTGAGGCTGTCACCTATGAGTTCTCCCTGCAGCCGGCAGGTGGCTACGAGTCTTGGACTCCCCTTCCACCTGGAAGCACGGAATACGCCGTCCCAGGTTTTGAGCTATACGCCTATGTTACTCCTGAAGAGATGATACCAGATGTCATTCTGCCACAGGCCTTGACCATTGGTCCGGGTGATACGGCGACGGCTGAGTAAGTTCGCTGTAATTATTTCCATGGTCTATATGGCGAGATCGCTAACAGTGATAATCAGATTCACATTCACTCAGCCTCAGGGATTAAACAGCTCCAACATACCCGTGTATAGCGGCAAGGTGCTCGTTAGCGGGAATAATGGGGAAGAGCTCGGCGTCCCGTACTTTGGTAAGCAGAGGAGATGTGTACATATCCAGCAAGATAACTTACATGCCAACAGGTGTCGGGTCTGACCTGAAGAGCGAGATTTCCCACGTCTTCGACTATGGAAAGTTGTATCCCTACATGACCTCAGGTATATACAATACCAAAATAGATGTCAAGTCAAAGTACGTGGGCCCTCCTATATGACTGGAACTTCCTTTATTTACAGACCATAGCTTCACATTCAATCTGTCGTATTCCTCACAAGATTTCCCCAAGCTCTTTTCCATGTTGGTTTGGGGCTCAGAAGAACTGCGCTGGGATGTGAGTTTTGATGATACCCTCTGCCCGAGTAGACTAGCCAACCATTGACACCGCTTCCAGATATTCGACGGCGACTACATCGAGTCGGACTGGGCGTACCCACCAGTCCCCGGCCAAAATCACTTTGTTGGCTCGGCCACAAGCTGGAATGGAACTGATGTGAGTCTCAAAGTGATGTTATTCATGAGTTTTCTGGGATTCCATAGGGTAGAAGAGCTGACACAATCCAACTTCTTAGGCTTCCTCATGGTTTGATCCTGCTACAAACAGCGAGGATGATATTTTCTCGTTCCCACTCTATGCGGTTCCCAGAGATACTCAAGGAATTTACTACTGGCTTGGCAGATACGCCAATGGTACACAAGCGCAACCCGGATCTTACAAGTACGTCTAGGTGATACTTCTCATATTTTCATTACTGACACATTGAATCAGGTTCAGGCTGGCTGCGTTAAGACCATTCGGGGACCGGACTGTCGCCGAGGATTGGGACATTTTCGCCACGCCCGATATTACATTCCTTGCTGGCGCATAACCGCTGATTTTTTATCCTAATTTGCGCGGGCAATGTCTTGACATATCTGCCTCACCAGATTGAACGTTTGCAAAACCAATGAGAGACACTGCATATGATTTATTGAGATTAACTTCTAATTGAGTGCGTGAATATTGTCCCGTTTATCAGACTTTCGCTTCAGTGATCCAGTCATGTGCATCACTGAGATACTTGTGGGCGCGGAGATCTCCCGACCTGGCGTGGCCCTCAAAATTCTCTGCTCTGGCACACCTGCCACACAACCTGCCAATTTCTCCAGAAGCTTTCGGATCCACAACTTCTTGGTATGTCTGCGTCTTGAGGTATTTCCCTACCCATAGTCCACCAGTGTAACGTCCTGCTCCTCGTGTAGGGAGGACGTGATTCGTTCCGATACACTATTCGAGTAGACGGTTAGTTATGACCGATGATTTATGATGGAAAAGACATAAGACTCACCTTGTCGCCATAGCTCACGCACGTCTTCTCGCCCAGGAAGAGCGCACCATAGTTTCGCATCTTTTCCAGGGCTTCTCTGGGCTGCTGAGTAAAAATCTGGACATGCTCGCTCGAATAGACATCTGCCAGTTCGTAGGCCTCATCCAGAGAATCGACAACAATGACTTCACCAAACTCTCGCCACGAGGTGCCGGCCAGCTCTGCAGTTGGCATCTTTTTTAGGATCTCGTCGACGTAGCGTATCGATTCTCGGCCAACGGACTCGCTGGTGGTAATGAGCACCGCCGGCGAGTCTGGGCCGTGCTCGGCCTGAGACAAAAGGTCCGTGGCAATGGTGAAAGGGTCGGCATGGTCATCTGCCACGATCAAGACCTCGGTCGGGCCAGCGAGCAGGTCGATACCAATCTCTCCGAACAACTGCCGCTTGGCCTCGGCCACAAAGGCGTTTCCCGGGCCTGCAATGAAGTCGACTTTGCGTATCGTTTCTGTGCCTAGAGCCATGGCGGCAATGGCTTGAGTGCCACCGAGGAGGAAGATCTCGTCGGCACCGGCAAAGTGGGCAGCTGCGACAGTGGCGTGTGGAATCTGGCCGGCGATGGGCGGAGTGCATGCAATTACATGCTTGACACCAGCCACCTTGGCAGTGAGAATGGTCATGTGTGCTGAGGCCAGGAGAGGATATCTTCCACCTGGTATGTATCTGGGCCGTGTCAGCGAGTATTCAGATTGATGATTATGTTAAGAGTGTCCACTAACGCGCCAGCGACATTGATGGGATTGGAGCGGTGCCCCAGGAAGACACCCGGCTGAATCTCGATTTCAAAATCCGTTATGCTTGCCCTTTGAGCTTCAGCAAATGTGCGGACATTCTTTTGTGCTTCTTTGATGTCGGCAATGGTTTGAGCTGGCACCTTGCTGATGATATCGTCGATCTGGGCCTGCGACAGCTTGAATGCCTCGGGACTCCATTTGTCAAACTTTTCCGAGTAAGATCGGACTGCCTGATCGCCGTTCGCCTTGATGTCTGCTATCACGCCCTGCACAATATCTGAAACTTTCTTGTCAATAGTGGTGTTGGCCTCTGAGGCGGCCGTCTTCAAGTGCCGGGCGACCATGGTTTTGGATTTCTTTGAGAGAGAGCTAGAGTTATTTTAGCTGTTGCTTCCTCAAATCACCTCTTTATTTCAACAAATAGCCAGCTCGCATTTATACATTTCATTTTAGCAACCATCTTCATCATTACATCTCTATACGCTCGTCCCGTGCTGTGCGGAATGTGGGGGACACGCGAATAGTCTTCTGTATGGGAGAACCGGTGCGCTGTGGGTGGGGTAGCGCACAACGGTCTGGCCCGCCGGGTGAACTCCGCCCACTTCCAGTAGTTTTACTCACGATTGACGGCTATGGCATAGACAAAGCTCGCCGAATCGCGGAAAGAATCAGGGACAAGATGTCTTTTTTGCATGAAAAGACCACATGTGTGAGTCCCTAGAGCTCGGTGTTCTCTCCGAAGGCAGCCAAGTAATCATAGAGATCATGCAGCCGCCCGCTTGCCGCTAGTTGCCGGTCGTTTCTGACGGCTTTCTCGAATGAATGCTAACTTCCAACGAATCAATCTGGCTGCCGGAATCTACGAGACTGTTACAATTTACCTCTACTCTTATGGTCGCCGTGGTTTTATTTGCTTGAGTAATGTGGCAGATGATTTGTAGTTTAATTTGCCTCAAATTTATTGCTTCAGAATCGAGGAGTGCGTATCACAAACATGGAATGAAATAAGTGGCAGCTTGGAGTTAACTAACCCATGTATAATGGGTTTGTGCATTAAAGGAGCAAATGCCTGCGCACTGATATCATATCATGTGTTACCATTATTATAAATTCTCGTTCTCTTTCTCTTTCTTTTTATTTTTCTTCTTCAAAAATGGAATTAGTTTTAGAAGAATTTCTTTATATATATATATTTGTTATGCATAAACTTCTGCTTGGTAAGTGTAGTAGGTAGTACCTAATCCAAGTCCCACACTAACGACGGACTTGATGCCGAGTCTAGTCAGTGGATACTTCCTTGTTATAGCTTCTGGATTGCGAAATAGAGGCGCCAACACGGGCAGATTCAGCACCAATATCCCCCACATTCTCCGTCCACACTCGAGCGGCCCACTCTGCTTTTCGTCTACACCCATCGTCGTCCGGTTATTGCCAACCATGTGCTCACTCGGCGTCAATACATTGTTGATCACCAGTGCCGAATGGAAGAGAGAACTTGATTCTTCACTGCGCATTTTGAGTACTCAATCCTATCAAGGCCAATGCTGCCTGGTCACTTCCTATCTCTTAGTCCTCATGCATGAATTTGTCAAGAGTCTTGCTGCGAGCGATGAATCCCCTGATCCTCTTCCCGTAGATCCAGAGTGGAATTGTAAGAAGATTCACTGCGACAAAGATGCTTCCGAGTACGTTGAACACGGTCAAGACACCGTCCTTCTCCAGCCAGTCATTAACAAAATATGTCAGGCCAAAGGTCAAGAAATTGCGTGCATTGATGGCCACGAATGCTATGGTGCGGTCAGTACAAAGCCCAAAAGCTCGCGAGTTGCAAGATGATGACTTACCCTCCTCACTTAATTCCTTGTGAGCATCTATCACGTATCCAAACACACATGCATTGCCGATTGCGAGGCTCATATTGGCTAATCCAAAGCACAGAACCGGTCCGGTCCAATGGGTCTGGTAGTGCACCGTGGCTCCAAACCCGTAAAACCCAGCAATGCCAATGATCATAGGGATGATAATCGTAGGGAGACGGAACTCGGGCTCATAAATGCCACGATTCTTCTTGGCGAGCCAAAGGCACACATAGTCATTAAGTGGCCCGGAGATGAGCTCACCAATGATGGTCAATAGGAAGGGCGATAGCGAGATCAGACCAGTCTGCGACACGGAAAAGTTGTAGGGCGGTGCGGTGAAGATGGTTGCATTCACAACACTGAAGACAACGATCCAAGTCAGTGTAGCGCCGTATAGGAGGAACGCCCAAAAGACGGCAGGATACCAGAAGATGATGAGGGGGCGAAGGAAGATTTTCCACACAGGAGTCGAGGTATAGGTTTCGCCCCAAAGTCGTAGTGTGCTCACAAACGACCTCCTCTTCTCTACAGTGTCACCAGACTCTCTGTGCTCGATCTCGGCTTTCTTCTTCTCCTGGACGACCGCAGTTGTCTCTTTGTCAAGGGTTGCAGTCACGAGTTTCTGGCCAACTGAGTTGCGATTGTATGCAGTCTCGGGGACGAACAAAAACACAAGTGGAAGCAGCAAGCCGAATAGTATGGCGCACCAGATGAATGTCCACTGCCAGCCTTGGTTCTACACCATGTGAGTGATAAAGACACCACATTTCGCATCTGGCTGTAGTTACTTACTTGAATGATAAAGCCAGATATAAGGCTGCCCCCAGATATTCCAGTTAACAAAAACATGTTCCAGACAGCAATCCTTGTTGCACGTTGGTGGATGAAGTACAAGTCAGCGATGGTGCACTGCACGAGAACCTCGTACGGCGCCATGCCCAGACCACTCCAGATGCGACTTCCAAGAAAGCTATTGTAATCCTTGGCAAGTGCGCCCCAGATGCTGCCTATTCAACGAAAGTTATCAGTAATTGCTGATTTCGGATCGTACAGGAGCCAGCCAAACCAAAGGTAAGACAGAATTGACACGCATTGGAAAACAGACAGAAGCTTGTTCTAAGCTTCTAAAGGCATGCCAACCGAAGAAAATATATCAGTAAGTGCATACCTGTAAACATGATAATACTGCAAATGACATAGACTGGTCGCCTTCCGATCTTTTTGGCCATTGGGTTGAACAAGAACAGCGAGATGCCAATGAGCAGAATGACCCATGCCGTGGCCTGCGACAAGGTATTGACCGTGATACCCAGATCGGCCGAGATTTCAACGAATCCGGGCGAGAGCATTGGGCCGTACGCCCCGACAATGGCGGCCGAGAGACCAACTATGACGAGGATTGCATCCTTCTTCCATGTGGGCCACTATCGCTTGTGAGCTCCAGCGACGTGCGTCGAGCTGCGGGGAGACTCACATTCAGTGGATCATTGGGTGAGTCGGAGGGTTGGGGTACGAGAATGATGTCGGAATACTTTCCCGTACCGTGCTTGAGGACTTCGCGAGGAACATCGTCGTACTCGTGGGGAACGTCGGACTGATCCGCAAGAAACACTAGATTGCGCAATGTCAACAGGTAACTTGCGATGGACTGATTGAGACTGTGAGAAACCTACCAGTCCCGGGGACATGTTCCATGCGATTGTCTTCAAGTAGTCCCCAAGGCATAGCTGCGGTGCACTTCCAAGACACGAGTGTTTACTGCAAGTTGATGCCAGTGGCTATGGACTGACAGCAGAGTCTCGTCTGCCATGGCCAACTGAGAAATCCGCTTTTATAAGTTGATGTATCCGGACGTGTCAACCAACAGACCCTGGATGGACGTAATAAAGCCTAAACCCTTTACATTTGGCAATGTGACCGGGTGCCCTGGTTCTGCAACGTATACAGACGCCAAGCTGAACGATCAATGTTTTCCCCGCATGACAAAGAAATGAACAAGCAACGTTGAGCCTCCAATTCTTCAATTGCCGGTGGAGATGGAATGCGGGGAATGTCAGCTAACATACGAGAGCCGTGGTTAATCTGATTTCGGTTTTTCTTCAATGCCGTGTTTACTATTGGAGAGTTGGTTGAGATTGCCACGAGGTCTTACTCTTGCCAAAAACCTTTGCGTGACTCTATATCAGTAGCAAGGTCTCGGTTGTTGATAGCCTGGCTCTTCAAAACAGCTGAGAGACTAGAAGTATAATCCCTTGGCACAAAGTATAAATCAGCCTCAGATTGTTTTCTCACAAATTGTCAGACACAACCCCGATAGAAACCAGAAAGATTTTAGACTAGACCATGACCACCAACGGCCACCAACCCCACGACCCTCCAACGAAGACCGGGATCCGCGTTGTCATCGTGGGTGCCGGCTTCGCAGGTCTTACCGCGGCAATCGAATGCCATCGGCATGGTCATACGCCAATCGTGGTGGAAAAGTTCCCGTCCTTGAAGCCATTGGGTGACATTATATCCTTTGCGCCCAACTCGTCAAGAATCTTCGACCGTTGGCCAGGGGTCGCGCAGAAGCTTGACCCCATCTCCCTAAGGCCACCAGGGCTCACCATCAAGTCTTTCAAGGGCGATACACTGTACCACCAGGTTTGGACTGAAGAGGAAACAAATTGGGGTCTCAGATTTGATGGTCATCGCGGCGAGTTCCATCAAATTGTTTTCCAGCACGCCGTTGAGCACTGTGGTATCGACGTTCGTCTGGGCGCTACAGTAGTGGACTATTTCGAGGATGACAATGAGGCTGGAGTAGTGCTCGAAGGCGGCGAGAAGATCTCTGGCGACGTGGTTTTGGCAGCCGAGGGCGTTCGGTCCAAAGGGCGTACCACGGTACTTGGCTACGAAGATGCTCCCAAGCCTTCCGGATACGCCGTGTACCGCTCCTGGTTCTCAACCAAAGACACGGTAGCGCAGGACCCTGAGCTGGATTGGCTGGTAAAGAATGGAGACAGGCATGTCGCATGGCTTGGCCCAGATGTGCACTTCATCGCTGCAACGCTCAAGAATGGCGAGGACATAAGCTGGGTTTGCACGCACAAAGATGACAAAGACATTGGCGAGTCCTGGCAGTGGGAGGCACCATTGTCGGATGCCCGCAAGGTATTGGAAGGTTGGGAGCCTAATATTCAACGCATCCTCGATCGCACACCAGAGCCCTTGATAGACTGGAAGCTCGTGTATCGGGATCCCCTCACAACCTGGATCTCCCCGAAACGGCGCATTGCTCTGATAGGCGACGCCGCTCACCCTTTTCTGCCAACAAGTATTCAAGGCGCCAGCCAAGCAATGGAGGACGGGGCAACGATTGCCGTTTGTCTCAAACAGGCGGGAAGAGGTCGTGTCAGTGAAGCAGTGGAAGTCTTTGAGGCACTGAGGTATGAGCGCGTCAAGAGCGCGCAAAAGACTGGCGAGCAGACAAGGGACATCTGGCACAAGGCTGATTTCGGCGCCGCCAAAAAGGATCCTGAAAGCTTTCGATTGAGGCGGGAGGAATGGTTGCTCAACTTTGACGCCGAAAGCTATGCGGAGAGGGAATACCAGCGCACTGTCGAGGTCGTGCGTGAGAAAGGGGTCCTGGAGGCTAGAGAGTTGCACATTCCGGCCGGTCGCTATGGATATCTCGAGTACAATGGTTCAATTGAGAAGAACTGAGTCATGATACATGGTACGGACGTATTTATATAGACATGAGTAGACACATACCTTTAAACAAATTCCCAACCGTGAGAGGTACTGTTCACGTGTCACATGAATTGGTTGTAAAAGGTTAACAATCACGCATCATTTCTAAAACGTCAACCGTAAGGGAAATTTACCAATGGTAGTTTTTGTTGAATACAAGATTCGTTTTTTCTTTTCTACTCAAGCCAACCACTCATACTAACCAGTTCGCGATAGCTTTGTAGTCTTGTATGCTAGTGCATCCATGGATTCAATAGACCGCTCTCCCTCTGCCCAAGCCAAGCGTAGTATAACCCCAACCCCATTTAGAACCAGATCGAGAGATTCACCTTCAGGATACTGTTCAGGGCAAATAGCAGCAGGCAGTAACTTGATTGGTTGCCTCTCTCGCCAGCGTGCCTGCGGCTGTCCATCGCTATCGGCGTCAATGGTCCACACATCAGTACCGTTGCTCCATTGACCCATCCAGTCTTTCCAATCACCACGGATTTCGCGGTGGACTACTGCCAAGGGTGCGACAAACGGCATGCTGACTGAGACTGTTGTTGCCTCCCGCCAACCCTTTAGATACTTGATCGTTTGAAGGGCAGCGTAAGCCGGCTCAATTCCAAAGGCTGAATTCGTCATGACAGCAATACCGCAATCAGCATTCGGAAACTCCTTCTTCTGGCCCAACAGATCTGCAATTCCCATAGCTACACATCGGTAGCCGGGATCGTTTGAACCTCCATGACCGAAGTAGGTGCCCGGGTCCTTCGGTGCAACCCATCCCAAGCTCATGGCATTCGAGTCGACCTCGGTGAGCATCCTCTTGGCAGTGTCCAACTTCAAGAATGCATTCTCGCTTCCCGCCAAAGACTGCTGCAGTGCATAGATGGCCTTGCACAAGTCCCCGGGAGTTGTCCACAGCCCAGCAGCGGCCAATTCGGGCAGATAATGCCATGGCACTGAACATTGTGTGACGCCGGTATAGTACGCTTTTGCCAATTCGACTTCCTCTTCTGGCGTCCCGTAGCAAGAGTCATGCATTCCCAGCGGTTGCAAAACCAACTCCTTCATGATCTGTGGAAATGGGAGCGATGTGAGTTTCTCGAGGGCAATTTGCAGAAGCACAAATCCTCCACCAGAGTATCTCCATTGTCGGCCAGGTATCCCAACGACCTTGATAGGCGTAGTATTAACACCAGACTTGCCGAGTACGATGTCCGTCGCACTTGGGTGGTCGATGTCGCTGTAACCAGGAAAGCCCCCGTTGTTGAGGCCCGCAGTATGGCTCAGTATATGCGCAAAGGTGATTTCTTGGACCAAATCAGCTGGACCAAGACTGTTCACAACTTTATCTGATAGGAGATGAGCTATCTTGTCGTCCAGGCTCAATCTACCCTGGTCTGCAAGTCTCATGACGGCCAAGGCGGAGATGGGCTTGGATATACTGCAAGCTTGGAAACGTGTTTTGACGCCGTCTCCGACGGTGGAATAACACCTCGTGGTGATTTCCCCATGATCCAGAACAGCTATTGATACTGATGGTGCACCAAGCGAAGCGAAGAATTCGCTGGGTTCAGTATGTGACTGTGGCTGAGAAAGAATGAGATTCTCGAACTCGTCAAATAACGTCATTTTTGAGCTTTGCTCCATATTTTGGTCGCGGATTCTAAGTAAGATGAAGTATTTGGGGTCATCCAAAATTCGTTACCAGCACAGTATAGAAACGGACCTATGTCAGATAACTTATATTCACAGGTTGTCTAGCTCCCCCATTGTCCACCCACCTCCTCATGCACGGTACTTCGGAGCCTAGCTGAATTGTAGCATCTGTAAGATCCTCGCTTAAATACCTGCTGCTATATCTTGGCTGTGCCGCACTGATGCGACTGTCTTGCCGTGCAGATAAATGTTCGCTTTGAGAACAGGTTTCAGCTTAAAATTCGTCATCATATGATTTTTCAGTATCTCTGTAGCCCTGATGACGCGGCTGGCGGCCAGATGATGTTCCGCCTTACAGATTTGGAGGAGACGCATCTGCCTATCTCGTATGGGCGTAAGCGCATTAGTTTATGACTAAGGGCGCCACAAACGTTTTATTCAGATTCCGCAACGCAAAATCAATAACCTATTTCTTCCCGACGCTATTACCTCGAAGCACTTGCCGGGCACTTACTCGTCTCTCTAGGTACTCAGCATCATGAAATACAAGACAGAAGTAGCATGGCATATGGTTGTGCCAGAATTTCTCCATGGAATTCACCCGTCAATGCCAGACAAAAAGGTCGGCTAGTACCTATATGTAGTAATCTGGTCGTCATCCGACCACACCAGAGAGCTTTATAACCATATTCCACATTAGACAAAGTTCGTGAGATGGTACAAATCTATAGCAGCACTAATGGGCTGGAAGTGTCAAATTTCCTACGGTTGCACCAGAGCAAATGTGAAAACGAGAAGCATTCAAGTTTATTCATTCAGCGCCCAATGGCAAAATTTCAAGGACCAGGCGTGCTGAACGTCACTGGTTCACCCAGCCTATACCCCGCTCGTCTGTCGCGTTACATTTTAGTTGCCCAAATTGCTTAAGCGATTGATAGAACCCGTTGCAGCTGCAAATATAGACACGCCAGGGCAAAATTTATCCAAGACAGACGAGGATATGGGCACCTTATATAAAACTGAGAAAGATGCTGCAATGTTTTATATCTAAATGGTTTCGCTCATTCATAAGAATTTCTCTCCTATCTGTATGCACTTTGGCTGCCACCCTTCATTGATAAGAACAATGTGTTCTTCGCTTGTCGTCCTAACCATGTCATGCCCTGGATGCATGAGATTGCTTAACAATTCAATGATAAATTTGAGGGTTTCTCGAAAATTGTCGTCGTGACAACGGGAACAAAACTTATTTGGCATGTCGCCGGTCATAAAGTCTATTTTATTTCTTACTTCCGATACGGATGGCTACGCCCTACGATTATATTGTGAGTCAAAGCGCCTTTTACTATAGTCGGAATTAGCCCCAAACAGCCAACCACATATCCGATGGGACTATCCGGGCTCCGGACTTTAGCTCTTGGGAAGAAATATACCCACATATTCCAATAACACCGAGCCATGTATACAATTCACATTTGCTTGGACTCATTTCTCTATAAATATGCCATCTTTCAGTCGCAGCTTATTTGACTCTGGAATCAAGATCTTCTCAGCTCTTTCGAGACTCCAGCAAAATCGTACTTCCCACTGTATTTAAGCAACCATGTCTAACGAACTCGGAGCATTTGCTCAATCCGAATCATCAATTTTCGCATTGGTTCGTAGACAATTCACTAAACCTAAACCTCTGCCCACAGACATTCGGCTCACTGGCAAAAATGCCATTATCACTGGAAGCAACGCAGGACTAGGGGCTGAGGCAGCACGCCAGCTTCTCGGCCTTGGGCTGTCGCATCTCATTATGGGTGTCCGCTCGCAGACCAAAGGCGAGGCAGCTGCGCAAGAGCCGCGAAAGGAGTTCACCGGCGCCACTATTGATGTCTGGGTTATCGATATGAATTCCTATGATTCAATTCGGGCTTTTGCAAGCCGATGTGAAACACTTTCGCGGATCGACATTGTTCTGCTGAATGCTGGCGTGCTCAACGGCGAATTCTCTACAAACGCCTCTACCGGTCATGAATCGTCCTTGCAGGTCAACTACCTTTCCACTGCTCTCTTGACCATACTACTCCTCCCCATACTCAAGACCAGGAAGTCTACAGCCCCAGGAGCCCGTCCACCAGTACTGAGTCTAGTGGGGTCCGATACAATGTACATGGCAAACTGGGAGACTCAAGGTCCAGTGCTTCGGCAATTTGACGAGCCTAGCTCCTTCGACCCGCTTCAGACCTATGCAAAGTCCAAGCTAGTTCTGATGCTGTTTGTTACCAAGCTGGCCGACTTTGTCAATTCCAATGATGTCGTGCTGCAGGTCGTGAACCCCGGGATGACCGCCAGTACTGGGCTGAGCAATAATAGGTCATGGATGGATCAATTAATGACGCGCATTCTTCACTTCTTGATGGCGAGGTCGACGGAGACTGGTGCAACCACGTATGTTGATGCAGTGGTCGGAAAAGGAGTAGAGAGTCATGGCTCCTTCGTCAGCGAATGGACTATCAAGCCGTAAGCACCAGCTCTACTCTCCATTTCTTTTTATATTCCTTTTCCTTTTTGTATCTGAACACACAAATTCGGATGTTGTTCATAATCCTGCATCACAAACTGACCGTATTGTAGGTACCCTGTGATTTGGTACGAACCAGAGGGAAAGGAGATTACAAAACGACTATGGGAGGAAACAATGGAAGAGCTAAACTTTGTCCGTGCATCAAATATCTTAGGTAACCTGAAAGGTCAAGTTTGACAAACTATAGCAACACTCTAGATGGGAACGATAATGGAGACAAAGATGATGATTTATGTACGGTGTTGGTCTTTTAGACAAACTGTGTGCCCCTTGGTCCCATCACATAGGCCTTCGCCTTTTGCCAGTTTGCACAGCCTAGGCCATGACGCGCCCACCACCGTGATTACTATCATCGAAGTCACTCCTGGCGCAATCGGTGTCCTTCTGTGTCCCCGAATCCAAAAAATGGCTCAAAATCACGGTCAGGTTCTCTGATTGCCTCCCCCTCGCTGTCTTGGTCACCCTCAGAACCTTCTTCAAAATTGCTCTCAGATTCACTTCCGACCTCATTTGCATCTCCAAACACATATGATTCGAACTCCATGTCAAAGTCTTCCCCTCTGATCTCAACCACACTTGTATGACTGGCCAGAGCTTGCGACATATTAATCAAAGCTTGAGAGTCTTCAATTCTCCTCAATTCTTGACAGAGAGCGATAGGATTGCGCGCCTGATCATCCATGGTGTTGAGTTGAACATTGCCATCGATGAGAGCGTTAATAACATCGTACAATAAAGCGCCGGTCTGATCCGAAGCGAATTGCTTCACACATTGAACGGCCCAGTGGAGCATATTTCCACCAGATACAGTTCTCTCTCGTCTCACATGGAACCAAATTATGAATGTAAACGATTCATGGGACAATGCTTCGAGGGGAATAGTTTCTGGAGAACAATGTCCAAATGACAATCTTCGAGATGACCGCATTGCAAGCAACAGCTCCTTGTTTGACATGATCTCATGGTAGAATCCCTCCCGGCTTGAAGTACTTGAGAAACTGCGAGCGATAGCGGTAATGAGATTGTTCATCGGGATGCTGGAGCTGATAGCCGCCTGTACGAGCGCTTTGCCAATGTTCTTCATGGATTCTTCTTGATAGCGATAGCTACTGAGAATCTGGTCAAAAAGCTGACGGGTCGCAGGAAGGTAGTAAGCGTATAGGATTGCATGAAGCGCACTGCTACCTGTCTCTGGGACATAGTATACAGAAGCGCCCCTATGCATCAGACACCGAGCAACATGAAAATTTCTGTTGTGAATCGCGTCAAGGAGTGGTGTTTGTTGAGAAGTATCGACTGAATCAAGGTTGCACCTTTCTCTCCGTTCCAGTATTTTCTCCACAATCCCGAGATGTCCATTCCTGGATGCCACATGCAGTGCCGTCCTCCCGTTACTGTCTGGTTCATTGTAGTCATCCATATTCTCAAGCAGCCAAATGAGTATATCTAGTCGTTTAGGAGTAGCACATAAGTGCAATGCACTGCTGTTGTTGTGAACTGGAATGGTGAGGCTGACTCCTGCTATACGCAGTCTTTCAAGGAGGCCGATGTTGTGGTGACGAATAGCATGCCACAGGAGCTGAGAAGAATATTCAAAGTTGATCAACGAGACATTCTGATTGATAAGTTCTTGACAGATCCAATCAACATCGTTGAGGGTCGCCATTGCAAGTAAACTTGTTGCCGTACAATTGAAAGCCGCCTCACTTGGAAGCAGCTGGTCTGGATTAAAGCCAAACGGCACTACCGTAGCATTGCCCATGGCAGCTAACACCAGGTCCAGATGCAACTTTCGATTTTCGTGATGGACATCGTGCGTGTCATATCTCAACAAATCTGTCATGCCTTGATAGCTCAAAATGGTTGCTGATGACAGTGAGAATTCAATAGACTCAAAATGGGGCCAGCGGCTCCATCGGCTCAGGCACAAGTGCACCAAGGCCCATGATTCTAATTGAAGCAAGAACCAACGGAAAATTCCTAAGTCATCCCGTTGCCTATATGGAGAAGGCGTAAAGTGAATGAACTTGGCTTCGCTTGCGTCGACACCATAATCAAGAAGTGTTTCTACCGTCTCGGTATTTCCTGACATGAATGCTGCAAGAAGTAGCGTCGGGATTTGATTTTCTTGGCCATTTTGCTTTTCCAGGGGAAGCAGCAGTTGTACTAGGTCTGCACGTCCGAATAGACATGCAATGTTCAGTATGCTTGTGTTCCCATTCCTCAGACTATCGTCAGAAGGAAATGCTTCACTTTCTTCGAAATGGTGTTGCCAGTATGTTTTTGCATATACAAAGAATTCGAAGGCTCCGGGTTTCAGCTTCAATTCGACCCACTGTCTTTGGGTCACGTCAGAAACCGACCACAGGATATGATGCATTAACCTGAGCATGTCTTGATACACCTCCGCCTCCATGACTTTCAGGTAGTCGACTTGGGATGGAGGCCAATCTTCAAGTCCAAGATACAGAATGCATCTCCTGTACATTGCACCGTGGCGTTGTTGGTTGGCAATGCGGAAAGATTCCGGCGATTTCTCCTGCTGATGAAGATTTCGTAGTAGATATGAACGAGCAGTCTCATGCACCAGATAAACGCGGCCCTTGCTCATTCGCACCATAAAGCCACCGATGGCTTTCACCGCCCCTTCAACATCACCCTTGAACGGATCAATGTCATCAAATTTGCGACACCATGGCTCGATGTTGAGAGCTATGTTGATCTCATCCACCGTCAAAGCGGTCTTTGCTGTCACAATAATCTCAAACAACCTTTTTCTGAGAGCAAGGTTTTCGGATTGTTGCAGAACTTGGTCATATTGGCCGTCAAGATCTTGATTACTCCCCTCAACGATAGCTTGAACAGTCCTCATATTCTTGAGGTCAAGTCCGCGAAGCTTTTCGAAAATGATGTGCACGAGGAGGAACGATCCGTCTGATATACGATGCTGAAGGGCAGCGTTCAGGTATTGGCAGATTTCTGCGCCTAGCTCCCTGAGCCCATTAATTTCATTTTCGATCACAATTTTGATATCCTTCTGTATCTCGTCCATTTGATCCTCTCTTCGGATCCGAAGTTCCTGGAAAGAATGAAAGGCTCTTTGGATATCATTCTCGGGTCGACTAGTCACAAGGACTTTGAGCCGTCCTGTATTCCTGGTTCCCGGTCTTGTTACTGAGAATGTTGAAACAAGACACTCCATGAATACCCTTTTCGACTTATCATCGCATTCGTCTAGAGCATCTATCAAGAGCAAAGTTGGTCCAATTGTTTTGGACGTTTCGAGAAGCAGACTCCACATCGCCTTGACGTCCTCGAAAAGCTTTTTGCCTTTTGATTTGTATTCATCATGAAGGTGGAGTGGTGCGCTTTCTGGCCTTCGGCTTATTAGCCTATGCAAAAACGAAGATAATGCTTTATGCGCTCTTTCCTGGTCCAGTAAGCCTTTCTTGAAAAAGAAAGGGCACACGAAGTAAGGACTCGATTGAATGATTTCCCGATTCAGGAACTTCTGAGCCAGGAACTTTGTGAGAACAGTCTTCCCACAGCCTGGATTCCCGGTCACCCAGAGCAGCGACGAAGATTCGGGTGTGATCCAGTCTGTGAATTTCTGGTGGCCTATAATCCATTGGCAAGTACCAGGGGCCCACTGATACACTTCTTCCTCTTGATTCTCGTAGTATGGGACTACCTCGTAGAGATCACGTTTACAATCTGTGAATAATTATTCAACTGAATACGATAATCCGAACCATTCAACTTACCTGTCATCCAAGAGTCGTCCTTTTGCTGAGTGAGGGATCTGACTCTGGTGTTGTCTGCGAACCTGGAGATAACCATTGCCACCAGCTGAAAGCTGACGTCCAATGGACCACGGAATTTATTCATTGAAGAATGTTTGACACACAGCTCTGTTCCGCGGACACCCTCAAGAGTTGCAGAATATTTGTCAACAATCTAGAGCAAGTTAGGCGGTGTCTTCGAGTTTAAATAATACAAAGAAACAGACCATGATTTGAGAGATGGAGCTTAGCAACCCCATTTTTTTCAGTACCGGCGTTTTCTTCGATTCGTAAAAGCAGTGAAGTGGTATTCGAGATTCGTTGGCCAACACAGTAAAACTTTGAACCATCTCTTCAATCTGAGGGTTATTTTGTTCCAGATCGCGGATAAGGGTATTTGAAGTGACCTCTCCCATGATGGTAGACACGTACGTTTTCCATCTCGTGAGTCTGGCGGCTGGAGTTCCTCGAAGCGGTGTTCCAAGAAAGACGACGCCCCTGACAGCGGAAATGATCAACTGATGCTGCGAGGTATTGACAGAAGCTAGATTCATAGCTTTAATCAGAACCAGGCCACCAAAACATGATGCTATAAATAAAAGTGGTCGGTCCTCAGCGTGATCCTAGTATGGAATTAGCAATTAGGTGTTATCCAAGTCTGAGAGATACGATTGAGAACTAGGATACGTCTCGTCCTACGTTTGGACGAAAACTGATAATGATACATGATTTGATTAAAATAAAGTGGAGGAATACATTTTTACGATCAAAAGGCAGTATTTTTAGCAAAGAGTCGGCTTGACTCTCGATCGTTGATAAGGGTGCGTCGTGATGGTAGCCGGCATCATAATCGTAAGTCATGATCCGAGCGTTCTTGACAACATTTGGTAGCATGTCATCGTCACTGAGCCAATTGACAGTGCGACTTTGTTGGTCTCCTTCCGTCTCCCAGGCTTCCCAGGTGTGCGGGGAGCGGGTGTCAAGTCCGTGAATTGCCACGATACTGAATTATTGTCAGCTTCATTCGTGGGCTATCGGAGAACACCGACTTACTCAAGCGCCGGTCCTTCCGAGACGCTTTTCTCTGGCGGAGGCCAAACCACCTTGAGACCGTATGCACGCGAAGCCATGACTGAACGTACAAGTGTATGTTGGAAATTGCATTGATTAATGGTGTTGGAAGCTACAGCACAAATACGAATATGCATTCGAATGATGTTGAGACAAAGAGCAGCTTGAGGCTGTAACTGATGGACCCCGCACCATTTGTGCCTGGCGAGGCTGAGCACGCGGGTGATTGAATTCTAAAGTCCTACAAAGAGTACGTATCCAGCCCCGAGGGAATGTGATAGCTGCAGTACAATCGTTTCATACCCCACTTTTGCCACAATACTCTTAAGAGGCTGGAAATATTGAAAAATCTCTGTTATGCAAGTAATGATTGCACTGACACTATACTGCACCTTTACATACTGCCATGTACAATTGTATTGCATATTAGAACGTATCGTGTCACGAGCAACTCCAGGCAGCTGTTGAGTGCCATTTACCCGTGCAGACGACAGCCCCTAATGCTTTACAGCCCATACCATGCAGTGTGCACAGCCCGACCTAGTGGGCCAGGCGGCAGGATTCATGCGGTCCTATTCCTACTTGATCTGATATCAATCGAACCTCGTTTTTGCCACTAGCGAACGCTTGTCTCACACCTAATTTTGAGTATTGGGGAGAAGACGTCACTTTCAAATGATTGTCGGAATTTATCAGTGCATTTGCTCACTCCTCCCAGCTTCAAGTCAACCTAATTTGAAGCACGTTTGATCTCGCTATTTAATGGTTGCATTGCATTACGGCTGAATCTCTGCTTGTGCTCCTACATTTAACTCATGAATATGCTAAGCTATTCAGAATAGAAAAGAAAATTTTCAAGTGCAAATGTAGACCATGTGTACGATATGGGGAGCGTGGGACTGAGACCACTCAATCACCTGAATCAGTCTCGTCATCTACCTGCAGATGTAAGAAGCAGCAACGGCCTTGACACTGGAATGCTAAACATTATTGCTCTCCTCACGCTCACGGCGCCGAGCCTCCGCATTTTCGTATTCTGCGTCCAAACCCGTCTTGATTTCTACATGTTCGTGTGTCAATACTCTGGGTCGAATGAAGAATGAAGCTACCAGACCAGCGGCGGCAAAGCACGTGTACATGAGCCACATTGGCTGGAGAGCATCTGCCAGAGCGATACGGACAGCGGTGCGCTGATCCTCGGGAAGTCTTTCAATGATTTGGGCATCGGCGCCGGTGCTGAAGGAGAGGACATTTTCCAGAGGGTAAGTGAGCCCAGAGGCAACGAGTGATGGGTACCTTTTGGCGATTTCATTTTGATATACCACTTGGCCTATAACCACGGAGATGGC
Organism: Pestalotiopsis fici W106-1; assembly: GCF_000516985.1. Lineage (NCBI taxonomy): Eukaryota > Fungi > Ascomycota > Sordariomycetes > Amphisphaeriales > Sporocadaceae > Pestalotiopsis > Pestalotiopsis fici. The sequence goes on along the minus strand of NW_006917107.1, from coordinate 81,815 downwards.
CTGGGCTATCTGGCGGATGAATCCAAGTGTCGAGGTAGCAGTAGCCATGTCTCGCGGCTTGGTATGGGCGTGAAGGGCTATAATTGGAGACTGAAAGAGTGGGCCGACTCCCACACCAGAGACAAGTTGATAAAGGATAAGCTTTGCCCAGTTGCTATAAGCATCCAAATCAATGAACAAACCAAAACCAAGGACCATCATGAAGAGTCCAAAGACGGTCGGCGGAATATACCAGCCTGTCTTTGATACCACGAAACCAGTACAGAGGCTGCCAGCTGAGAGTGCGAGGGCAGTAGGGAGGACGTACACACCCGATTGGATGGGGGTGTATCCGCGCACAACTTGAAAGTAGAGCGGCAGGTAATAGGAAGCAGAGATGAATACAATGCCCTGGATGAAGACGCAGAAAAGCGTGGCAGCATTGGAGATGTTCTTGAACAAGGTCATTGGTGTTACGGGGAATCTGGCATAACGAGCCTCCCAGAAGATGAAAAGTGCCCAGCCAAGTAGGCCGAATAGGAGCAGACAGACAACTTTGGCGGAGTGCCATGGCGCTGAGACTCCCCCAAGTTCGAGAGCAAACAGGAACATGAGCGTACCGCCAACTACCAAAGCCGAGCCCACCCAGTCAATCGCCTGAAGCCCTTTAAGAAGTGGTGTACGTGGGGAACTGATGTCAAGGAAGAAGAGAATAATGAGAAAGGCAAGCCCATCGAGGGGGAGATTGATCCAAAAGCACCTGGTACAATCAGTATAGACTTTGCTTTTTATGAGGCTGGCTCTGAACATACCATCGCCAAGATACCTTCTCTGTCAATGCTCCGCCAATGGCCGGGCCCGTTGCCGCCGCCACCGCCCACACACCGCCCAGAACTCCGTAGAAAATGCTACAAGTTTTTAGAGGCACAATGTCTCCAATAACAATTTTGGTGAGAATGGTCAGGCCACCGCCGCCCAGACCTTGAACAGCACGGCCGGCGATGAGCATACCGATGCCAGTGGCGAGGGCAGCAATCAGTGAACCGATCATGAAAATCACATTGGCGAGAAGGAGCATTGGTTTCCGCCCAAAAATGTCCGAGATCTTGCCCCATGACGGTATTGATGCAGCATTAGCTAACAAAAATGCAGATCCGACCCACGTATAGCCGGCACTGGATTGGAAGTCTTCACTAATGCTGGGCAAAGCTGTGGTGACGATAGTAACATCCAAAGCACCGAGGAGAACGGCAAGACACAAGGCCAGCATGATCAAGGCGATCTGGCCATTGGAGCGGCCATGTGTAGGCTCTAGATTGACTGGTTCATGTTGTTCTTCATTGGTTGTGACTTGTTGTTGCTCCTCCTCGCGTGCTGCTGTCGAGTTGGTGGGGTGCTTTTGGCCATGAAAATTGTTGAGCGAGGCTGGTACCTCAGAATTAGACATAAGCTGACCGTTGAATATTGACTGCATCTCGGTATCAGGTGGAGGTATGAGTAGATTGTGCTGTTGTTTGGTCTCAGAAGTATACTCCATCATGATCAATTGGTGATCGGTAGTACTTGACATCATGACAAACCACACAAGATTGAAGAGACTGGGAACATAGGAGTAAGAGGAACTTTGCACGAGACTTCGTAAAGTACAGTAAAGATCAATAATGGCAGCAAGACTTTTCATTGCGCAATACAGGTAAGATAACTGTCCGGAAGTCGCCGATGAGCTTCTCAGGAATGACTCTTGCGCTAGCAATAGTTGTTTTATTCTCGCCGCAAGAGTTCTGATTGGCAGATACTCAGTTTCTCGCGCACTATTTGCTTTTACCCTACGTACCTCTATATGCATAATGCATAATGGGAAATAAAGCATCCTCAACACTATACTAGTATGCTTGAAGGTTTAGCTATGGACGTCTTTTGCCATTGCAGTTCTGAAAGCATTCTCTACTATACTATGACGTATGACATCTTCTCAGTATATGACTAACTGATAATCATTGATTTAATCCAAATTGAAGTTATCCCGCTTGGATTCATTATCATATCTTGCTCGGGGACCGAGGAGCTCGCGGCTGCGAAGTTGACCACAAAACTTGGAGTCAATGGAGTATAGTCAACATTTAATTGCCAATTGGCAATTGGGAATGGTGGCCATACTTATCCGTCGAACAACTAAAGTGCCGAATGATTGGTGGGAATGGATCTCCAAGCCCCCGTGTCCATGGCTGGATACACGATTGAAACTCTTCCGTGCTGCTGGAATATGCAAATATGAGCATAATAAAGATTAGACGTTATGTCTTCTCGCCGAGTGAGTCATCCCATGCATACATAGCGATTTTGCCTCGTTGCGTGCAGCGGCATTAATGACATTTAAGCAAGGGCACCAGTGCAGAAGCGGGCCTAGTGTGTACTTTCGGCTCGTTCTTGGCGAACTTCTAAGCACCACTGATGAAAAGAGAGAGAAAAGATGGATTGAGATAGCTCCAGCATTTAGCTTGAAGCAGATCTCTTGATCTTTACAGCAAACTCAAGAATCAATACAAGATAAAACTTCAAACTTTCCATCCTACGGTCTGGGCGCGTGCGTGGAGAGATCGCAGCCCTCCACGACTGCAGGGACTTGTATGCCCCATTGATCCCAGCCCCGCAGCTTTTGGGCAGCACATATACTCCGTACATAATACACATGGGAAATTGCTCCGACGACCTTGGCATGCTTTTATATCCACTTCTCAGGCAACAGCGCCTCTTTATTCGACTTCCGGATCATGTGCTTGCTGCTGACACCTTTAACCCAGCAACATCCGATGCGACTGGAGGTTTCATGCGCGCGGTTTTGATGCAGAAAGAAATTCAAGACTGAAATCTCTAGAGGGTAAGCAGTCTGTGAATCAATGGACTTCTGCCAGTCAAACGCATACCGGGCACTTATGTATGTAGTGCTTCCAAAAGGGACAAATGGAAATCACTGCCATCGGCTTGGAGTCTTAGCCGCGGGTGTCTCCCCAACGAAATGTTCTCCGAATAAACAACAAGTATCGCTCGCCTCATAGCAGAGCATGGCTTTCCTATAGAAATTCGCATGATTTTTGCATTACAACATTGACGGACTCTTTTCCAGTTTGACTAAAATTCCGGACGGGCCTTGTTCCGCTTAATCCAGTATCGACGCATCCTGCTCCGGTTTGTGTGCCTGGCGACGCCACCATTTCCACAACTCAGCGGGGCTCAAGATCCATCAATTCAACGCTGTGGGAGAATTTTGAAATGAATAGAGTGACGGACGACCATTAGTCTTGATCGCGGTCCTGCAAACAGCTAGTCACCTTCAACATGGAAGGTTTCCAAATTGAGTCAGGTTCCAACTGAAAAGAGTGATTTTTATCGAGATGAGCGTTGTCATCAACCATGGAGACATCTATGCATGCGCTTCGGTGAGAATATGAATGTAGAGTCAGGTACTAGCTACGAGAGGTAGAGAAGCTCAGTAATAAGGTGGCACCAAGGTCCTTTCCAAACTCTAAAATAATGACAGAGTCATGACCGACACTACCTCAAACCACCTTGATGGCAAAAGACACGTTTCCTTTCTCATATAAAGAGTTGCATCACCCCTTCACTCACTCTCCATTTCGTAGAGGTGTTGTTTTTTCTAGCAACATACCTACTCGCTGTCCTCTTCATAAAAGAAAATTTGAAAAAATCAACTTGTTGGAAAGATTGTCTTCCTATGTGCTCTTCCTCAATTGCGCCCACGCAAGGATGACGAGGATGGTCGGTTCCCTCGTCACAAAAATAACACTGTTCTTTAATACCATGGTCTGTGATGACATTAAAAAGAAAGGAGACTGCTACGGTTGTTGCCATTCTGTTCCCTGAGGTACAGAATTGAGCACCTTTCAATATCTGAGGCCATAAGAATTTTATCAAAGAAAGTACCGGGAACTATTCGGTCATATGCGCTTTCTTTTTATTGTGAGAAGCGTGCTTCTTGCCAGTGCGGCACGACACCTATAACTATTATCTCGCTGCTTTTGTTTTTCTCTCCTTTTCTTTTTTCACTTCTTCCTCCTATGCCCTTGCGAGAACAAAGTACTGGGTAATGGATCAACTTCATGTGACGGATATACTTTTGAATACTCTGATGATATTCGAGGGATCATTCTGGATCTATCTTTAACCTAAATACGCGTTGGGAACTGTAGCAAGTGCAAGTATTCATCACACATATTTGTGATATATGATAGGGCACTAAGTACTGTCCACTGGTTCAACGCAACGAGCAGCACATGTGGGTAATTTTGGCATAGGAGCCTGGTTTTCCATTCTTTCCACAGTATCATCCTGATGCAGCTCGAGAACCACAACGTTGCTGGTTAATTGCCGTTGATGTGGGCGAAAGATCACTTCTCTGCTTTCATCTGACGCCAGTAGTATTCTGCCAAGTATGTCCAAGACCCGGATAGCATCGCGATCATCAACAAGTCCATCGCAGAACTTTCTCAAAATCAAGCTAGTCATTGAAAATTTCATTAATCTTTTCAAGCTCATGGATATGCCTGCTACCTTTATATCAATTTTGTATTATAATAAGCCTTGGCTGCCTAGACAGTCTGTTCCGTCCATCCCAAGAATCGGCCATGACCTGGACTCCCCTAACAGCATGTTCCAGCAATGGGAGTGATTCTCGGTGTGATAATATCTGGAACAATTAAAAAACCATACCCTTGGTCTGGGGATGTTTCTTCAGGTCAATATTTCGGAAAAGGAAAATCCTGTGGAACATTTTGTTAGCCAAAATCTTGTAGCATCCAAAAGTGGCAATGGTGGCATGGCGTCCATGCGACGACCAGTCCAGAACAGTATGCGAGCGTGATACGAGAACAAGATGAAATAGTCTAAACTCACCAAAACAAAGACAACGCCATAATTGCGCAGCCAGCAGTCAACATGCGTGTCTGCGCGTACCCATAGGCATCCTGAATGCCGATTCTCTCGGGGCTGCCAATGTCGTAACTCAGTTGGGTATCCAGGTCGTCATAAATGGCATCAATATTATCAAGTACATCGCTGGGAAGATACTTTTCCAGCGCAGCCTGGAACGTATTGGTCCAGATGGCGCCGCAAATAGTTGAACCAATAGCGCCACCGAGAGTGCCGACCACGTTGAGCACAGCCAAGGCCGAGGCCACATGTTGGTGGTCGACGGCGGCGAGGATGGCCAGCTGCTCGACAAGAATGAAGATACTGCCGCCAATGGAGATGAAAACCTGGCACATGACCAAATAGCCAACAGATTGGTTCGGCCGGCGGAAGTAGATCATCAAGCCCTGGGCAAAGATGTAGAGCGGGACAGCAATGTACAGAAGCCACTTGAAGCGGCCGGTTCGGCGAATCAGGAAACCAACGAGAAGTAATAAGACGCCACCGACCACGTCAAAGGTGTGACTCACGTATCCAGCCTCGGCAATGGACAAGTCATTGACAACCTGCAGAAAGGACGTAAAGTAGTAGGCCCAGCAGTAGTACGAGATCTGGTAGGTGGCGTCCAACAAGCAGGCACCAATGACAGTGCGATCAGTCATGTAGGTCAGGCTCAGCATTGGAGACGGAGCGAATTTCCATTCCCAAATCGCAAAAGCAAATACCATCATGAACCCAACTACAATCATGGCAATAATCCAGCCCGTATTCCAGCCGTCGGGCTGGTCCGCCGCAAGGTCGAACGGCAGGAAGAAAACGACGAGGCCAATGGAGAAGATGAGGACACCGACAATATCGAAATCTAGAAAGTACCCCCACATCCTCTGCATGAAGGTGCGACTAGTGTCTGCAATGACAAGCTTCTCCTGCAGTGCCTTGCGCAGATTGTACTTGAGGATGAAGAATAAAGGAGCGGCGACGAAGGGAAAGATGATGGCAAATGTACCAAAACCCCAACGCCAACTAATGTCGTAGTAGAACCCTTCCGCGGCTTTGGGTCCGGCAAATGCGGTAATGATGTACGGTGAAGAAGTAAAGGCAAAAGCCAAGGCCCGATTCTGCAGCGTCGATGCATCGGCGGTGATGACATCGATGCAGTAGGTCATGCCCGAAAACCCGATATTGTAAAAAACGTATGCGGCGCAGAAGAGAGTGATGCCGTTGCTGCACGCTAGCATGATGAGTCCCAATGTCGCAAATACAGCCATGATAGCGAATCCCTCGGCTCGTCCGACCACATCCAGGGTCTTGGACAGGGGAATGTAGACTGCTGCTGTCATGGCATCCGAAACAACGTAAATGATGGATAACAGCGAGTGACTGCTAAAGTCACTTGTAGCGTACGCGATCAGGTTGGACAGAATGGAGGACTGCATTGCATTGACAAAATAAAGTAGCCAGATGCTATAAAGTGTTAGACAACGACGGCTTGTCTCTGAGGCACCGTTGAAGCACTTACTTGAAGAAAACTGCAATCAGGGTCTTTTTCGACCAAGTCAAGGTCACTGCTTCGACATGTTGGACACCGCGCTGAGCATCCTCGCTGACACGCTCTCCTCCAGAGGTGTCCACAACACCAGAGGTAGGTCCATTGCCGGCCTCAGTGTCTCTTTCGGAAATCGGTACGTCTGTCACTGTGGCCGATTTGGTGCGATCCATTTGTACAGAGGTATCGACATCTTCGGCCTGCTGGCGACGAAACGCAGCTCTTAGATTGAGAGGCATTGTGACTGTTTCTCCTTGGCGGTTGACAGGGAGCTGTAGGAAGAAAAGAGCCAAGAAATGTTGAATCTCAAATTTTGAGGGCACTCAGTCATAAAAGATCCAGGTCAAACCGCAACATGGGGCCCAACCCGAGACCGGCATTTCGACACTGCATCTCGGGAAGACGCGTGTAAAACTTCAATGGCAGTAATGGAAAAAATTCTAAGCGAGAAAACTCAGCTCAGCTGGAAGCTGTGGGGAGTCGGCCGACTATATGCGTATTTACGGTATAGCTCCTATCAAGCACGCAAGCCTACATCAGATAGCCTATGGCGGTCAGATGTTGCTAAGAGCTAGGTCGACTCTTGAAGGATTCACTAGCTGGAATCGATGACTAAAGCTTGCGACGCTGAAGAACAGGGCCACATGCAACATAGGGGTAAGTCACGATTGAGTGCACTGTACCAGATGAGTCCGGGCCAGACTATAGTGATGTGGCAACTAAATAGTGAGCCATCACAGTCTGTAGTACACAGCCTGTATTCCTAGTAGTGCCATTGCGTGGAGACTTTGATTTGGTCCGTGAAGGGAGATAATGAATGATTGATCTGATAAGATGGAAAACCCTACCATCCATAGATTCGGCAGTAACCGAGTCCACCCTAGAGCATCCGACGATGATCATACTACCACGCACTAGTGTGCGAGTTGGCCCACTGTGAACCCGGTTCCTCGGGCCCGAGAGGATCAGATAATGCACAGGAGGATCTGATTAGATTACGGCGAATCCTACAATACGCCCGATGTCGGGTCTCTGGTGCGACTTTGCATCTTTTGCACAGACGCAAAGTTGCCTTACTGGGCAAAAAATCAGGGTTCTTACTGATGGTTGAGCTCTAGCTCCGAATACATTAAAATTCTGCTCAACTTGATGGTATCTGCCCAATGTGCTCGGCGGTTTTATCAATCTATCACTCAGCATGATCGGGTTCTCTCAATTCTGGCCCAAAGGTGGCATGCCAGGGATTCTACACCATTATGTAAGTTTTCCTGTGCCAAATCGCCATTGCATAAGGCTTCACATTGTGTGCGCGCTTTGTAGCACTGACACGGACAAACACAGACGGAGACTCTAGTCACTTTTGAATATGCATCCCCCAATGCCCATCAACCCCATAGTATTCTCTTCATTGGCGGACTGAGCGACGGCCTTGCCACGACTTCATATACACATGACATAATAAAGACGCTGGAGACAACAGAATGGTCCTTTTTCACACTTAACCTTTCATCATCATACTCGGCCTGGGGTCTGGGCCATCTCGACCGGGATACCGACGAGATTGCCCACTGCATACGCTACATCAAGAGCTACAAGGCTGCCAAGTATGGCAGTGGTACCACCCATGCCGACGCCAAGGTGGTGCTGATGGGTCACTCGAGCGGCAGCCAAGACGTGCTGCATTATCTGTACAGGCCGAACCCGCATCGGAATCGGCCCGTGTTCGATCCCGAGCTGGTGCATTTGGAGCGGCCGGTAATAGATGGTGCCATCCTTCAAGCTCCCGTCTCGGACCGGGATGCGTTTGCCTGGGTCCTACATGAGGGTTTCCTGGGTAGATCGCCCGAGGAGCTTCGCCAGACCTATGATACATTGGTGTCCATGGCGAGGGAAATTGTTGCGCAGAATGATAGGTATGATGTTGTGCTTCCGATTGAGCTGTGCAGTCAATTCAGCTTTGTGTCACCAGTGAGCGCCCGGCGATTCTTGAGCCTGGCGAGCCCCGATAGCCCTGGGTCGCCAAGCGAGGAGGACTTGTTCAGCGCCGACCTGAGCGATGAGGAGTATGCAAAGACATTTGGCAAAATTCAGGAACGGGGGCTGTTACGGGGGCGATTGATGGTTGCCCCCGGAGGCAAAGATCAGACAGTGCCAGATTGGGTCGACAAGGACGCCCTGCTGGCAAAATGGAGGAGAATTACGGACCACGACGAGAAATATCAGGTCTGGGACCAGGAAAACAGTGGTATTGTGCCGGGCGCATCTCATGCACTAAGTGATGACGACCAGGCTGAGCCGCGAAGGTTCCTCGCCGACAGAGTCTTGAACTTCTTACAGTCGGCTGCGGGAAGGTCGGATCGTTCCTGTTAGACACTTGTGTAGGACAGAACGTTATCAAAACAGTGTTTGACATGATATTTCCCTCTTGCTACCAATGTACAGAAGCTCCCGTCTTCCGCGAAGAGCTAGCCAGTAACGCCTTGCTGAATCATAAGGCCTCGTAAATGCAACTTGCCATGGTATCATCGCTAAAGAAACGCTTACCAGAATAGCAGCCAGTCTGGTACTTGATACCGACTGCAGCCGTTCTATACATCATGCGTTCTCATATAATGACTCGTAATTCTCCTTGTCTTTCAACCTTTCTTCCAGCATATAGACACCTCTTATAATGCTTCATCTCCATTCATACTTTCGTCTTCCCAAATGGGTATGCCCTCATCAATCTCGCGTTGTTTTTCATTCCATGACTCGCGCCAAGCTTGAAACTTGAACCTGTGTTGTATGGGCTCGATCCACTTTCTATGCAGGCCACGCTTGTGCAGTCTGCGCCTGTGCCTACGCCTATCCCAAATATTCATGTACATGACTTCGTCCTTGGTGAAGTCATGGCCGGTAGCCCAATCAGCTACCTCGGCGGCCACATCGCCGATTTCCTCACCAACACGCCATACTAACGAACGTCCCTTGCCGCCGCTGATCCACTCGTCAAGCATGAAGGGTGCTGCATATGGAAAGTAGGGCTCATTCGGTGACCAGTCGCAGGTCATTCCTCGAGGGCATTCGTAGGTGTCGACGTATAGGGAACAGAAGACAGATTCGATAGTGTACCAAATGGCTACCAGAAGGGTGAAGAGGCCCAGTGGCGTAAGTCGGAATCTGGGGTAGCGGTGATAGAATAGTGGCAATGCGACATAGGATTCACCGAGTGACGGGTGGTGTACCAGCGTTACACCTGGTGTCTCGAGGCTCGTTGAAACTTGGTCGTGCATCGACTTGTGCTTGGAATGTGATATCCTGTCTTCTAAGCGTTCGATGCCCTGCTTGGCAGAGCGGATACCTTGAAGACCCGTCTTCAGCGACTTGCTCATCCGAACATATGCCAACTGTTCTCGCTCTTGTTCTGTCAGGCCGAGTTTCGCATCAAAGTCGTCTTCGCTCTTGATAGTGTCGTCGTCCAGTTGCTGTTGCTCAACTGTTTCAACATCCAAGCTGTCAAGTAGCTCATCAAAATCATCCAAAGTCGAATCTTCAATGTGATTTTGGCGCCTGATCAAGCGAAGATCTTCTTTAACGGTTGGTATTTTGGCGGTATTGACAAGTGGTTGTCGACGTTTCACTCGACGCTTACTACGCCGATTAACTTTTCCTTTGGAAGAGTCGTTGTCTCCGTGTTTGCCTTTCCATTCCTTCGGATCTGCTGTTTGCTTGGGAAATATCTTCGTCTGTGAGGCTGCCGTGTCTGACTCGACATCGGACCAATCAAAGTCCCTCTCAACCTTGACCTTAACCGTGGCTGGAGTTTCGACATATGCCCCTGTCACGCGAGGTGTTGGAAGTGTCAGAGGGTCAACACGATTCTTGGGCTTTGGTGTTTCTTCGATTGGCTCAGACCTCTCCGAAAGACCGGGCGAAGGAGCACGCTGTGAACTCTTTTCCGACTGGGACTTAGCCAGCGCAAAGAGATCCATTTCGGCCTCGATTCGATCGACAGGGTCGGTTTCTGAGGAAGCGGCATGCCTCTTAAGCATGCCGGGGAGGTTAACCCCGAGTCTGTCTCTGGAGCTCTTAACTCGCATGTCCCCAGAATGTTGTTCCTCGTGAGATGGACGTGGGTACTGTTTTTCGGCTTCCCTTGATATTTCGTCAATAGCAGGCGCAATAGACACTTGAGGCTCCCGAGATTGTGTAGGGTTCTTCTGGGGCGGGCTCGTTGCCTCTGTCAGTCGGCGAAGCAGGTCATAAGAATCGTCTCTGATGTCTAGCTGATATTGCTTTGAAGAAGGACTCTCCTTTGTTCCTCGGTTTCGAGCATCTACACTTGTCGATTTGTCAAGTCGGGCATTATGCCTGGGTGAAACAGATTTGCCGACTTCGAGGTTGCCATTTTCCCTATCCTTACTAAAGCTCCATGGCTTTTCTCGAGTAGGTTGAACACCAAAATTCCTTGCTTCTTCAGGTGATGATGAACGAGACCGAGCCTCGGCATTTTTTGCGCGAATCTCGTCCAATTTGCTCTGAGCCATAGCCCGAGGAGAGAATGCCACCATTTCCCGTGCTCTAATCTCGTCCAATCTAGGATTTGTTTTTCTTGACATGAGACTAGATTCTTCCTCGGGAATCTCAGCATTGGCAGCCTCGATTTCCAGCTGCCGGATCTTATCGAGCTTATCGTTGGTCCGTTTCGGTGGAGTCCCGTTTGCTGGTGCATCATTGATGGCGCTGTTGTTTCTGCCCAGTTTTATCCGAGGACTATCGGATACCTGCAGATCACCAGCTGTGAAGTCAGCATCCAGGTCCCAGTTGAAACTCTTCTCTGGTGACGGATTAGTAGGCCGCACAATCGGAGAGCTACCAAAGTCGTCCTCGTCTTCATAGTCAACTGGCGGCAAAGGATCAAAGTCGGGAGACGGAAGAGCACCATCAGGCTCAGCGACGCCCTGATCCGAGATCCCGCCCCCCTCATCTGGTGGGCGTTCCACATGGCTGCGTTTATCTGGTACTTGCACTGCCGCGCGCCCCTTGGTTGTAAAAAGTCCATCAGAAGCTCCATGGCCACTACCAAGTTGGTGATTCTTGTCGAACTGTTTCAGGCGCTGGCCGAGGTCAATGCCGCCAACACTGCCAAAATATTGATTCGATCTCGTGTCCATCGACTCCCTACGTCGATAGGAACGAGGAGCCGGGCTAGGTGATCCCACCGCCACTGCATTCGCCTCGGCATTGGCCAGTTCAAAAGCTTTCCTCAGATCGATCGGTTCACTCGAAGACGAGGAGCCGCTCCGTTCTCTTGACTCTTGTACCTCGGCGAGCTGGAATGCGGCTTTCAATCCTAGAGGCTGGCGTCGCCGACGGCCACTGTCGGCCGGTGATGGCATAGGTGAGCCTGCACTTCGATGGCCGTTGAGATGGTCGGAGTTAGATGCAGAGATCTTTGGTCGTGGGATCTGGGAGTCGTGAGGCGACTCGGGGGCTTGCCAGCTCAGCCTAGACGGGTTGTTTCGGCCCAATCTCGAGACTGGATGTGCGATCGGGCTGAAGGGGGACCTTGGCTTGGTCGCGCTTCCTCCCAGAAGCTCTTTCGGTGAGAAGGGGGCACCTTCCTCGTCGATTATGTTCTCCTTGTACTCGATGCGACCAGATCCTGTCCTCTTGTGGCCCACGATGGAGTGGACTGGGATGCGACTTGGGGCACCGTTGGGGCGTGCCGCGAGCACGTCAGCCGGACTACGCGGGCTGTAACTCATGGTAGCTCGCTTCCCTCAACAGACAAACTGAACGGGTCGGCGGGTGTTGGCTGGGTGAATGGCAGTCAAGCGAACGGTTGCTTGGTCGCGATCCAAGATAAATGCATGGCTCCAACAAACTGCGATGCGACTTGTGCCAACGGGATCGAGAACGGCAATCTGGGCAACAATATATACGATTGGGATGGTCGCAAACAGTTGAAAGTTGTTTTCGTGATTGTGTAATGGGTCGAGATTGAGGTAAGCGCAGCGAATAATCGAGCCGGAACAATCGCAGACTTGACCCTCGATTTGGCAATCAGGCGCTGCTAAAGTTATTGTTGATTCCGCGCGCTGGTCGGAGATGTGGAGTTTCCAGACCGCGTCGCAGGCCCCGCATTCAGTTGCTGGCCCGCCGACGACCAGCCAGATTTGGCTTAGCTAGGCCGCAGAATGGTCTTTCTGGTTTCAATCGACTGGCCAGACGGCACCTCGTACACATTCACCTAATGCAGACCTTCGACATGCTTGACATGGAGAAATGTAAAGTGCTTCAAGTGTTTCTGATGTTGGTCTGAGTATCTTCAGTGTAATTATTGAGATCATCTATCTATAAAAAGTAGTTCTATGACTTAGAAGCTTCAAGCAGATGATCCACACCCCACATTGTACGATTTCGGATCTCGAATTTACCACTTACTTCTCCAAGGAACTGCTCAATACCGCCGAGTCATGGTCAGCGTTACATGGTCGACGACTTTTTCGCCGCCTGAGCCTTCTGCACAATCGCCTCCACCTCTGGATCCTTTCTGACGTGTCTGAATGCTTCCGGTCGCGGTATCTCAAAACCATTGAAGCAGGTTCCGTAGGTGATGCCGCCAGCGCGGAAGACGGGGCGAAGCTTGGCCATATCTGCCGTCGCCCGGTCGTCGTTGAGCACGTCCTCCCATATGTGAAAGCGCACCGCCTGGAGAATCATCAGGGTAGCCGTCCGCACGCTCGAGTCCTTGACACTGAAGAGATCCTGATGATGGAGCAGTCTGCACTCCACAGAAAAGGGCGATTCTGCAATATACGGCGCCGTTACAATGTCTCCCGGTACTGGGGTCAATCCTGACAACTCCCACTCAGATATATGACGTGGCGTATTCACAGACGTAAAGTTGGCAGCCCTTTGATCTCACAATTAATCAGTTACACTCGTAAAAGGACGTGGAAATACTCACTCAATCAGCCAATCGCTAGTCATACTAATGCAGCATTCCTTGGTCGCCATAATATTGGTGAGAGTATCGTTTGCTTCTCTACCTGAGCATGAGAGCGAATACGTCGGAGGCTGTAACAATCACCCTTCTATCAGCCCTTCTGCGTCGATACCTTCGGAATTAACCCATACTGACATCAGTTGTAACACACTGAAAGTACGAGAATGGCGCCAGATTCTTCGTCTGTCCGTCCTCGGTGACAGTGCTCACCAATGCGATCGGCCTCGGTACCGTGCATGAGATCATGAGCTTATAGTTGAGTACGACGGAGCGGCCATCTTCTTGTGGATCGATGGTCAGGAACTTGCGGTCCTTGCAGTGCTCAGTGGTTGCGCCATCGCCGACTTTCCAGTCTGGTCTCGGCGTCTTTGACATTTCCCATTTCAGAGCCGGGTTGTACGGTGGCCTACTGGCCTCCACGGCGGCAAAGTCTTCGTGAGGATTGCGCTTGATCTCGGCTTCTTTATCGGGCGCCTCTACGGGCTCTGATGTGATCACGGCTTGCGGCATGGCTGTTGCTCTTGAATGATGCTGTGGAATTTTATGGATGTATCTCAACCTCATTCAAGTCCCGACGATGTTGGTCTATAGTCACTTGGAGTATAGGTGCGGCTAACTGCTACCCGTGCCCCTCCCACTCCAGCCCACAATTCCAATTAATACATCTATGCAATAACTTTTTAGATGGCTACAAGTCTCTATGTAATTTTGTCATAGTAGAACTGAGCTTTGTAATCTAGGTATCGTCCGGCGAGAATAGAGTATTGATGATACCGGTACTTTGAGGACATCCCGCATGGTTGTGCTTCTTGATTCCACTGTAGTTGGCCGGACCCGACGATCCGATGGAAGCTGCCGATCATATGTCGCCCCCCTTCCCCCTTTGAGAAACCTCTTATCATATCATATTCTCCCCAAGCCGATGATATGGCTGTCAACCTGCAATCATGCATGTCATTACGGTACATGTAGTGGAAGAGCACCAATAAATGACCCTGGGTGATATTCAAGTATCCGAAGAGGTTGGACCCCGGATGAGATCCGTGAACAAGACTGGACATGCTGCGTGCGCAGTCTTCTGAGTTTATGTACATTGTCGCATTCAGTCCACTTATGGTTTAGTCAATTGTGTTCATGAGCATATCATATAAGCGGGTGCATTGATCCCCAGTCGCTACCGAAAGCAATGCACGAAACATATATGTCCCTGGCCCCCTTACTGGTTTTCACTTGCCCCCAGGAAACCTGCATAATTCTAGTGATACTCGCAAGAGCGCAAGTATGGGTCCACTATTGAGACTTCCCAGGACATTCAAGTCTCTGGAAGTCAGCGAGGAAGGACAGAATAGCAGATGGGCCAATCCAGATGTGCTCCCCGTTCCTAGGCACCAAATTACCTATGACTGGAAGGCGTATGCCGGTTACTGGTAAGTCGGCATCTGCTTTACTGCGATCATCAACCTGACATGCCGCGACGTTTCTCTCTAGGCTAGCAGTTGGCTTCAACACTACAACATGGTCGCTGGGTGCCAGCAACCTGGCCAACGGTCTCGATGCCGGAGCCACAATAGGCGCTATAGCAGTGGGTGTGGTTATTGCTGCGCTCGTTGCCTTCGTCAGTGGCGAGCCTGGCATTAGGTATCACCTTGGCTTCCCCATGATTAGTCGTACCACCTTTGGCATGTACGGGTCGTACTTTGTCATGTAAGTCTTCAACAATGGTACCTACAGTCATGAGACTATACTGAAACCCTCGTTTGCTAGTATGCTCAAGGTAATTCCAAGACACCAGAGAACCTCGGATACTTACACTAACGCACTCCAAGTGCTTTGTCAACTTCATCTTCTTTGGCATTCAATCATACTGGGGCGGTTTAGCAGCAAACATTGTACTCTCAGCCATCTTTCCAAGCTTTCGAAATCTGGAGAACACCATACCGAGTAAGTGCCCTCGAATGGAAATTGTTGTGCCTGGAAATTCTTAAGCATGCTCGTGCTTACCTCGTTCAGCATCTTCTGGCATCACTACTAAGCAGTTGATTGGATTCATCATCTACATCGTCATATTCACATCGATGATGTTCATTCACCCCTCCAAGCTGTCTAGACACGTGTGGATTTCTCAGGTCTGGGTCACAATCACCATGTTCGGGCTATTTATTTGGGCAATGTCCCAAAATCACGGAGCTTCCTTCTTAGCGCCTTCAAAAACAATCTCAGCAAGGCATGTCATACTGAGATGATTGAGAGAAAACTGTGCGAATGCTAATCCATTACAGTGAGAGATCGTCCGAATATTGCAAGCCATAAGCGCCGTCGCGGGAGCGTGGACCGGTGCCTGTATCCGCCAAGCCGACTGGACGCGCTTCACAAAGTCGAGGACCGCAGTCGTTGCTAACCAACTGATCACGGGGCCCATCGCCGGAATCGTGTGCGCAGTCATGGGCATCGCCGTCACAAGCGCCATTGCCGCCATGTATCCAAGTTCCCTCAGCGGCAGCAGCTCGACCGTATGGAATCCGATTTCCCTCCTAGACTATCTACAAACACAAGACTACAGTGCTACCACGCGCGCTGGGACTTTCTTTGCTGGGCTCGGGTTCTTTGCCAGCCAGATAACCATCAACCTTGTCCAAAACTCCGTCGCGTGCGGCATGGATCTCGCCTCCATGGCGCCCAAGTACATCGACGTGACGCGGGGATCGCTCATCATGTGTGTCGTCGGATACCTGATTCAGCCTTGGCGATTTGTGAACCAGGCGGGACTGTTTATCAGCGTGCTCAACTCGTTTGGCATGTTTGTATCACCACTCGCCGGTATCAATGCGGTGGACTTTTGGGTAGTCCGCAGGCTTAGATGGAAAATCCCAGACCTCTACAAAGGAAAGGAAGACAATATTTACTGGTACACTGCTGGTCTCAACTGGAGAGCTTTTGTTTCCTGGGCTGTGACAATATGGGCATCCTTCCGTAAGTGTTGCCACATGACTTGCCTTTCTTGATAATATTTTGCTAATAGTTGTTACAATAGCCGGGTTTATTGGTGCCATGAATGGCCAAAGCTATGGTGTGGGTTGGACAAGAACGTTCCAGGTCACTTGGATTGTCGGCTTCTGCGGTTCTGGATTGGTCTACTATCTGATTTGCTTGGTATTCCCACCTCCAGGAGCTCCATATGTTCTAGAA
The DNA here is from genome assembly GCF_000516985.1 of Pestalotiopsis fici W106-1. NCBI lineage: Eukaryota > Fungi > Ascomycota > Sordariomycetes > Amphisphaeriales > Sporocadaceae > Pestalotiopsis > Pestalotiopsis fici. The sequence goes on along the minus strand of NW_006917107.1, from coordinate 65,187 downwards.
CTACTGGATGACCACGCTTCGCCAAGAATTGATGGTCAGTCCGTATCAGACATGGACGTTGGCCGTGAAATGGTTTCCGCAAACACAATGGACACAAAGGGCGAAAAGGCGAGCGACTCGCAGTGAATTTATTAGTGGACGATATGCTTTCAGCTTGCCATGGTATAATCCCTTCCCTGAAACCTCACACAAAAATTCACAAAGCTCTCTGTCAAGGACCATGTCTGGGTACATAATTTCAAAATAGTCTAATTCGCCTTGGTCTTAACGGATATGCGAGTTTTTCACAGCCACACTGATTTATGAAGCCTTCTGTGCCCTTTGACCCCTGTCTTGACTTTCCTGTTCCAAGTACTGATCGTTTCTGATCAGGCGCCTTTCTGCTCGGTATCGGCAGCCATCATTGTCGCACCAGACCCTCCCCCTGCGAACGACAGTAAGACGATTGGTGCACGTCGGTCCATCAATGGCGTTATCGCAGCGATGAATATAGTCTCTGCCCATGGGACAGCCGCAGACCTTGAGCACGTGTATGCTCCAGCACATGTTTGTTATAGCGTGATGTTCCAAGTTTGTGACTTCTCGAGTGGTGCAAATTTTGAAGTTCCCCCATCCCTAGCTCCCAAGCTGGTGAGAATGAAATCCAGGTCTTGCAGAATCTGCACCCAACGCAAAGAATTGATTCAGGTAGGGATTATATATGGCAGGTCACAAAGAAATAAGGGGATTGTGACAAGGCCGCATTTTATGAATACTGGGTACTCGATAAAGAAAGACTGCCATTGTCAGATTCGCTATTAAACATTGAGGCAGCAAATTTTGTAGCACATTTTTAAGCAGGTTGACACGTAAAAAGTCACTTCAGCGGAAGGATTTAGACTGAAGGAGCCGTAATTGTCATGAACTTTCATTTTGAGCTCGACACCCAACTGGCAAATCGACACTGCGGGCCGACTGCATTCTTTTCGGCACATGATAGTATGAATATTTTGAAAACAGCTGCACGAGCTCAAAACTGAATATATCCACTTTTTATTGAGCAAAAAAGCAGGTCGACGGGTGCTTCGCAGGACCACAGCAACGGGATACGAGGATTGCTCCAAGGCAAAGTAGGGGGATCAAATGAAATGAAATATTAGGATGCGATATATTTGGTCAGTAGAAAAAGAAAAGGGCAAAAAACCACATTCTGGATACATTCCGTCCCGGATTCGAACCGGGGACTCGGGAAATCAGGTCATCCTCAAAATCCCACGTGCTAACCCCTACACTAACAGAATGGGCTTACTTTGTTGGTGCGAGAGGGTTTCTATACACCTCTATATAGCGTAATCAGAGTGGACACAGTTTGATGGTCAAATGCGGAGCTACTAAAGCCAAATGGGGCATGCATAGATGAGGATTCACCATCGTGGCCAGCCTGAATACAGGTGCATGTGGCTCATGCCTGTTGTTTTGAAGTATGATGACTCATAGAAAGTGCATGGTGCCGTTGGGGCCTCGAGTTGGAGGCTGCCTGGAACATAGGCGCACAATGACTTATTCCAACCGCTAATTGGGATCCGCTATCTTTCAGAAACAACACAAATTAAGGGATGATATTGCAAACAAGAAACGCCGTGAATAGCACCACATGATTTAATATTCCCGCGGGGTATAGATATATATGTTGCCCTTTGAGCTACCTAAACGCCGTCCCGTAGAAGAGCCCACAATGATTTACCTACCCTTGACCTTTCTAATGACAACCATGCTGCCCTCTAGTTCCCAGCCAACCTTTTCGTTGCTGATCAGGTCCATCCAATTGGCGTCGGTGCACTTTTCGAGAAAGGCCAAGTCCACGCTCAGATAGCTGCGACCAAAGCACTTCAGCGCGTGTCGCCGCATGGCCTCCTCGGCGTACTCGAGCAGCTTGGCCTTGTGCCCGTCGGCGCTCATGCGTAGCCGCTTCAACAGCATGTAGTTGTCGTGCGTCAGCGCCTCCAGCACGCCGTCCACCTTGGGATCCCGCAGCCTGTACCGATGTCGTAGGGTGTAAGCCTCAGCGAGGTCGCTACGACGACACGCCGTATCTAGGATCAAGTAGCCCACCACCTCGCTCGTCTCGATGCTCGTCATCGGGTGCCGGGGGTGTATGCGGCGCAGGAGATGCAAGATCGATGGATGGTAGGTTTCGGGGTTTTTGACGAGCACCGCCAACCGTATGCAGAACAGGTATGCCTGCACGGCAAAGTCGTCGGCGCGCTTTGATGCGACTATGCCCTCGCGCAATTTCCTCAGGGCCGCAAGGACGTCGGAAAGACCCTTGGTGTTGCTCGAAATCCCCGATGGTTTGAGCGGCACTCCGGGAGGGGCGGTGGTAGCATGATGAGGATGCGGTCTCGCAGATGTCAAGTGAGGCGTTGATTGTGCATGTGTGGTTGTTGTCTTGTCGTTGGGATACGGGTTTTGTGTCGTCAAGTTGAGTGAAGCAAAGCGTCGTAGTAGTTCTTCTCGTTCGCCAGCGTCGGAGCAGAAGGTCATGTAGCGCTCAACAATCTTTGTATAGTATCGTTCTTGGGTTTTGAGGTCCAGCAGTCTGTCATCACCCTTTGAGGGCAGTCCCATGGCTTCTAGCGGATCGAGCTCGACTGGCTTCAGGCGGCTCCATGGGGCAGATGATGGTGCTTTGCCGCCGCGATAACCTCCCCTGGCACCGCCGCGTCCACCTCGTCCACGCATTCTCAAGACATGCTATGACGAGTCAAACTCGTAATGGGAAAAAGAAAGAGCTGACGGTCCAAGATTCAAGGAGATGAGGCTGCCAAATGCACCGTCGTTTGGCGGGGTTGAATTGCTCGGTAGCTTAGCTTAATCTTATCGCATGGTGTGTAAACAATAAGCGGAACTAGCCAAGTGCCAGGGGAGATCCATGCCAGTGGTTCCCGTCTCTCAGTCAATGTTATAGCTGGCCATATTTCAGCCGTTGATTCGAGATGCCAAGGACTTGTTCTCGTCAGGCATTCACAGTTTCATTTGGGTCATCTTAGAGCAGTAATTTTTACAATTCAACAAAAGTCATCTCGCTTCTGACGAATTGCGAGAGCGTGTGATAACTGCAGGCCCCCCAAGTGCTAGAGTTGATGCTGCAGCAAGCATTCCAGAACCGCTAGAGATATAGTCACAACGAGGCGGATCAATTCCTGTCGTCAAAGAGTACAATTTACATACTGTACTTGTGTCGATAGCTCATTGCAACAGACTTGTTAAATCTCGCAATATCTCGCAAGCTCTCAACGAATATACATCACCGTACGCCGCGGCACCGACACTGGCTTGACTGGTTGATGCCGCGGGGAACCTCGGCAGCCTTGAGAAAATCCGGGGTAGGAACTCCAACTGCCCCGCAGAAAGTCATGATAAAATGAAGTCGTAGCGGACTAAGTGTAAACGAATTGAAATCTTTCTCCATATTTCCATTTTTTTATTCTATATTCATATACCCGAGAAACCAATAGAATAACACTCAAATAAACATCATGGCGGATCGTCTAAAGCAGTTGTACGGGCAGCTCAACTTTCCCAAGGGGCTGCTCGCTGGCCAGACGGCCATTATCACTGGCAGCGGACAGGGCATTGGCGCCGAGGCAGCTCGTCTGTTCGCCAATGAGGGAGCCAAGGTTATTGTTTCAGATATTGACGGTGGTACGTGACTGCACAGGAGCATATCAGCCTCCGACTCTCGTCATGGTTCAATGGATCATATTCGCTTACACATATTCCGTCTGTAGCAAAGGCACAATCCGTAGCAGACAGCATCAACACCGGCGGCGGCAAGGCTCTGGCAGTTCCGGGCGACATGCTGGACTCGGCCTACATTAAGACACTGGTAGCCAAGGCAGCCGAGTTTGGAGGCGGTAAGATTCACATCATTGTCAACAACGCCGGCTACACGTGGGACGGCGTCATCCACAAGACAACGGACAAGCAGTGGGATGCCATCGTCGCGCTCCACGGCACGGCGCCGTTCCGGCTCATACGCGAGGCCTCGCCCTACTTCCGCGTCAAGGACGGCGAGCCCCGCAGCATTGTCAACATTTCATCCACCAGCGGCGTCCACGGCAATGCCGGCCAGGCCAACTACGCCTTTGCCAAGGCCGGCGTTACTGGTCTCACCAAAGCCATCGCCAAGGAATGGGGACCAAACTTTGGCGTCAGGGTCAACACCATTGCCTATGGTCATATTGAAACGCGGCTCACCCAAGCCAAGGAGAAGGGTGCCTTTATCACGGGACCCAATGGCGAGAAGATTGCGCTGGGCATCCCGGAGGCTCAAAAGGCAGCGGCTGGACCTCAGTTGTATGCGGATATTCCCCTGAGGAGGCCTGGATCGCCGACCGAGGCTGCCAGTGCCATATTGGCTATCGTAAGCCCGCTGTTCTCGTACGTGACTGGCCAGACCATTATGGTCACTGGTGGTCGCAACATGTAACGGGTCCAAGATGTGCAAAAGCGTATTATACAATAAACATTTGAATATAGACCTGGGTCACAAAAGAATTGAGTACTGGCAAATTGCGGCCTGCTTTGGCCTTGTATATTAGTAGTGTCATCAGCAGAAGATGTAAACACAAGCCGTCCTAACGCCAGGCAGTCCTCGTGTTCCTGTTGTACATCTTGAAAATTCGTCCAGCTAACTCCCCTGGCTGGTGTAATTCTTGCAATCCACCCTGTTCCTTCGACGTGAGATTTCAACCTTAGACCTTCAGCCAGAGGCTCAAGACACCCTTGGCATACTCGACAATCTCGTCGCCTCCCAGCTTACTCTCACCGTAGACACGGTCCACGAACGAGATGGGCACCTCGGCAACGGTGCAGCCCATGGCCTTGGCGCGGACCATCATCTCCATCTGGAAAGTATATCCCTTGCTCTCGGTGCTCTCAATGACCTTTTGCAGGACAGGCTTCTTGTACAGGCGGAAACTGCCGGTAAGGTCGCTGACGCCGGGGCGCAGGACAGTGTCGGCAAACAGGTTGGCGCCGCGCGACACGAACTTGCGCTTGAGATCCCAGCCGTAGACGCCGCCGTCGCCGGCGTAGCGCGTGCCCGTCACAATGTCGTAGTTGGCCTGCTTCTGGACCTCGATCATGCGGGGGATGAACTTGGGGTGGTGGCTAAAGTCGGCGTCCATGATGATGACGAAGGTGCCCGTCACGAATTGCATGCCATGCACATAGGCTGTACCAAGACCCAGCTTGCCCGTTCGGGTCTTGAGAACGACATGTGGCGAGTAAGCCTTGACCAGCTGGTTGGCAACTTCTTGGGTTCCGTCGGGCGAGCCGTCATCGACGATTATGAGCTCCCAGTCGAGCTTGCTAAGCTTCTGTTAGCTTTCCATTATTTCCCTTGGTCCAGATCACGACCGTTTGTCGAAGGTATTGTCTGAATCGGTTCGTAGTCAAAAGCCACATACTTTTCGGTAAAGGTACGGTTGAGCAACCAGGCGACAATGGGCAGGTTCTTGCGCTCATTGTATGTCGGCAGGATCACCGAGTACTTGTCTCCCTTGGGTGCCATTGTATCAAACAGATGAAATGAATAAAATATCGAAAGGATGGAATCGCAATGGGAGTTCGGAGAAGAATCGAAAGGTCTGCTGGATTGTCGGCGTGCAGGCGCAAAGGAATGGATGAAGTTGGCGATAAGGGGGAATCCGGGGGTTGCTGTGTCGCGTTCACAGAGGGTCTGGACACGGTTTACGGGGGAGCTGAGAGAGTTGTCCAGCTGCGCCAAAGGTTTGGAGCTCGGGCCTAGCCTTAAATTAGTGGAAATTCATGGCCAAGCAAAAGCGCTACGCTAATAGTACTCTTCTACAAACGACTTCTCAGTTGACGTCTTACGCATCGTAAATATAAATGATTCGCTTTTTGTTCTTTCTTTGCAAATTGTTCTTCTTGGTATTCCTATGAAGGGAGAATTAAAAAGAAATTTTGAAAAAAAAATAAAAAAAATCAGAGAAACAGCAAACAATTCGAACAGATGTTCAGCATGGAGGCTTCACAGTGAGATGATATCACGATTACCTCGCCAAAAACAAAAGAAGAAGCAAGAAAAAAGGGAGGAAACATCAAGTATTTCATTTCATCTTGTTCTATATCCAAAGTGATCCGCTATATGATCCAATTTTAAAAACCTCTGCCCTTTCTCTTCACAACTGGCTTCTTGACTGCACCACTTGTCTTGATTTTCTTCTCATCCTTTGTTCCGTTGACGGCTTTCTTGACCGTACTAGTTTGCTGCTCTGCGAGCAGGCGATCTTGCTCTTTCTGCTTATCCGCCGCCATCTGCGCCTCAATCTCCATCTTCCTGTTGAACTCTGTTTCGGTAATACGTTTCTCTCTTGCCGAGTACCCCTTCTCTTTCACTGAATAGAATACGCCACCCAACTCAGCCAACCAATGAGGGTCAACCGAGGTGACAGTAGACATGTATTCCTTGCTCGTGAGAATAAGCTCGTGATAGACTACATAGTCGGGCAGGAAGCCGAGTCCATATAATGCTGACGTTGGGTGTAATTGTACCGTGACCGACGTTCTCAGGTTGACGTACTCGCCAATGCCCTTGACCTTTGCAGCCTGGTGGTAGTAACCAGAACAAATACACTTTCGAATGACGTCCCAGTCAGTCCCACAGGAGATCATTTCCATCTTTTGCATCTTCATAATGTCAAGAAGCTGATCGCGGATCTCCTTGGCTCGGCGGAGTGACTTGGGATGCAAAAAGTGACGCGTGCACCAGCCGTCAGAATAGCCATTTGATCTCCATTGCGAGTAAACGTGAAGGTAAGTCAAGTGATCTGACTCGGGAACGAAGAACTTCTCACGTGCAGCATCTGACTCTTCCTGGCGCTCTTTAGGGCGGTAGAACACGTTGGGAACGGAGAGCATGGCGACAATGGTTACCATTTCCTCGCTACAGCCATATTCCTCAGACATGATCAATAGCTTGGCCAGGGGCGGGTCCATGGGAAAGGCGTTCATCTTCGCACCCAGATCGGTCAGCTCTCCAATATTGTCCAAAGCACCAAGAGCCCATAGGTCGAACAGCGATGTGGTGATCACATCTTGAGGTGGAGGGTCCATAAAGTGGAAGTCCAAAAGATCCCTCACTCCGAGAGATTTCAACAGCAGTACGGTGTTGCTCAGATTCGTTCGCTGGATTTCGGGAATGGTAGCGGTGTAAAGCTCGTCCTTGAAAGCCTTTTCGGTGAATAGTCTGAAGGCCTTTCCCGGTCCAGTTCTTCCGGCACGTCCAGCACGCTGGCCTGCGTTTGCTTGGGAGATTGGTGTAATCTGTAAAGTATCCATACCCATCCTGGGGTTGTACACCTTGAGTTTCGAGTAGCCGGCATCCACCACATACATGATACCATCAACAGTCAGACTTGTTTCCGCAATATTGGTGGCAACGATGCATTTGCGGACACCAGGTGCTGCACGGTCAAAGATTTTTGCTTGCAGATCTGCCGGCATTTGACTGTAAATCGGCAGAATGCTCAACTTTGGCGGATCATTCAATGCATCCAGTCTTTCCCGGAGTAGTTCGCACGTGCATTCAATGTCTTCCTGGCCAGTCATAAAGATCAGAATATCCCCCGCCGCCATTGAAACATGGATCCTAAGGGCTTGTTGAACGGCTGCATCAACGTAATCCTCAACTGATGATCCGTGAAACATGACGTCAACTGGAAAAGTCCGTCCTGGAATGAAGAACTCAGGCGCACCTCCGAAAAACTCGGAAAAGCGCTTCGAATTCATAGTGGCTGAAGTGACGATGAGTTTGAGATCGGTCCGCCGTTGCAGGATTTTCTTGAAAAGACCCATCAATACGTCTGTATTGAGAGCTCTTTCATGGGCTTCATCCATAATGACACAGGAATACCGATCTAGATCCTGCTCGTTGAGTGACTCTCTTAACAGAATACCGTCGGTCATATATTTGATGACGGTCTCATCGCTTGTGCAGTCCTCGAAACGGATTGCATATCCCACCGTACTTCCCAGCTTCACTTCCATTTCCTCGGCGACACGTTTCGCCACGCTCATGGCAGCGACTCTTCGAGGTTGTGTACAGCCAATCATGCCCCGATTTCCGTACCCATCTTCGTATAAGAATTGCGCAAGCTGTGTCGTCTTTCCCGAGCCTGTTTCACCAACCACGATGGTGACTTGGTTGTCTGAAATCACCCTCATTAGGTCTTCCCTCACTGCAAAAGCAGGCAAATATTCTCGTTGTTCCCTGAGGGTCTTGCTTTTGCTGAAGTCGGAAGCGCCCTCACTCTTTTTCATGTGTTCGCTGAATTTGTTGCCCCCCGTCTTGCCAGTTTCATCCTCTGCAGCGATTGGTAGTGCGCTATCGCCATCGTCCTCCTTGATTCCCATGATATTGCCCAAATTTGTGCCAGCCATATTCGTAGCTTCTTGTGCTTGGCGTTGCCTTTCTCTCTGCTGTCTCCGTTCCTTAACAACACGGCTGCCCTTTCGACTGTATACGGCCATGTCGCTTTGATAATCCCGAACAGCAGGCACAGGATCCAATTGCTTCGTGAACACTGTCCTGCCATCCAGGAATGGAGGCTTGAGGTCGTGCACCAAAAGATGGACTCTTGTGCCTTCGTCGTCATCCTCAAAGTCGTCACCGAATCTCCGCTGAGCAACACCGGATGTCAACATGCGGTTGGTCTCCCAGGCGTCATTATCCTTCTGCCGTTGCAGTTGTCGTGCGTTCAGATGCTTCTGTCCAGCCTTCTTCTCCACCATGTCCTGCTCGCGGTGTCGCTGCTCGACCCATGACGAGTCGTACGAGGCAAAGGGGTCATGCGACTCATCGCCAAAAGTGTGCCCGTTCTCGTCGCCGAGATACCAATCCCGGTCCAGTGCATTCTGGTCATCTTCGGGCACCAGCGGCTCGGGAGTGTCGAACTCTTGCTGTTTCGGCTTGGATTCGCGCGATGCCGCCTTGCCGGCGCCTGTTCGTGAGGACCTATTCGGCAGGGAGGCGTATCGATCATCGGATCTCAGAGGGTTAAAGTCGAGCTTGCGCCGCTTTGGGCTGAAGTTTCCGCCATTACGATCCATGTCGACGAGGTTGGGGGACGGAGACTAGGCAGGCACAAACTGGGCGGTTCGCGCAGAGTCTATGAAGACCTTTGGGTGACAATTATTTCGTGTGACTTTGAGCCAAGTCTGTTGAGCGAAGCGCTCTACTTCAAGGCGCTACTATGATTGACGCGACCAAGACTGCGCGGAGACCAAGACTGGGGGCGTATTCCAATCAAGTCGAGGTCCCACGCTCAGGAGCGAAGCACCCACAGCTCTGACATAGCTGCCGGGACTACGATAAGATAAGCATTGTGCCCCGCTAAAATTATTTCTTGGGCTGCCCAAAATTTTTGGACGCCGTCGCGGGGAACTTTTGCTGTGTAAATAAGCCATCTTGTATATTGCAAAACTTGTGTATCTCTTTTGCGAAACACGGGCTTTGCAATGTCGTCCATGATCACAACTGCTGCCTGGGTGCCGCGCGGGTTTGCGGCACCTTTTCCAACAAAGTATGACTTTGACGACGAGGAATTCGAGCGCATCGCCGAGCTTGCGAAACTCCAGCTTGACGACGCAAATGATGAACTAGAGGATGCGCAGGAGGAGGAAGCTGCTGGAGCCAATGCGGCTGGCAGTGGTATCGAGGGTACCTCGTCCCCAGCAGCCAAGGCAGAGAAGCAGAGCACAGAAGCGTAAGCTCGCCTATTATCTGCATATTTCGCAGGAACCTCACTAAACCATTGGCGCAGCATCAACATCGACGACGATGACCTGAAGGAGTACGATCTCGAGCACTACGATGACGATGACGAAGATCAACCCGAAGGCCAGAAGATGGACATGTTTGGCAATGTCAAGTCCCTAGCTTACTACGAATCCAACAAGGAAGACCCTTACATTACGATACCCGATGGACAGAACGACGATGAGGACGAGCGGGAAGAACTTCAGATTCTGGCCACGGACAACCTTCTCTTGGCTGCCAAGGTTGAAGATGAGCTGGCACACCTTGAGGTGTACGTTTATGAAGATGAGGCAGACAACATGTATGTCCACCACGACATTATGCTTCCTGCCATTCCCCTTTGCGTCGAGTGGCTCGACCTGCCCGTCGCCAAAAAGGGCGTTCCCCAGGACTCGACAGCAAACTTTGTCGCAATCGGTACCATGGACCCGGATATTGAGGTCTGGGATCTCGACACTGTGGACTGCATGTACCCCAATGCTATTCTTGGCCAAGGCAACAAGGGCCCAGATGCGGACAAGAAAAAGAAGAAGAAGAAGTCAAAGAAGGCCAATGATGAGTTCCACGTCGACGCTGTTCTCTCGTTAGCCGCCAACCGGAAACACCGAAACCTCCTGGCCTCGGCTTCCGCAGATAAGACAGTGAAGCTCTGGGACTTGAACACTGCAAAGTGCGCCAAATCGTACAGCTACCACACCGACAAGGTGTGCTCGTTAGCATGGCACTCGGTCGAGTCCACCGTTCTCCTCAGTGGTAGCTACGACCGCACTGTCGTGGCCGCAGACATGCGTGCGCCTGATGCGAAGATGCCCCGGTGGGGCGTTGAGAGTGACGTTGAGAACGTCCGATGGGACCCTCATGACCCGAACTTCTTCTTTGTGTCGACTGAGAACGGCATCATTCACTATCACGATATTCGAAACATTCCCTCGAGTCCTGCGGCCAGTAAGCCAGTCTGGACACTGCAGGCTCACGATGAGTCGCTTTCATCGTTTGACATCAACAACCACATTCCCGGCTACATGGTCACTGGATCGACAGACAAGACTGTCAAGCTCTGGAACATTCAACCCACTGGCCCTGCCGTGGTCGTCACGCGCAACCTCGATGTTGGAAAGGTCTTTTCTACGACCTTTGCACCGGATGCCGAGGTAGCTTTCCGCCTCGCTGTCGCTGGCAGCAAGGGCACTATGCATGTCTGGGACACCAGCACCAACTCGGCCGTGCGCAAGGCTTTTGCTCACAAGATCTCGGGTGAGCCGACCTCGGGTGTAGAGGACAGATTGGTGGGAGTAGCGGAGGACGACACGGATTCCGACTCTGATGAGGGAGACGATGACGAGGAAGAGGACGGAGATTCCATGGATGAGGACTAGATTTGGGGCTCCATTTTTTGAGTTTAATTCCAATGAACACATGTTGATAGGCCCGGTTTCAATGCGACACAGCTTACGGGAATGGCACGGGATATTTCCCTCCTTAAAATTCGATTAACAACTCGACCAAGGGACAACACCCACATTGGAGACTCATCATGTTGTCCGAGTGACGCTGTGTTCGTTGTGATTGTAAAATCAAACCTTGGCATAGAAGTTTGAGAAATTGCTGGAAGTTTCGTATAATCCGAAAGTAAAGTTCTTATCAACCTTGGATAATAATCATCTTCAATCGGTACCTGCATGACGTGACGCAGGTCAGATGCCCGGCGCTCGCTGGCGCACTCGCTCACATGCAAGTGATTGAGTCAGAACTTCCCCATTTGTGGCAATTCGCAGTAGTAGCACAAACAAGTCTACACAGTAGAATTCGGAGGAAAACATCATACAGTATATTCACGGTGCAGTCCATCGGCTCCTCTTCAGGGCGGTGTAAAAATCGGTTGCTCTTTCTTTTCCAGGGCATACGTATTCCCAGGTAGGTTGTCAATGCGAATATCAGATGGTTTGCAGCATCAAACGAAACCTTGCCGGGCATTTTTAATGAAAGGCGCATTCTATGCGAAACTATTTTGCGGGGTGATACTCTCAAACCTAGCTTGTTCGGGAAGAGTGAACAGCCCCCTTTTAAGCCATGGGCATAGTAAAATTTTGCAAATGGAGTCTAGTAACGTCCAGGTCGAGCATAAAGAGATTCGTTGGATGTGAGTTGTCGTTCAATGGAGGGCAGCGATTGTGTATCCAAAGCCAACATACACGTGTGTTGGTGTGCTGGTTTCTTTTGGCCCGATGTGCGCGCTTCCAAGAAGGGAACATGGCGCGCAATGAAAAAGCGACGAATTCGCAGATCTCATGGTACTAGCTCCGGCTCACCAGGCCGGATGATCAGCAGGGACGAATCAGTTTGGATTGGGGAGCGCAACGCGGGCCATTCAAGTGGTCTTTGCGCTTTTGGTCAAGCAGGTCCAGGTTCCTGAAACGTTGGGCGGGAAGACAAGGGTCTTGCTTGGAACAAGCGACCAATGAAATGAGTTCAAGCTGCACAACTGCTCGCCTGGCTGTGACTTTTGTTTCGACTGGACCAACTTGGACGAGGGGCACACCCATTGAGGAACAGAAGAAAGGTGATATGATTTGTCGACACAGTGATGGGCAGCATTTAGAGCCAGCGTGGCGGGAGCATCCAGGAAGCAGCAAGCAGCGAGCCAACAGAATCAAGCAAAAGACGTTACTGGGTCTGGCTGGTTCTGGTCCGTGATTCGGTCATGGCCTCCCTGGTCGTGGTGTGCTTTGACTGGGGGGGCCAGGCTGCGTGTGCTGCTTGGCCTGCTTCTTCGGAGGACAGATCCCTACACAGTACAGCCAAGTCGGTTTGTAACAATATCAGTGACTAACGATATCTGGCAATAACGATCCATCCATTTGTTAATGTATTTTTATTAGTGAAATATCGTTATTTTGCATATATTCGCGTTTTTACGATTATCCACCTATATTATCGGGATTTTTGCAGGTATCGTTATAAAAAGTGGTGTTTTCTGACGTAGCAGAGGTATGCAATTATGCCTAACCTACGGGCTATAGCAGGCTTATATAGGCCTAAATAAGGGAAAAAACAGCTATTAATAGCGGTGAATCTATATTAAAAAACGCGAGTTCCTAATAATAATAATTTAATTAATTTAACCCTAATCGTAATAATTTTATTTTTATTTAATTTTGCTTATTTACGCGATAAAAATAATTTCCGATTTAAAAAAAAAAGCGTTTTGCATTTAATTAAAAGTAAAAGCAATTAATCCGAATTAAGCATCGCGAATAGCCTAGCCTACGCTAAAAAAACCTTATAATCCTTTTTATACGCGAATTCGGCCGCCTTATTAATTAATCTATTATATTAGAGTTTTTATTAAAAAAATTTAACTATTTTGATTTTATTTAAATTAAGCGTATAGCGGATGCTAAAATATAAAAGCGTAAAGCAGCTCGATAGCCCGATTTAGAGGCTGCGTTATTTAACTAATAATAGCACTTATAATACTTTTAAATTAATATTACCGGCTATATGCTATAGGCTGGGGCTATTAAGCTATAGGCTTAGCTCTTATAATATAATTAGCTTAAATTACCTAATTTCTTTGCTAAATAGGTTAACGGCTTTAAAAAGCGGCATTATATTAGGGATTATAAACGATTTAGGGAATTTAGTTTTATAAATATTACTAATGCTAAAGAACGGATAGAAAAACTGCGCTAAATTATTAGCAATTACGAAAGCAAAAATATCTTTAATTATAACAAAATTAGATTATTTTGGAAAATGGCGCCTGACTATACTTTTGCTATATATAAGCAAAAAGGCACCAAAAAAGATAAAGCCAAAGTCACAATTTATTACATTTATAATACCGACGGATTACAAAAACTAAATTACTGGATTATTAGGAAATTAAAGCATCCACGCTGCTTTAGCTATAAAAACCGGGGTATCGCTAATTTGCTAATTATTTATCGCAATAATAAAAAAGGGTAGATAACTTTAATTATTTTTAGGGAGTATTTGTTTTGGTTTAATCGGCAAATAATTAGCAGGAAGGTTTTTTTATTAATCGATAAATTCGCATTTTATAAAACTGCTTTAAAGCTAATTTAAAATAAAGGTGGCTTAACGAATACTATAGTTAAGCTATTACCGGCTAATTATACGTCTTTATATTAGCCCTTAGATTAGGGCATTATTAAGTATTTTAAAATTTAATATAGGCGGAAATAGCTTAATTATATAATAGTTAATTTTATTAATAAAACGGACGCCAGCATTATAATTACTTTATTATAGGCTATCGTTTAAATAATTAAAGCCTAGAATTCAATAAAATCTAGATTTATTAATAACTGCTTTCGCAAAAGCACTTTATTCGGCCTTATAAAGGGCCCTGCAAAACAGCCAGCTAATTAGGACCCCCATTTAATCCATATATAATAGCAGATTTAGCAGCTGGCGCAGGCTAGTGCGATTAAAGCTGCTATAGATTTTTAATAATTCCTTAATTTACTAAATAAAAACGTTAAAAATAGCTTCCTTAATAAGGATGCGATACTCTTTAAAATTAGGCAGTCCTACGTTATTAATATAATTAAAGCTAAGGAAAATCGGGAGGAGGAAGTACGCCTGGTCCCCTACGAGGAAGCCTAGGACCTGTTAACTACTGCATTATTATAGGCTAAACAACAGGAAATTATTAATTTTTAATTGCTAAAACTATTGCAAAAGCATTAAAATGGACTTATACGCCGCAAAAAGCAAGCAATTAATGCTGCAAAGCAATAAATATCTATAAATAAGTGGCTATAGTAGACTACATAAGGTTTTTGGTGGTAATTAGGTGGTAAATTTATGCCCACTTTTATAGTGTAACGATTTCTCTATATAACGATTTTTATGGCTTGTAAATGAATATCGTTACAAACCGATCTGGCTGTAGGGGCGGCAGTAAGTGCGGATACCCAGTGAGGCGTACCCACTGAGCCACTGTCGCCAGATTCGCAGGGACCGCTCGACTGCTACCTGTAGTAGCTGGCGGCTTCAGTTGGAAGAAATAGTCGTCGAGATCTGTTGGTCTCGTCTCGTCTTGCACGAAAGCGTCATCAAGTGCGCACGAGTAAGACAAGCTCAAGCCACACCGAGCAGAGCAAACCGCTCTGCCGCTCCAGATCCCGGGATTGCCAGCCAGCTAGCCATATCTGGGAGCGGAAAGAGGCGCGAATATGCGCTGTTCCTGCTTAGCTTACCACCACCTCTCCCTCCACAAGGCAGCTCGGGTAGCTTACTACGTGTACGATTTAGGTACTGTAGTGGTAAAGACTGTCATCAAGATGTGCGTGTCTGGTAAGACATCAGGATGACTGCATCACTTAGTACTAGTAGTGATTCTAATGATTTCACTACTGCAGGTGGTTGCATCTATGACCTGCAGAGTAAAGGTGTTGAAAAGGCCAGAAACAGGTTGTTTGCTGCCGTGCTCTGATTCAGGAACATTAATGATTAAAGCAGGGGACGGGGGCCAGAGTTTGGCGAAACAATCTATCTGCCTGTACCTGCATTGGACCGATGATTGACAAGGTGCGTCCCAAAGCCGTCCCCCGCGCCAACGGGAAAAGAGCACTCTGCTCTGATGGGACGAAGTTCGTTCACTCATTAATGACCCAGAAATTGAGTGGGCTCTCCCTTTCCACCGCAAGAGCCGATTCGATCCAGCAAAGGGAGCACATCTCACACCGAGTGCATGCGAGATGCAATTGCAAAGTCGATACATCAAGCACATGTATGTATTCCCAAATGCAGTGCAACAAGTTATCAGTGATGACTGTTCTTGTTGTTCGGGGAGTTCCCTGGGATCCGATCCCTACGTCCTTCCACTGCACCCTTCTCAGTGGGTGGCGCGCTTGCAAGTGTGGCCACTCTAGCCTGAATGAGTTGGATGGCGCGCATTTACCCAAGACGAGCAGGGATGCTCTTCCCTGTCGATATGTCCGGGTCCCCCTGTGCTAATTTTGTGGATATTGACGCTCCAGACGGCGCGCATCACTTGGTGTGGACTAGCTAGCATTCGATCGTAGGCTGTTTGGCTGTCTGTTCTGCTGTCTGTCTCTTTTTTTCTTCTCTCCCTCCCATTCTCCGCTTTGTGCCCCTGGATATCGATTCCAGTCAGCCAGTCATGGCTCGCTGCAGTCAGTCAAGTTCCCGATATGGGCAGTTTGACCAAGGTAGTGCGTACTTTGTCTTGGTTGCATAGTAGGCATATCCTTCATAGAATTGCCAGACACAAGGCAGGTACCGTTGACTTTGCAGACATGTGGCTCAAGCGCCTCAACCCTGCACATACGTTGGCTGCTTGCTCATCGAAGTTTTTCTTCTTTGCATTTTTTTTACTCCTAGCCTGTGCATACTGTCCATGATATCCGTAGTGCGATATGAATGCTCCATTTTGGACTGCCCTTGCAATCAGTCGTGGGCCTCCCCCATCCATCGCCCCCGGAGGAGAGGGACCAGTTTAGCTCTGCTCGACTAAATCCAGGTCCCTTTATTATCGTGCATCCCCCCGCCGGCCACGCGTGGACGATGCTCGTCTCCGTTCCTTTCAACCCTTCGGTCGGGATTACTACTCTTCTTTTCCAGTCTCTTTCGAGATCTTGTTGTCGTCGAATCCTCGCTCGCTCGCTTGTCGTAGGTAAGAGCTTGGGTGAATCAGGGCCATCATTCCTTTGAAGCCCTCGACAATCATATTTTTATTTTTTACTTTTTTATCTTCTCTACTACCACCACTACCATTATTTCGGCACACAGTCCCTTAACGGAACCCGGTTGTTTCATTGTTTCTACTGTCTGGCACACACAAAACTATACCACCACCCAACCGAGGACCCGATCAGCTGCACGTTTGGACATAGGCACAACCTGATCACCTGCAATCAGTCCACCGCACGTTCATCACGGCCACCCCCTTCAGTATACGGCATTCCATTCAGTGTGCCGTCTAACAGGAGGAACCCACAGTCATTCACACCAAAAAGATCTTGTGATTCGCCTACCTTTGAAAGGACCGGTGTCACAGGCAAAACATCTACCTACTCAATCAGTGTTACGCTACTACAACAACACACAGTCGTCACCACATTCCGCAGGATATCCATTCCATCTCCCTTGGCGCACAACTACGACACGTTTTCTTCGCTTCCATTCTTCTTTTCGTTTCATCATCCGGCACGACCCAGATTTTGATCAACTTCTTCTTTATCCGCCTGAACATTGATTATCAAGCCGCAAAGCCGTTTACCGGGGACCACCATTTAGCTTTTCCCCGGAAATCGCAACTAACACTATTCGCGCCCCCACCATTTCACGGGTGCCAGCCACGAAAAGTCAAAAAAGTTCATTGAGAGTATAGCAGGGACTCCTTGTGCAGTGTTTTCATTTTAAAAAGAGAATCTCAGCAACTTTTTATTCTCTGAGTTCCTTTTATTTCAGAACAAACCAACTCGTCTCAGCTCGACCTTTTTCTTTTTCTGTACCACTTGTTCTTCCTGTTGCCAGCTTCTGATAGCTGAGAGAGGGGCCTGTCTTGGCATAGGCCAATTTGACCAATCCTCCTTCCTCATCCAGGTAACCTTGGAGGTGCCACGCAGCGCACTAGGAGCCCTTCTGTAAGCTATTCCAGAGGGAATACAGGAGCGCATCAGCTGTCGGTCAGAGAGACGATTCTGGTCACTACGGAACCGACGGTCCTCTCACACCGCTTGCTTATTGGTGCCATTTCGGCTAGTTTGTCTTGCTTCTTGATCCTGCTCGTCATTTTGTCTCTGAAGGCTTCAGTCAGACGTGCATCTCGGTTGTTTAGTACAACCCGTGTCATCAGACTTTGGAAGATTCACATTCGCCCCAAAGTCTCTCCTCGCCATACTTCAGCTACCAAAGGTCATCCCTGATTTCGACCTGTTTGTCGCATCCTCTACCTAGTCAACTGAACTAGTTGGATTCAGTCAACAACAGCAGCCAAGATGTCGCTTGCTCGCGCCTTTACAACGAGGCGTGCGAAGCCTTCGCTAGATTTGAAGGAATCGAATGGCAGCATTCCGCAGCGCAGCAACACCACAAGCAAACGCCTGGGATATTCAGGCTCCATCCGCCACAAGATCTCAGGTCCTACAGAGTTGACGCATACTACAAATATGCTGGCATACAATGCGCCAGACCTGTACCCAAAACCCGCCTCCTCGCCATCCTCAAGAACCTCCGAGGACGACTCTGATGGAAACCGGACCAGCGCCTCGTCCCCCCCAACCAGTCCAGACATCTCTTCGACGGAAACCAATCATGTCACCCCGGAACCCAACCATCTGTCATGCTACTTTACCGCTCCAGGTCAAAAAGTGACACCATCCAAAGTCATGAAATCCGATGCCCCAAAGATTCCTCAAAGGGCACTTTCTCACACCAAAAAGGCATCCTTTGACAACTTGGCTCGACAGCAATCGCTGAGGGGATCCAATGGATCGGGAAGCTCCATTTCTTCCAAAGGTAGCCATTCTCACTCGAACTCTGCGACCTCGACAGCAGCCACGTCGGTCTCATCCATGGGCTTCTCTCGCAACAAGGACCAGATCCCAGAAGTGCCCGAGGTAGAAGAGAGATCTGGAGAGGCAACGCCAACTCAATTTCAACCCAGCCGCCAGCCATCCCACAGAAAACCGGAATTGTCAACTTCTCACCCGTTCCGCAGTGAGCTGGCGCAAGTCTCCATGATTGCGGAGGAATTTGGAGTTCGGGACAAGCTGCACATTCATGACGAGGAGGCTAAAGAGCTCGTACGAAAAGGCCTGCGCCTTTATCGAGCTGAAGACTATTTGGCAGAGGTCCACAGCCTGCTTGCGACGTTTTTCGTGCCAGAGAAGGTCGAGTCGCAACCAGTCTGGATCTAGACATTTGCGGTTGCTTTGGCATCACCACGGCGACAAGATGATCCCTATTGGGTCAACCACCTTTTACGACAATTTTTTGTACATAATTGGACGTCAATTTGAGAATGACTAAACATCTCTCTTGGCGGACGACGAAAATGAGCGATATCATATTCATGTCACATATCACGGATACCACTTGGGATGGGAGGAGTACGCGGGACTGCTGTATTTCTGAGCAATGGGCTCGGTCAAGCACGCATTAAACAGTTGGGCGTTTGGACAGACATTTTAATCCTAAACCTGGATGATACCTAAGCTGAACATGGACCCATTAGACACGGGCCGGTTTTTACTAGTACTTATTTATTCTTGGAATATTTGATGCGTATTGTGAGCGACAGTTGCGGGAACGCCACTATTCGTCTATAGACTTAGACTATCACTCGTTTTGAAAAAGACAATGCGCACCCATTCACTCACCTGTATTCTTCGCAACATGATTTTCCGTCTTGGTCATGACGTTTTATGCATCAAGAGTGTCCCACTACGCTCATCAAGATACCAATTTCATCTATGTCAAACAGCGCCGCCCACGACGGCAGCAACCGCAACACTGCGGGGACTGCCCATTCTAGCGGCGTGTGGCCTCTCTCGGGCTCCGAGCTCATGATGGAATGCCAGAGTCAAGTCCACCAATCACCTCTAATTATGTGCAACAGCTGTCCCCGAACCCCCAGTTTCGGACCACGTGTAGCGGCAACTTGTAAGCATATCTCACATAACGTGACGAGTGGCAAGAGATCGTTTTGCTACCAGGAAATTGACTATATGCCGGACCAATAAATTGTCTTTTCCATCCACCCCTTCAGGATAGACCGCCCGTTGCAATGATTTCCCGGCAGTCGGGCGTCAGTTTTACCAGGAGGGTCGGGGCTCGCAAGACGGGTGTTTGATCTGCGACCGGGGGTTTGTGTGTTCTGGTGGATCCCGGGTCAATTTGAATCTTTCCAGAACATAGTCGTGACGGATCGGCGAGAATTGCATGATCAATGATTATTTGACAGTATGTGGTATATTGTATGGCAATCAGATTCGACCATTCGAGTCAGTCGCCTTCCCTGTCTATCAAGTTGCAGTGTTCATTTGCCCGAAAGACTTCATGTGCGAGTGGTTGTGGCTATTCATGACGTTTGATGACTGGGCATCTGCTTCGACCGGCTCAGCTCGGAAGGCAAAAGAAAGTCATCATATCAGCAGAGAAGAAGAAAAATCATCATAATCCGAGGACCTGGAGGGAATTTCCTGGCTCCTTCGGGACGATCGGGGATCCTGCTGCCTGGGAACGTGCCCGGTAAAGGAGTCAATGTCCCAGGCAGTACCACTGAGGCTGAGCAGCACTACACCATCTGGTTCATTCCTCTTGGTCTATATTCTGTGTGAATGGATAAGCTCAGCGTGTGTATTGGACCATGGTACCTCCCGCTGCTGACACCTGCAGAGTTGTGGCACGCATATTGAAATCCTTCTTATATCGGAGCGCGGACCTATTTTTGTCAGCTCGTGGCACACCACGCGTCAAACTTCCCCTGCCAGACACCGGCTGAATTCAGCCTCACGGCCGACAACAGGCTGTTCAGCAAATTGTCTGAGCCGTAGAAGAAGAAAGTTGGCTCTTTCATCACTAGAGAAACAAGCCGTTTGAGATGTGTAAGAAAATCAGGGATAATGCATTCGCTTCTTGCTTTTTTCTTTTCTGGTCTTCTTTTTGTACATGAGTGGGATGTACGCACTATGAGCTGTGATATACAAAGTAAAGCTTGCAATGCCTTGCCAGCAAAGCGTTGAAGCTTTCCCGTTTCGCCAAAGGAACGTCTTTGCGATGGAAGAAATCTCATTTTCCGATTCCTAATTACGCACATTCCCATTGTTTGACTCTTGAGTATAGTACAATTTATCTCATTTGTTGTAGACAGCGACATAGTCAATGGTAAACACACCACCAGACGTGGTTGAGGGCAGAGGTGTGGCTGAACCAAATGCTCCATCAGGGAATCCGCCACCCATAGCCATGTTGAGGAGAATAAAAACGGGCTTGTGGGCAGCATTCTCCCAAGCGGCTGCCGACATCTGTGACGAGGTCACCTGCCAGTAGAGGACGCCGTCGAGGAACCAGCGCGCGGCCTCAACGGAGCCGGTGCGGTCCACCTCGAGCGTGTAGATGTGAAAGTTTCCTTGGCACGCCGTGCCGGCGCATGCCATGTTGCCGCCCAGACCGTTTGGCTCGTTGCAGAAGCCACCTGGGTTGACGTCGCAATGCATTCCGCCGCTGCAGATGTTGTAAGCCAACGTGATGGTTTTGAAGTATGACAGGCAGAGACTCACTAGGCCTTGTTGACACCATTGACACTTTCCAAGATGTCAAATTCACCAATGGACGGCCAGTTGGTATAGTTGCCCCTGTAAGCCGCGCCCAGCGTCCAGAATGCCGGCCAGTAACCGGCGGGTTGGCTCACGAGCGGCAAGGCCATCCGGGCTTGGATGCGCATGGCGCCGCCGGGCCGAGCTATAAAGTCTTTGCGCACCGTCTCAATGCGACCCGAGGTCCATCCAGTCCCCTTTTTGAGCGCGACGATCTCGAGCGCCCCGCGGCCCGTCTGCCGCACGTTGGCAACACTGCTCGTGTAGACTTGTGTTTCTCCCGTTCCCCAGGCGGCAGGCCCTCCAGGATAGCTTGTCCCGACGTCGGTGATCCACTCGCTCCTCCGCGGCGGAAGCCACTTGCGGCCGGTAAAGTCATCGCTCCATGTCAACTTGAATCCGGGTATGGCGGGCACGACGGCTTCGACCGAGGACGTCAGGGCTACGATAGTGACAAGATGCTTGAGAATACCCATCCTCTGATTTAGACGGCTTGGGACAGCCGCAATACACAGAATAACACAAAGATACGAAAAGATTGAAAAAGGATAAATAGGTAGAAGGAGTGTTTATGGCAAAATCGCCAGGTAAAAGAGTGACTGAAACGACTACAAAAATGATCGTGAGGAATGTTACTATTCGGCAAAGCGAGATACACAGGGGACCGAGCTACGAGATAGGGACATTATCATGGACTGCATATATACTTAGGCATACACTTCAGCAGAACCACTTTAGTCGAGAACACGGCAGAGAGGCCACTGATCCAGGTTTCCCTTCGTCAGAGACAGGCTTGAAGCTTGATCATCGTCCTGCTTAGATCTCAAGATCTCAGATTTGTTTTCTTGGCACGGCAGGCACTTTGAGTTGACCCAGGGCGCGGTGGAGGAGGCTTACAAGCATGAGAGACCCCGAGGACCCCAAGCCATTGAAGTCAGTTAAAACCCACGCCCTTCCCGGCCCCTGCATCCGGATTGAACGGATCTGGACCTCACAAACGCGAGCCGCATCTTTAAGCAGTTGTCGGAATGGTGCCGTTGATAGCGTGGCTAGATCTTCCCCTGACAGCTGCGGCGCAGACTTGCCTAGACCGTAGAGGTACTTCAAGATTTTCATCTACCACCCAGGGGACAGGAAGGAAATGTAGTTAGCCAAAGGCAGTAACATTCTGGAGGAACAAAGACAAGCTGGATTTATGATCGGCTCCCCGTTTTGGCCATTAGATACTGACCAGTACAGTGTAATTGCTTGCCTGTCACAAATGAGGGCCAAGAATATACAAGTAAACACGTAGGCGCATACGTTCATGTGAGTGTCGCGTACGCTTGTAGAGCAGACACGCATTTGGGGCTACCTGCGTCCCTTGGTTGTCCACGCCGAGTGTTCATCTCCCAGCGAGACTCAGGCAAAGAGGCGACGTTTCGTCAATAGACAAACAATATAGTACATGCAAATTGATGAGAGATCTTGTGTCAGCCCCTAGAGGATAGTCTCGTGACGCAAAATTCAGGGAGCAACAAGCCGGTCAACCAATGGCAGTGGCAATATGCGATAACGCGCTTTGAGTCAGGCAAGAGCAAGGGATGCCAAGCATTTCTGAAGACGGTACAACGAAAGCCATCCCTCGAAACCCCCTTTGGCCGCATGACGATGCTGTGCCGAACCTTATACTCTAACCTTAACGTGCCGTCCGCAGCCAAGATAGCGCCCCACGACATACGAGTTTTTTACTCAGCATAGCCTCCAAGGAATGCGCAAATATTGGGAACCTCAGACTCGATACTTACATCGGAAGCATCAAATTCCCCTGATATTGGACAGGGGGAGTTGTGAGCATCGAGCATCAACATTGGAGCTATACGAGCAGACTTTGAGCCGAAGCTGCATATACCCCGGCTACTAGACAACATGGATACCTATATATGTAGATTTGACATTTTAAAATTCATGCAGCTGTGAATTAATCAAGCATCTTCAACGGTCCGCTTATTCATGTCTGTACCTTGAGACTCGTGCGCAGATGAATGGCGGGAGCACCAATTGTGGCCAAAGTGAACAAGGTCTATTTCTGCTACAGCAATACAACACGTTACTCTGACAAAAACGCCAGCACCTGCCAGTCACTTGGCCAAGCAAAATCATAACTTGATCCCAATTGACAGGAGATTGAACGACAAACAACGTTCCCTCACCTTCGGACATGTGGGAGGAAGAGGGGAATCGTAGAATATCAAAGATGAAAATTTCTTCTTCAAAACTGGAGAGTAATGCATTGGAATCTCGGACACAAACTTGGAATACCCTCAATTTCCCCCTCGCCATCCCTGCCTCCCTGGACCTATGTGATCGATGCAATATATTTTCTCTTACATACATGAGGACAAAAGAGACTAGTTCTTTGTGTTCGTGTCTTCTCAAAGGACTTTGTGCTGTAGTTTACTTGTGGCCGCCTTGACACAAAGACAACAATGTCAATTGTTACGAAAGTCATACCAGAACAACGACTACAGGAACAAGGACGTTTCTCAATATATATCGACTCATGAAAATGTCATGTGAATAGTCATATCTTCCTATCCAAAGTATCTTTCGTTTATACGGCTGTAACTTACTGGTAAGTTGCAAGTTCAATATTTTCTTTTCTACATCCAACCACAGGTTGATTGTCGGTCTCTCTCGGTAATTCGATATTCGCCGAAATGTTGAACACATGTTATTGGTTTTTCTCATGCTGCCCAGCGCCCGCCGGGAAGGCAATGGGCACCCGTGAGTTTCCTATCGAACTGAACCATCGTCCCATCATGGAAGAGCCTCGTTCTGAACCTCCTGCCTCCATCCCCGTTCGTGACCAGGCTAGCCCTGTCTCGGGGCTCGTCGGCGCAGATGATGGAGCTTCACTTGCGGCTCTCCCTCCCAGCCGCAAGTCTTCCTTCCGCTCCAAGATTCGTGAGCCAATCACTGCCGAGAATTTCCGGGAGCAGGTCAATGAGACCATGGCCCTGGCAGAGGCTCTTAGCCGCGTAAAATCTAAACGTCGGGCTCCGAACGGGTACTTTAGTCCCGCCGTGGATAAATTCGCTGCCGGCACCGACATCGTCAAAGACGATGCCTCGTCTACGTCGTCGAGTACGACGGACCTGGGCCACATCGCTCGACACTTTATGACTAGCGATGTCAAGGAAATGGCCAACGCGACGGATGGCATTCGTGACTCCATTGCCACTTTTGATGAAGACGAGGTGACTTTGGCGACGGCGACGCAGGTGAGGGCCCGCGATTTGACGCTCAGGGACCAGATTGCCACTTCTTCTCCTCCGGCGAGTGACGATTCCTTCGAGGACGTATTTGTACTTACAGATTCGCAAGAGAACTCAGATGAGGACGACGAGGAGGACAATAGGCGGAGGTCAATGGTTGTTGAGCCTAGGTCGGACGGAACTTGTGAGCACAAAGAAGGCAATGGCTGGAGCGCATCAAGCGATGTTTTTGAAGACGACAGTGATAGGTCGAGTTCCGGTGACTCAAATTCGTCTTTCCAGACAGTGGACATGACGCCCCCGACTGAGCCTGAGTAAAGCATTGCGAACTTAGATAATTGAGCTATTGTATGAGGATGCTCCAATAGGTTGGGAGATAGAAGGCTTGGGCAGGCGCTGAGATATACTTATACCATAAATTTTCATGTAAATGCATCTGGGCTGTATAGATACTGTGTATGAGCTTTGATTTGAAAGTATCGTGACTTGAGGACTGATTATTTGTTGTCTAAGTCACTTAAATGGGCCCCGACCCTCACCACTGTAGAAGCCAAATGTAACGACTTTGGTTTGCCTGCTTGTAATATACATATGCGATCGATTCGTTCTGCGAAGCACCGGAAAGCACTATACTGCCACTTTTGGGGTGCAACGCTGTGTTTGAACTTGACGACAAATCTTCATCTGACGCACAATTTCAAAAGCTGCAGCGCCATGATACATGCACAAGAATGAAGGTTAGGAAACATATGGAATAACCGTGGAGTGATCCGTCTCAACGAGTTTGGAAATTGAGATGACCGCATGCCAGAAGGACTCCATGAAGACTCTTAGAATGATGGTGTCGCCAGCATGACGGCGGCATTCTCGTACTTGCTCGTGGCTCAAAGGCGGAAGGTGACCAACTACGCGTTCGGGCTCTGAAATACCCGGAAATTGTTCAAATTGTGCCTTGAGATCAAATGTGAATGGACGCACAGGAATCGATTGGAATACGTTAAGGTAAAACCAGGAACCACAGCTTTGTACATTATTCAGCGGTCTGCAACTTCAATATTGAATGCATGCTGTGGACCATGAGGCCACCGAGACGCGGTCCATCGCTTCGGCGGGAGGAAGCGGTTCTCTCCAAATAAGCTCTCAGCCCCTGTCGAGTCTATGAGGTTAATTGGACTGACGTGCTGATTGCTGCCCCTTACGTGAAGGGAGCCATATCATCGGAAAGAAGTTAGAACAAGCATGCTTGTCATCATAGCCCGATTCTCGGGGATTCTGCCGACAATTAACCTGTTTAAGAGTCTAGTCTGGACCATCATCATCATGGATTCCCCATTGTTCGTCCAAGGTCGTCCCATTATGCCATGGTCCTCCCCCGCTTCTCCGCATAACCAACTCCACATTTGGTTCAGTATCGACGATCTCTGCCATTCCCGGAGACGCTACCCCAACGATAGCTTCTCCAACATCGCGAGGGGAATTGAGTTTTCTCGAGGCTGGCAGCAGTTTTACTGCGGATGTTCGCTGGTCCATGATCGGGTTGGTCCCGGCCGAGAATCATCATGGCCAAGACATGGAGAAATGGCAAAGGGCCGAATTCTGAAAGTCCCCTGACTCGATGGGATCCGGGGGAGGGACCTGGGAAGTGATTGCTCAGTGGTTGTATAAGAAGGAGTCTGCAGGCCGTTCCAAGATGAGATCATGTTGGAAAGGGGTGTGAGCCGTTCCAACTTCATTGGCCGTGACTACAGAGAAAATGAGGTCCTTCGCAAGCGCAGCTAGCGCTATACTCCTGTACAGTTCCGCCGTTTACGGACAGGGAGACCCGTACACCAATCAGTCTGAAGTTCCATATTATGGTCTTTCGCCGCCAGTATATCCTACACGTAAGTCCTTTGATTACCATCGACTCCTCTACAGCCATGCTAATTTGGGACTACAGCTGAGGGTACCGGTGCGAGCAGTTCTCGTTGGGCTACCGCCTACGCGAAAGCCAGGGCAATTATCTCACAGGCAACGCTTGAGGAAAAGGTGAACATAACTGGTGAGTGACCACGAATAGTTTGAACCAGAATACCATTGTTCAATGTCGCCCCATGCGTTATGCAACACCCAACTGACAAGTAAACAACACAGGCGGTTTCACAGGCCAATGTGTTGGCAACTCTGGCTCGATACCAAGGCTAGGAGTACCATCACTATGTCTTTCAGACGCACCAGACGGCATTCGAGGTAATGAATTTGTCTCCGCCTTCCCGGCAGGTATTCACGTTGCTGCAACATGGGACCGCGACCTCATGTATCAGTACGGAAAGGGACTGGGAGAAGAGTACAAGGGCAAAGGCATCAACATTGCACTCGGCCCTGTTGCCGGCCCTCTCGGCCGAGTCGCGCGAGGCGGTCGTAACTGGGAAGGTCTCTCTGCCGACCCCTACCTGGCTGGCGCTGGCATGGGCAACATTGTTCGAGGTATTCAAGATGCTGGTGTCATGGCCAACCCTAAGCACTTTCTTCTGAACGAGCAGGAATATCGACGCAGGCCCGGCGACTTGGGCGAGGCAATGAGCTCCAACATTGATGACAGGTCTCTGCACGAGCTATACCTGTTCCCATTCATGGACAGTCTACGAGAGGGTGCCGTAAGCATCATGTGCTCGTACCAGCGAGTGAACAACTCATACAGTTGCCAGAACTCCAAGCTTCTGAACGGTATCCTCAAGACAGAGCTTGGCTTCGAAGGAGTTGTCATTAGTGATTGGGGTGGTCAGTACTCTGGCGTTGCTGCAGCCAACGCCGGTCTTGACTTGGCCATGCCCGACTCGGTGCTTTGGGGTGGGTTGCTTTTATCTAATCCCTTCATGCCCATTGGCACGAATACTGACATTTTCGATAGGCCAGAATCTGACCAATGCCGTCAACAATGGCTCCGTCACGGAAGATCGAGTCAATGACATGAGCACTCGAATCCTGGCTAGTTGGTTCTACATGGGTCAAGATAATGCGTACCCTTCCCCTGCAGTGTATGGAAGTCTCGACAAGCATGAGCCAATTGACGTCCAAAGTGACCATGCCACTCTGATCAAGAAGATTGGTGCAGCTGGCACCGTCCTTGTCAAGAATGTCAACAACACTTTACCATTGCAAAAGCCCAGGTTCCTCTATGTCACTGGATACGACGCCAACCACGCGAGCTCGCCTTGGATCACTGCCGCGCGTTATGGCGGAGGATATGATGTGAACTTTGGCTGGAACACATTCCAAGGAACGCTTGTCACCGGTGGCGGATCTGGCTCTAGCGCTCCTCCTTATGTTGTGTCCCCCTTTCAGGCCATCCAGGAGCGACTGACCAAGGACCGAGGAATCCTTCGATGGGATTTTGACTCTGTCAACCCGGTCGCCTACGTCAATGCCGATGCCTGTCTGGTCTTTATCAACGCCTATGCTTCCGAGAGCTTTGATCGTTTGACCTTGACAGATGACTTTAGCGATCAGCTCGTCACCAATGTCGCCGCCAACTGCTCCAACACCATTGTTGTGATTCATTCGGCGGGCATTCGTACTGTCGACGCTTGGATCGAGAACGAGAACGTCACCGCGGTGCTTTATGCTGGACTTCCCGGACAGGAGAGCGGCAACAGTCTCGTAAGCGTACTCTGGGGTGACGAGTCCCCCAGCGGTAAACTCCCGTACACTGTGGCCAAGAAGGAGGAAGACTATGGAAGCTTGTTGAACTCAACTGTCAGTTTCGACGCCTTCCCCCAGTCGAACTTTACCGAAGGACTGTATATCGACTACCGCGCCTTTGACAAGGAAGGTATTGAACCCCGCTTCGAGTTTGGATATGGATTGTCCTATACAACATTTGAATACGGGGCCTTGAATGTCGGTCTTGTTTCTGGAGCCTATACTGCTGCTCTTCCCAACGCCAGCATCCCGATCGTACAGGGTGGACATCCAGAGCTCTGGGATACCGTTGCAACGGTCACCTGCACAATTACAAACACTGGAAGCATTGCGGCATCAGAGGTTGCTCAGCTGTACATTGGAATCCCCGGTGATGAGACCCCTGTTCGTCAGCTGCGTGGGTTCCAGAGAGTTCCAGTTCGCCCCGGCGAGACTTTGACGGTCAAGTTCCCGCTCACGCGCCGAGATCTGAGTATCTGGGACGTCGTGGCACAACAATGGAGGCTTCAAGAAGGATCCTACGCCATCTATGTTGGAGCGAGCAGTAGAGATCTCAGACTCAATGGCACATTGGAGATCTAAGTCAAGACTTGATCAAGTGCACTTTGCAAACGCCGTTGGAATCGTCATTGTTTACTAAAGACATAATAACCAGCACTTGCCTATGTGGCTGTATGAACATGCCTCTATGTAATATCTGCAGAATATGATACTAAGATTATATACAAACTGATACACAATAATTCAAGAAGACAACATAATGACATCATTTGAAGGCATAATATCTGGTTCCAAAACCAGCTGCCGCCATAATTTGCGAATGTTGTAGTCCTCTTCCTCGGCTCTGCCCTTGTAGTATTTCGCATCCCTTAGTTCAATTTCTTCCATGACAGCCTCGAATGCATTATCTATAGAAGGTCGATCGTTTTTATTAGTTGCCATGATCCAGCTCACGACCCTTCGAAGATCATTGTCGAAATTGTCCGCGACTACGTCTGTCTGACCAAAAGTTGGCCATATCGGGGCATCGGTAAATATTATCGCGCCCCCCAGTTCCTTGACCTGGACGGGCTCCTCCAAAGTCTTGCCGTCCCACAGCTTTCGAAGAATAATCCCACACATGATCTGTAATATGGTTAGCAAAAACTTGCCCGAACGTGCAACAGAAGCCATATGTCTCACCTGCCCTACATCGTAGAGGTTACCCTTTACTCCATACAAAGGGTCTCTTCCATCACTGAACACATGGTCAACGAACGATTTTCTGCACGAACAAGGTTGGAGGCTCTATAGCTTACCCAGCGAACTCACCAGCCAAGCCAAAATCAATCCACTTCAGGATGGGCGTGATCCCATGTTCTATGTCGGGTAATTCTTCACCGAGCATGACTATTAAACATTTAGTATGACCGTGTCATGGAGCTTCGTGTAATGACTTGTACACATACTGTTGCCATCGTGAAGATCATTATGAGTAAGCAGGGTAGGCTTCCTCGCCGGTTTGCGCGGAGAGGATGATGATCTCGGCGTTTCCGGTTGAGGAGTACCACCCAGTTCTGGTGTTACCGGCCATGCCAATCCGATAGCGGCCCGGAGTACTGCAAAGCTTGGGTCAGTATTCTTCTAGGGACTATCCAACAATTCGTGGGCCAAGTGTAAACTCACGACATCCAAGAAACCGCCACAGCAGTCGATTAGGAAGAGGCTCGCTTCGCCTTTTCGCCTTCAGGATGAAACTCCTCAGAGTGCCGTTGTCAAGCCACTCCAAGCAAATGACATGATTCCATATTCCATCATCACCGTCGTCATTGTTGAAGCCAGGCGGATTCAGCGTGGGGGTCCTTGGGGGATGTTTAGTCGGTTTTCTGATGGGATGATTTATCGGGGTTCTAAGAGGATCCCTCGTCGGGGTCTTGGGAGGATGCCTTGTCGGGGTCCTGGGAGGATTCTTCGTCGGGGCCCCGGGAGGCTCCATCGTCCCTCCCGCCTTTTGGGGGCTGGTGCGAAGGGGGTTGTTTGGGAAATTGACCATGTCGACAATATGTATATTAGACCGAAGTTCCTATCGAACGTTAGATGTGAAAAGTCCATTTTCGAGGTTCGCTTTGTAAGGGGCAACAAACATTGAGATAATGCCTCTCCTTGGCTAGCTGCAACGCATCATCCTCGCCATCAAATGCGCGCTTGACGATAAAGTTCTGCTTCTTTTGCGTGCCCGGTTCGGTGTATGAGACGCGATATGTTCCCGCATGGTTGCCAGCGCCAATAAACTTCTCGACCTTGAATCTAGAATCTCGCTGAAAGTACGACTCTAGTTCTTGCAGTGTTTGATTTGCTCGAGTGCTCATGTCGGCGTGGGGTTATCCCTGATTGTTGTTCGTAGTCGCGACGACGACAAAAATCTATGTTGACACACTACATATCGTGGAGTAGATAATACATTGATGTTATCACAATATGCATGATTGACTCGGACATGGCACAAAGAAGCACAATTGCTTGATATCGTCTTGTGAACCGTTTGCGGACATTGAGGTCGAGTTGCCTTGTGCTATAGTTAGACAAAGGGATGAACTGCCGTAGTAGCTTAGGCGCTCATATTAGATAGCTATAATTTTACGAAGTATATCGAGTAAACTACTACCCCCGTATTAATATTGATTGAATAAGAACATAAGGAGCGTTCATTATCAACGCGTTGATCAGCCCCAAGTGAATTTTTGTATTTCCCCCAATCACCATCTTCATGATCCTTTTTTCCCTTTCTCTTTTTCCTTTTTCAATAAAATAATATTAATCTCTTTCAATGTCATTGTTTCCATTGAGGTACATGTTCATCACGACGCGAATCATGGCCTTGAGTTATTTTGGTTTGCCAATTGCGATTCCCCAGTTCAGTGCTCTTCCCAGGGGAGCCGGCGCTGGCCGGGGGCGGGGACGATTTGGGGTGGGCCAATCGGATCGGCGACCAAAAATGCCTGATGCTTACAGTAGTGTGCGGGAATACACAGTAGGTGCGCCCACCACTATCTCACCTCCTGCCTTCTGCATGACTGGGCATTTCAACGAGGAATTCGCGGTGAGCGACTTGGATGCATGCAGGTGATTTGCATAGAGATGAGCCCAAGATCTCATCTTTCATCGGTTATTCGACCGCTCTAAAACCGCATACTTGAGCATCATCGATCACACTGAAATTTACCTTCAACTTGGAATGCTTACCTTGCATCCGTACCAGCCCTGAATGCGTTGTTTTCCGATCAGATCTCAATAAAACTTTGAACCCTGCAATCAAAAAATGGAGTATTGGAATGCGTAGTAGAGATGTCGGTAAGCACGTACGACCGAACGTAGCCTTGCGCTGCTACTCGTGCTCACCACTTTCCCCGCCATTCTCAGATGCGCTATATACGTATGCGTTGCAGTGTCTCTACGCAGTGATAAATCGTTGTTTATAATACATGATCCGTCTTGGTGTTTCACTGTTTAAGGTTTTCGAATCAGTTTCGTTGCACTATCCGTGTTCATCTGAACAACGCATTTGCACCGGACTCTACTTGGCGGCGTCTGTCACGATTCGCACCCCCTGCTAGCGATCGCCATTCTAGGCGACGTTGCGGTGCCCACAGACGCCCGCTTGGCACACGCAGACTGGTTGACATGCGCCGCGGTGAGATGGCCCCATCGGCCCCAGAAGCACCCATCCCTGGCGGACACCCAATCCTTCCGGGCTCACGACTCCGCCGCAGAATGGATCGAGAACTGCTAAGAGTCAAGTCTGTTGGATACAATCTGGGCGATAGCCTTTCTAGTGGACTTCGTAGACCTTCGGACTTTACCAGCCTTCCAGACGGCATGTCTCTCGTCCGACCCAAGTAAAACCCTGGGTACCTAGGTAAGAGCTGTTCTCTTCGATTCCTGTTCTTTTGCCATTTTGTTCAAGTTGTGACGACGGCTGAAATTTTGGATGGATGGCCAGCCGAGCGCTGAATGTTAGCATGGAGTATAATCTCGACGAGCTAGACACGTCCCTCAGCTCGGCGACGACGCACCAGCCGTCCGTCGGACCACAAAATAACCACGGTGGTCGTGGTAGCCGCCCCAACCCCGTCCGACGGGGGAGTTCGACGCCAAACGTGCCGGCCACCCGTCGTGGCTCTCTCGTGCCGTCTGCCGATTTGGCTGGTCCAGTACCGCCAGGCTCAGGACGGCGCCGTCAGCCTAGACTCCATGAGCTGAACCTGTTCCACTTTGACCTCCGGGAGCTGGTCAAGGACTTGCTGCTTACCGATGGCGAGAGTCAGTTGTCGTACCATGAGTATGCCGTCTTTTCGGCCCCGGACGCACTCGATGAGCCGGTCTCGCCGTCCATCATGTCCAAGGATGATGACGGCTTGCGCATGTTTCACGATGCCATGAGGAATGGGCACGGGCTAGATGATGAGGTAAGTCGGTCGACGTCGCAAAACTCTGCCTCAGTGGCATGGTTTACCATGTGCACGGTCCCAACCTAGAACAATTACATTGGACAATGCCCATGCCACTACAACTCTGAATTTTGACTCACACATGGACAGGGTAACTTTACAGCGGCCCCAAAAGGCAAATCCCGTTTACAGGCAAGGGTACGGCAGATCATTGCAAATCGCCGGATTCGCCCCAACAACCTCGATTCGGCCGCCAGCACTCCCGACGGACTCTTTCTCACGGTTAATGATTATGAATCTCTCGGACTCCACTCGGGGACTCTTTCCTCGGCCCAAAGAATCACTGTCGAGTCCATGTTCTGGAACCCCCGCCGGGATGTCTTGAGTATGTTGACATGACCTGGCTTCAGCGTCCCCATGCTAACAACATGACATCAAGACCTTATTCTCAGTTTTTCCAACCACCCACAGCCTCCGTATGACTTTCTCTCCATGAAATATGAGTTACGGAATCGCACCACGACGGCACTGATCAGGCGCTCTTTTGACACGAGATGGCACGACGAAGAATCGCTGGACGAATATGAACGTCGTCTTGATGCTAGTCGTGACCGGTGGGCACATCCACTTGTGCTCCCAACAGTCTTGCTCCAGGTCCAGCTTCTCCGAACCGAAGAGGCAGTGGTAGCAAAC
Source organism: Pestalotiopsis fici W106-1 (assembly GCF_000516985.1). Lineage (NCBI taxonomy): Eukaryota > Fungi > Ascomycota > Sordariomycetes > Amphisphaeriales > Sporocadaceae > Pestalotiopsis > Pestalotiopsis fici. The sequence continues at coordinate 31,988 of NW_006917107.1, read as the reverse complement.
AATGGCGAGGTTCTCGAACTAGAAGGCCGAGTGGACGACTTGACCGGGAGTCCTAGGCGTGCCGCCGCCGAGGCCGCCGAGGCCGCCCGGAGACTGTCGGCCAAGAGTGAAAACCAGCCGCTCAGTCCGCTCAAGCGGCTAAGCACGTTCAAGGTTGCTGTTGCCGACAGGATGGGGCGCAACCATGAGGATCGCTCCTCCTCGGAACGTGAATTCCCCAAAGAGCTCGACGATGATTACATACCACCGCAGACAATTCATCTTATGAAGGAGGCACACGATGTATTGAAGGGTGCGATTCAACTACTCGATACGCTCCGATGGATGGAGCGAGCCGTCAAGCTTCTTATTCAAGCGGGCGATGAACTCGATAATCGCATGATGGAGTTGAGACAGCAGAATGCCAGTAGATCGGCGCTCCCAGAAGACGACGAGAATGAGCTTTCCAATCACTGGCACGAGATCCGGCAGTATCTTGATTGTACGTGGCGGCTATGTACATCGCTTGAGACGGACAGACGAATGTCGGAACTGCGTTGTCGCGCACAGATTGACATTGTAAGACCTTCAACACCCATACATTGTAGTGATTCATACTGACAAAACTATCGCAGATCTACTCGAAAATGGCTCAGGAAGACAACAACCTGAACGCCCGCATGGCAGTGGCTTCTACTAGAGACAGTTCGTCGATGAAGGCTCTGGCTGTCATTACAGCTATTTTCCTGCCGGGCGAGTTCATTAGCAGTTTGTTCGGCATCTCAATGTTTGACTGGGAGTGGGGCACCGCCAGCGACAGCGCTCTCGGCGACGACGCCCCAGGGGATGAGTACCCTCACCCTGTCATCATGCCATTATTCTGGGTGTATTGGGCATTCACATTGCCCCTGACCATCTTTATTGTGGTGCTTTGGAGAGCCTGGTGGGTGAACCAAGACCGCTTCTTCCGGCGACACCTGAGCATGGAGCTCAGCAACGAGCGGTACTGGACGACCGACGGTAAGCCGCGCGAATTGGAGACTTCTTTTACGCAGGACTTTTTCAGCCTATTCCAGCGAAGCGGTGCCGGTAGCACCTCCAACTCAACCATTCTAGGCTCGATGCGGCGGAGGACCCTGAGCATTGACTCGCAGAACCACAAACGCAACAACGGTGTCAACTTTAGCGCTAGCACGACGATGGGCAAGGATAATGACTTTATTGGTCAGGACCCTGGCGATGGCATGGCGACGCGGATGAGGACGATATCGTTTGCACGTGAACCTCGAACGCTTTCGCCGTCGCGAGCGGTCTAGGCGAGGCATGCAAGATAAGAAACACGAAGCTGTACATAATGTTTTTTCACCGAGCAGAAAAGCCGGTGGAGCACCGTTTGACATGAGACACGTGATGACGAGATCTGTAGATTATACTGCATTCATCATGGCTGCATAAATCCGATCACTGGTCGTTTCAGCTATAAAATCACTTGGGGGGATATTGTATATAGTCGAGCATGAATGATATCGTATAATGTTCATTGAAATTATTTGTACAAGTTTTCTGATCTATGTGCTGGCGTGTACGAAATCTCTCATGGGACCTCCAAGGAATGTCACTTGAACAGGTATACTGTCATCAATACTTACCACTCAACTTTACCAAATCCTTCTCACCACAGCTGCAGTGAACTTCATCCACTCACCATCGACCAACTTTTGTACTTCTGCCGTCAGCATGTCATCATGTGGCGGGAGTTGCTGGCCAATCTCCTGCAGGGCCCGATCCGTCGAAGCATCACTAGCATAGTCGGAGTTCCGATCCTTCATAAACTCATCGGCCATGAGCTTTTCCGAAAAGTAGCTCCCGTGGCCGTCCATGACCAAATCATCCAGAACATTGGCAAAGTCTTGCAATTCAAGCATGACGGGGTACCAGAGGGAGAATTTCACGTCGCGCTTGAGCTTGGCGGCCGTCTTCAGCAGATGAAGCAGCGTGACGCCCATGTGGCCTGGTAGGGCCTCTGGGGCAGCGTGCGACTCACGGGACTGATGGGAACCCATTTTTACTTACCTTTTTTTTTTCTTTGTTGATTTGGCCAGGAATGGGTTCTCGGAAACCAGTTTTGGAGTTGCAAGGTGTCTGCTCGTGGTAGTGAATATTTAGTAAGAATTGAAGTGCTTGCCAACCAGATTCCTGGTCAGTGGTGCAGACGTTATATAGTAGATCAACATTTCACAGCGAGCCACTCTTTGTGATAGCAGTATAAAGACCAATTACAATGGGACGTCTTGTTTTGCACCAGAGAAACAAGGTCTTTGTTCCCATGATTTGTACCATATTGCTGATGCCCATCAAGACGTACGGCCGTCACCTCCAGGTACCTTGCCGCCCGAGCTCCTATCTAAAGTATAGCTACGTGGATTGCTCTCTATACCGGTCTGGATTATCGAATAGGTACGACTTGCAGACACTGCGAAAAGTTGATCGATGCTATCAGTAGATGGATGATGGCAGTCCAGCTGAAATGCAATCGATGATAATTCATGATGTTGCCTTCTTGTAAGAATCATTACATACTGGTTGCCACGTAATCTTTGTCGACTTTGAGATTCCCCAGTTTCGGCTCGAGCTTTCATCTTCCTAATGAGAAGATATTCGCGAGCAATTACAGGCTCGCCCCCACATTACGCGCATGCATATACTAGAATTCTCCGACTTCTTTATCAACGCCTAAATTTCCTAATCTGTCATTTCCTCTTGCGGTATTGAGGCCGCTCGTCAGAATACCAACGAGACAATGTCCGCTTGAGTCAGCATGGCTGTTGACCAACCTCAATTCAGTCCCGTTCGAGATCCCCAACGATCATTTTCGCGATTTCTCCAACGATCCTTTGTCATCTCTTCACGTGAAGAAAACGCAATGACTCAGCCGGATGCGAGACACAATAGGAATGTACACCTCGAAAGAAGAACCTCATTTATACACCAGACGCGTGGTGCCAATCTGAGTCGATGAACAGGTAATCGAGACATGATTCTTACCCTCGGAACTATTTCTCGCTACAAGTATGTATGTTCAAAAGCAGCATGAGTGATGTCCCAGGTGTAGTATTCATAAATGTTCAATGATATCCCACGGGCCTAGTCGGTAGTTTGATGGTCTCGAAACCCATCACCTTGACATTGCACCCACATCATGAGACCGAGCACATTACTTCGTGCACTGTCCGTGCTTCCCGTAGCAGTCGGTTTCCAGACTGCAACAAACTCGTCTTACCCTACGCTACTATCGGATGGAACCGGTAAGCTCATGAAATCATCTAACCCACACGAAATGAATGCAAGCTCAATATAACCAGTGGATCTTGGCGACTACTCTACCGCTTATGAAAAAGCCAAGTCGTTTGTAGCTGGCCTGACCAATGAACAAAAGGTACAGATTATCACCGGCCAGAGTTTTGAGGGAAACCAGAGCTGGGCCGCGTACCAAAAGAAAGATGGCGTTGTTGGCGTCAACATGCAACTTTTCGTCTCGGCTTTTTCGATGATCAATGCCGCGACAATGACCTGGAATCCCGACCTGGTTGAGGCTCAGTTCAGGGCGACCGGCGATGAATTCTATCAGATGGGATTCAACCTCATCATGAGCCCCGTCGCTAGCCCTCTAGGACGCGATCCGTATGGCGGAAGGCTTCCCGAAGCGTTTTCACTCGATCCATACTTGTCCGGAATACTCATGGGAAGAGCTACTATTGGGATGAATTCCGCAGGCGTCATTAAAACTGGTCGTCACATTCTTTTGAATGAGCAGGAAACTAATCGCTCCAATGGAGGCTATTCGGCGAATGCCGACGATAAAACGATTCGCGAGGTTTATCTGTGGCCGTTTGCAGATGCCGTCAAAGCAGGAATGTTGGCCGTCATGTGTGGGATGAACCGTGTAAACGGGTTTCTCTCGTGCGAAAACAGCCAACTGTTGAACGGGTATCTTAAAACGAGCATAGGCTTCCCGGGCATGGTACTGCCAGACGTCAGCTCACAAGCCACCTCGTACGGGTCTGCTAATGCGGGACTTGATAACGGATCAGGGCAACTTTGGAGTGAGCAGATTATGCTCGCAGGTATCCCAAATGGAAGCCTATCTCAAGCTCGACTAGACGACATGGCCGTCCGGAACGTGATTGGGTACTACGCTATGAACCTCGACAATGGCCAATAACCATCGGCAGTTCAGAGCACCGACTACCGAGACGTGCGCGGAAACCATTCAAAACTGATTCGAAAAGTGGGCGCAGAAGCCATGGTCCTACTAAAGAACGATAACAGTGACGGCCGAGGCCTACCATTAGGCAAGCCTCGGACCATGTCTGTCTTTGGGGCGCACGCGGGCCCGAATATGGCTGGGCCGAACATGGAATTCAGTATCGGGGGATACCCGTCAGACTCCTATGATGGGCATTGCGCAACGGGTGGTGGCTCAGGACAGGGGTCGTTTCCATATCTCATCACACCGTTCAACTCTTTGAGCAATCGAGCTGTTCAGGACGGTAGCATGATATGGTGGATTTTGAACAATACTTATGTACGTATAACTCCAGCGGCCTTTCACAAGTATCGAAGCTAATGCCTAATGTTGCAGACTGCGCCCATATCCCCAGGTATCCCGGGCGGCGGCGGTGGCTTTCCAGGTGGTGGCGGCTTCCCAGGAGGTGGTGGAGGCGGCGGCATTCCCGGAATACCGGGCAACGGCAGTACGGGTTTTGCAGGCGGCGGCATGGGTGGACTTGGAGGAGGGACAGCAATGACACCATCTATTCCAAATTACTCGCTCAATTCCGAGGTTTGCCTGGCCTTTATCAACTCAGCCTCTGGCGAAGGCTCCGATCGCAAGGAGCTATCCAACACGGAGCAGGATGCCATGATCAACACGGTTGCGGCCAATTGTAACAATACTATTGTTATTGGCAACTTTGCCGGCCCTCGCGTCCTAGAGGCGTGGATCGAACACCCGAATATTACCACCGTGCTCTATTCGGGGCTTCTAGGACAGGAAAGTGGCAATGCCATCATGGACGTGCTATATGGAGACGTGAACCCCAGTGGCAAGCTATCACATACTATTGCCAAGAACGCAACTGACTATCCGACCACGACTTGTATGACAGCAGAATGCGATTTCAGCGAGGGCGTCTTTCTCGATTATCGATATTTTCAATCCAATAACGTTTCAGTACGGTACCCTTTTGGCCATGGACTCAGTTATACTTCGTTTTCCTACGGCGGCTTATATGTTACGAGTACTAATGCGACTGCGTTGGCGTCCCGGAATCCCATGGGTGTGCTCACTCTGGGTGGCCAGGCTGATTTGTTTGATGAGATTCTGGCCGTTAGTACGACCCTCCAAAACTCTGGGTCCGTGGCTGGCGCAGAGGTTGCTCAGCTGTATATAAGCTTCCCCGAGGAGGCTGGACAGCCATTGCGCGTTTTACGCGGCTTTTAAAAGATACAGCTTGGAGCGGGTGAAGGAGCAGATGTTACATTTGGCGTGAGAAGACGGGATATCAGTTTTTGGGAAACCACAGCACAGCAATGGTCCATTGCCAAGGGTGAATACACCTTGGCTGTAGGATCATCCTCGGAAGATATCAGGAGCTCGACGGTATTCACCATCTAATTCACAGGCGCTCACTTACACCAATAGATCATGTATGACTGGTGCCGATTGTTATGCATGGCCAAGAGTCCGGCTACAAGGGTGCAGATAGCAAGAAGTCGAATATATATATGATTAAATCCTTGCCTTTGTTTGTAAAGTTTACCAACAACTTTCCTCCAAGTCCGGTGTATGTTTGAAGCATGTTGGAGCTCCGCCAGCGCCAGCAAATACCGATTTAGGTAATGTAGGGCTTGGGGGCTGGGCCGGGGGTCCCCAATCGACGCATAAACGGGGCGGGCGGCCACTAACCCCTGAATCAAGTCACTAAGAAACTCCATCGCCCCCTAATTCCAGAAGCCACTAAGCATGGCCTCAGCCCCCCACGCCAATGCCAAGCAAAAGCGAGACCGTTCTAATCGTAATCGTAGCTTGGGAATCTAGAAATCTTTCAAAGCTTCCACGATAACTTCAATCTGGTCTTCTTCGTCGACTCAGACCGCCCACGAACCACCAATTCATCTCTCTGCAAGCTCGTCGAATGTAGAGATACAGAGAGACTGACGAACCACCCCAATGGTGCGCTTTCCCGCGCTCTTCCGTCTTCCGTCCAAGCTCCGGCGCCGGGCTCGCAGACGCAGGATGAACACGCTGCTCACGCTCCTGGTCATTGTCCTGCTCGTCCTGGTCCCATTCTACGTCATCTATAAACCCCCGCGCGCCCTGATTCGGTACTTTTCGCGACGCTGGCCTGATGTGCTATGGGAGGTCGACACCAAGACCAAGGTGGTTGCTCTGACCATTGACGATGCACCATCGGAGCACACAGAACAGATCTTGGGCGTGCTCAAAGCCTATGATGCGACGGCCACATTCTTCACCATCGGCGGCCAGGTGTCTGGACGGGAGGAGATATTGGCCGATATCGTCCGCAGCGGACACGAGCTCGGCAACCACGCAATGCACGACGAGCCGAGCCGCTCCCTCAGCGACGACGAGTTGACAGCGCAGATCGAGACGGTGCGGGATAAGATCACGGCCGCCTACGCGACCGCCGAAAAAGTACTACCGCCGCAGTACTTTAGACCTGGCTCCGGCTTCTTCAGCGACCGGATGAGGCGACTGGTCAATAAGCTGGGCTACAGACTGGTGCTGGGCAGCATATACCCGCACGACCCTCAAATCAAATACTCGTGGATCAATGCTCAGCACATCATCAGCATGCTCCATCCCGGCGGAATCATCATATGTCACGACCGACGATCCTGGACGGTACCAATGCTGAGGTTGGTGTTGAAAGAAGCAAAAAATCAGGGATATAGAGTGGTCAGCGTTACGGAATTGCTTAGAATCACTAGCCGCTGATGAGAGCATGCATCGGAAATAAAAAAGGAAACCAAAAAAAAAAATCATATAGACCCAAATGAACGAATATATACGAAGGAGCTAAAGATAGACATCGAACGACATATCGGATCGGATTGCGAAGCAGGGCTCGAGGCAAACGCGAACTGCTATCCTCCAACATTGACTGGGAGTGGAATGGACATGACTTTCAGTTTATTGAGAAATCTAATGCCATATATGGAACGCATCTTCCAGACTGGACATGATTGCGGAAATTTATGCATTTTGCTCCTTGATCAAAGCGTCGAATGCCTGCGACAAATCTTCCTTCAGGTCCTCCCAACCTTCTATACCGACACTTACTCGCAACAGCCGCTTATCGCAAGTATCGTCCGACATGGATCTCCACTCGATCAAGCTTTCGATGCCGCCCAGACTGGTTGCATGGTGGAAGAGATGCAGCTTGCTGGGTAGAATCCTGGCAGAGCGCTCGTCTCTGGTCTTGAACGCAAAGACGGGACCGAATCCATTCGGCATCTGCCTCTTGAGCCATGCATCATCGCCTTCCAAAGCATCCTTTTGCAGGCTTGCGTGCAACACTTCTCCCACGACTTTGCTCACGGCACTTCCCTCCTTTGCCAGCTCAGACGAGAGCCATTGGACCAGTTTCTCTGCGTCATGGCTTTGCTTCTTTACCCGAATCTCTAGTGTTCTCAAGCTCCTCACGCCCAGCCAGCCCTCGAGACTGCCGAGCACACCTCCAATGACGAGTCTTTCGGAATTGAGTTCCTCGAGTCGATCACTATGCTTGGGCGCAAGTGACAGAACGCCACACAGCATGTCGCTGTGGCCTCCAAAGTACTTGGTGCCCGAGTGCATGACCACGTCGGCGCCCCAGAGGAACGGATCCAGCAGCGGCGGCGGCGCAAATGTAGCGTCAATGGTCAGCCACGCGCCCGTCCGGTCAGCCTTCTTTCGGTAGAATTCGAGGTTGCGTGCCGTGCCCACCGGGTTCAGGGGTGTCTCGACGTGGATCACGTCGCCCGGCCCCAGCTCCGTATCCGGGCAGTCGAGGTCCAGCATTTGCAGACCCGTAAGCTTGGAGAGCAGCTTGATGACGCCGTGGCATCCATGGTAGCCGTCGCCAATGGCGATGCGCTTTGGATTCAGATGGACGAGCATGGCGTGGAATGCCGCGAGGCCGGAGCTGTACGTCAGAGAGGGTCCGCGCAGGATTGAGGTGAGAATGGCCTCGAGGCGTGTAGTGTTTGGATTACTGATGCGGGAGTACACATGAGAATCAAGGGGGTTGTTGGGCTTCATAACTCTTGTTAGTGATTAATGTCTCATGAATCTTGTTTGTGAGTATAAAAGTAACAAACATTTTCATTGTGATGAGCCTGGAGCTTCTCCGGATCTCTGTTGTACCGAAACGTCGTGGCTACATGCATGGGCGGCGCAACGGCCTGATGAGACGAGTTGAGAAAGTCGTCGGCGTGAATCGTCTGGGCCGACAGCGAGAGATGATGAAGCCGTGTGGCCGGCGACTCGAGATTGATGGCATTGGTGCTCGAGACCGAAGGGTCCTGATGCGCCATGCCCTCGACGAGATCTGGCTGAGTGGCACTCATGTTTGGGCAAGACTTGGTCGCTTTTCTCTTTTCGAAAAAACCAGCAAAATTTCCAGTCAATTGTGGTTGCGTGTAAAGATACTAGTAGAGTAGCTATTCCAAAGATGAACCGGAGTTTTTGACTAACACCCGGTCTTCGGTGACACGCCCTTGTGTCATAAAAATGCGGAGTCCTTGACGAGTCATGTATCCACTATGATCTCTTTTTCATCGCCGACCTTGGCGGGGGTGATCGGGAGGCAGATGTGGCTAGTGATATGCGAATAGCGTGGCGGTGCTCCATCAAATGGAGCCGAGTATACTCAGAGTCTTGTTCAACAGGTCATCCTCGGCCTAGGTCTAAAAATGGACACGCTCTCATTTCCACTCGTACCTGACTGGAAAATCTAAGCTGAAACCGTCATGGGAGTGTTATTGGTATCTTTGATTTATTACCAGGGAGTGTTGTAGCGATGTCACCCCAGTGACAATCAAAAGAATACATAATCACCGTCACTATCAGTCACTGATCTAGTTCAACTGCCTATGAAGCGATTGATGGTTCCAATAATCAGCAGCTCAGTCTCCCGAGAAGGCAGAAAGTATCGCTTTACCAACAATGTAGGACTTGCTTCTTGATGCCTTTAGCACTCATGGTCTGGCTAGAGCAAAGTCTAGCTTACCCTTCACGATCATCTTTCACTCAACTAGATAGACATGCCTTGCATTCAACGCAATAATTCCTTGCGTAAAAGTGCACACATCATTGATTTATTGCCACGACGCAATAAAGTTGCGACGAAAGGTATGCAGTTGTAAACGCCAATCATCGTCCTGCATGACTATGGTATCACTTGGCAGTGACAATTGAATCCGGCTCGACATGGACCCAGTTCAAAATTGTCATCTTGATGACTTTTACAAGTAAAAAGTTGGCTTTTTCGCGTTGATTTTCTACATGCACCATAATAATTGGGGTTCGAAAGTGTCCATCCTGTTTTTGAGTCGCCCCGAAATATGCCGAAGCAAGTTTACGCCATATTCACAGTCCCCGCGCCCAATCCCGGTGGGCTGCAGAAGTAACCGCCACTTACAGGAAATACCACGAGCTTAGAAATTACAATCATCCCTTGAGCCGAGTCTCTTAGCAATGGATTTTCCAGTTGATCCTATAAATACTATGGTATTTGCAGAGAAGGGATACATCTAGACGAAATGACGCGCGCGCATTGGCTTACCCTTTACCCTAGTCAACATGTTTGGCCGCATTATCAACCCCCTTCTGATCTCCCTGGTCCCCCTAGCCCAGCTGCAACCAGCCAAAGCAGCCGGTGATTCATGGCCAATCAGCGACTCTGGCTATACAGATGTCGTGCAATGGGACCATTACAGCTTCATCATCAATGGCGAGAGAAAGTACCTTTTTGGAGGCGAAATGCATCCCTTTCGCACGCCGGTTCCGGAAATGTGGCAAGACATAGCCCAAAAGTTCAAAGCCAGCGGCATGAACACATTCTCCTTCTATAACATGTGGGGGATGCACGAATCCTTTCCTTCTCAGGTCGACTTTACTACCGCCTTTCGTGACTACCGGAGACTTCTTCAATACGCCGAAGATGCCGGCCTCTATGTAATGGCCAGGCCGGGACCCTACACCAATGGGGAATTGAATGCTGGCGGCTATCCGATATGGGTGACCACGGGAGACTATGGGTCGCTGCGCACAAACGACACACGCTATACGGCCGCGTGGCAAGACTACATGACGGAGATCACCGACATCATCCGCGACCACCAAATTCACAAGAACGGGACCATCATCTCCATCCAGGTCGACAACGAGTTTCCGTCCCAGTACAAGGACCGCACGGCCAAGACGCCGAATGGGCCGGGCATCGGGTACATGGAGAACCTTGAAGCCTTGATCAGGGAGCAGGGCGTCGAGGTGCCGACGACGGCCAATGCACCGGGGCACTACCCTGATTGGTCCAAGGACTACGACACGGTCGGAGCCGGAGGCGATGTGGACGTCTGGGGACTGGACTCTTATGTACGTGACTCGCATACTACTCGTGAGCTTGGCTTGCATTATACTAATGATCGCTGTAGCCACTTTGTTGGTCGTGCAACCCAGACGACTGTAGCTCAGCCAATGATGACTTCACGCTTTTGAAATACTATGACTATTTCCAAGAAGTAGCACCGAACCAGCCAGGTCTGATGCCCGAGTTCCAAGGCGGGAGAGTCTTGCCGCTGGGCGCAGAAAGCTGTGAAGCCTCGGTTGGTCCCGACTTTCGCAACGTCTATTATCGACACAATATTGACCAGAAGATGTCGGCACAAATCATGTACATGTTTGCCGGGGGTACGAACTGGGGATGGATCGGTGTGCCCTTCATCGGGTCCAGCTACGACTATTCGGCGCCCATTGCGGAAGATCGTACCCTGCGTGACTCGTGGTACGAAGTCAAGAATCTTGCCTTGTTCACCCGGGTTGCCCAGGATCTCGCCAAGGTCGACAGGCTGAATGGGACTGACGCCGTGATTGATAATGACGCCATTAGTGCCACCGAGCTTCGAAATCCCGATACCGACGCTGCATTCTACGTCGTGCGACATGCGACGTCGACGGAGGATTCGGCCGAATCATTTCACATGAATGTCACCACATCGATCGGCAGCCTCGTGATTCCTCAAGTGATTAGTGCGCTTCCACTATCTGGGCACATTGCCAAGATTGTCGTCACCGACTTCACGTTTGCAGATCAGCAGCTCATTTATTCCACGGCCGAAGTATTCAGCTATGTGGTCATTGACAACGCCCCGGTCTTGATCCTTTGGGTACCAGCTGGGGAAAGCGGAGAGTTCTTGCTGAAAGATGCCGAAGGCGGCGAGATTCTCAATTGTGATGGATGCTCCGATGTGTCCTTCAATCAGACTGTGGATGGAGTGATCACGGCCTTTACGCAGGGTGAGGGGTCTAGTCTCTTAAAAGTTGGAGATGTGCGTGTTTTGCTGCTCGATCGAGTTGCGGCTTGGCATACTTTCCTTCCGGTTCTGACCAAGGACCCTTCAGCTCCGGTGAATCAAACCAGTGAGTCCCCATCGATAAGCAGGAGCATATCACAAATGCACATACTGACCAAGCTGTAGTCGTCGTTCAAGGACCTCATCTTGTCCGTGAAGCTGGTATTGATGATACCAATGGTCTTCATGTACACGGAGATACCAACGCAACGACCGAGGTCGAGATCTTCGCCACCAGCTCGGTGAATAGATTGTGGTGGAATGGAAAATCGACTTCCTTCACCAAATCGAGCTATGGGTCCTTGATAGCCACAATCAACGGTCCTGACAGTTACGAGTTGCCTCCACTAATCGATTGGAAGACTCATGATACGCTTCCAGAGCGCTTTGTGAACTACTCGGCAACCAGCGACGCCTGGGTCTCTGCCGACAAGGGTCTCTATGTCGATTTGTACGGTCCTCATCACGGCTTTAGTCTGTGGCGCGGCACCTTTAACGGCTCAGCAACAGGCGGTGTCTTTGAGGTCCAAGGCGGCCGAGGCTTTGCATTCTCGGCGTACCTGAACGGCCAGCAAGTCGGCTCTTATGCCGGAGACGCAGGAGACGCCAGCTCGACCCTGTCGGTTTCTTTTGAAAATGCTACAATTGACAGCGATGGCGAGAATATCATTCTGCTCGTGCAAGACAATACTGGCCACGATGAGACGAGCGGCGCGACAAAGCCGCGCGGTATTCTGAGTGCCGCTCTGAACGATACCAGTGAAGCCATTCAATGGAAGCTGGCAGGCACTGTTGGAGCCCCGATGAACAAGACTGTCGACACGGTCCGTGGCCCTTACAATGAAGGAGGACTGGTAGCTGAGCGTCTGGGATGGCACCTCCCAGGCTTTGATGATGCGACATGGTCAGTCGGGAGTCCGTCTGCTGGTGTCCAAGAGGCTACCATTCAATTTTACCGTACACTGGTTGATCTGGATATTCCCGAAGGACACGATGCCTCGATTGTGTTCACCATCGCAACGAATAACCCAACGGAAAGAGTGAGGGCGCTTCTTTACGTCAACGGGTACCAATACGGCCGCTATATGCCATATGTTGGCAGCACCTCAAGTTTCCCAGTACCTCCCGGAATCCTAGATTATAGCGGCAAAAACACAATAGCCATCGCACTGTGGTCACAAGACGACGAGGGTGCGTCTTTGGATGTTACCTGGGAGATAACCAGCTTAACCCGATCTTCTTTGAACTCCAGATTTGATGGGTCGTACCTTCGCCCAGGCTGGTCCGAGGATCGCAACGTCTATTACTAAGGGGCAAAGTCTCATGGAGACGAGAGACGCTTGATGTTCATTTCATATTCTGATAGGTAATGAAACTCGTTTCTCATGGTCGAGATGTCAAGTCCATGCTCACTGGCACTCAAAAATGCTGCGTGAAGCATATGGCCCGGGAATTCCCGGGAAAGTTCGACCAAATGGCAGGAGTCCCTGGAGGGAGCCCACGAGAATGAGAATCCGTTAGTTACCTACTAGTCTTACCTAATACAACACCCAATTTACCTCAATATTCTGCCTCTCCTGTCCGTCTAACCTACATTCGCTTGACCAAGTCATGGGACCTAGTGTAGATTCACATCAGTGACGCTGGTTCATGTAGCGCCCTATCTATCTCCAAACCTCTTTGTGTGGAAGAAGCCAACTAGTTGCGTCTTAATGCTAAAGATGTCGCTTTAAGAATTGAGCAACTTATCCGAGGCCAATAACCTTCAACATTTCCCATGCAGTCACGGCATGCGCCTAAAACATATTGCGAGCCCACCCGCATTGAGAAGAAGATATGAAATCTGACGTGGGGCAGATCAGGAGCCACTGACATTCAATGTGTGAAAACACCATTGCGTATTTACTGGGTTTGATGTGTATCCGATTCGTGAGCTAGGCCACTGGCTTCAAAGTCATACTTCTCCGCATTTGTTCATTTATACTATACCAAAACGGCAAGTTTGCCGACCGATTGCCAAATGGGGCAACCCACTGAAAACTGTCTGCTGCTCTCCACGGCCGTCCGGAAGTACCCCAATAGTCCATCTCAGGACCTCGCTTGTACGACATCAATTCGATTAAATCCGGATCTATCGTGCGGAGAACGCTTGTTGGACTTGACCAAATCTCTGCTGCTCTTAATCTTGTCTTCCTGAAGAGAGTTTGTTCTGCGTACCATTTTCTTCAACACTTTTGCAACCAACCATGTCTAGACTCCAAGACAAAGTGGCCATCGTCACCGGATCTTCCTCTGGAATAGGGAGGGCGATAGCTTTGGCGTACGCCCGCGAGGGAGCTGCCGTCGTCTGCGCCGATCTGAAGCGGGAAGCCCGATCTGCCGGCCCAGAGCCGCAAGCCTCGGTTCCATGCACCAATGAAATGATCACCAAGGAGGGTGGACGAGCAATATTTGTTCGCGTGGACGTCAGCCAGGCGACAGATGTGCAGAACATGGTTGAGCAAGCAGTGTCGGCCTTTGGACGTGTCGATATGTAGGATGAGTTTTTGATCAAGTACCCGCTACTCGGCTCCCAACTAACCTTTTCTATCTGGTTTAGACTCGTCAATAACGCGGGAATCTCTTTGGAAGCCGGACGTGCACCCCTAAAGCTCCACGAGACTCCGGAAAGCACTTGGGATATTACCATGGCGGTCAATGTCAAGTCAGTCTTCCACTGCTGCAAGTTTGTCATTGCCCAGATGCTACAGCAAGAAGTGGTCAACGGACATAGAGGATGGATCATCAACATGTCCTCCATCTTTGGACTTGTCGGTGGTCGCTTTAATAGTAAGTTTATTTCAATGTTATGCATCAAAGGACGCCTGAATAATGGTTCCTAGTATCCTACGCTGCTGCTAAGGCGGCTGTATCAAACATTACCAGACAGGTAGCTTTGGACTATGCTGAGGATAAGATTCACTGCAATGCGATATGTCCTGGATGTAAGTTTAAGCTCTTCTCTCGCCAATATGATGTAATCCTGACAAAGGTGAAAACAGACACACAGACCGCCATCTTTTCCGAAACAATAACCCATCTAGATGATGCCAAAGGGATCGAGGCTCGACATCCCTTTGGTGGCGTTGGTAAACCTGAAGATATCGTAGGCGCGGCCATTTTTCTAGCTAGTGCAGAAGCCTCATGGATCACGGGGGTTTGCTTACCAGTCGATGGAGGTTACACGGCACAGTAATATGAAGAGAGTCTTCAGTTGAATGTTATTATCAGAATTGAAACGATCATAACAATCATTTTTCTGAGACTCCAGATATGCGACTCCCTGTGAATATCCACTAAGATACATGTTTAAAGAGTTCGGCATGGCACTACATCAATCCATAAGTGGAGATTTCTGTATTAAGAGATGGTGGGCAGCATGCCTACTAGTACCTACAGAGCATGGTTGAAATTCTACTTAGTCAAATCCCACGTCTAGGGTCAATATACTTGGCCACACACATATAGGCACTCGTTTAATAATCGCTGTATCAACCTGCACCGCAATCTTCAGGCTGCCTTCACCCAGACAAGTTTGCTCGAGCCAGGAAAACTAGTAAGAAAACTTCTGTCCCAGAATCTCTTCGCTGAGGACCCACAGCTTATCAGCAAGCTCGGCATCATCTGCAAACTCGTATGGCTTTTCCCCCTTGGCATTGGTGATGTAGGCAGGCGACTTGGAGACAATCTCGGGATCAAGAGCAGCCATCAGCGGGGTAGCTGCGCCCTGCTCGATTGTCTTGGTCTGAGGCTAGTCCCAGTACCAATGGCGGCCAGTATTTCTCACGGTGATTTCATCGACATTGGCAAACGCACTCTGGTCAAGGTGGGTACCCAAGCTGGTGCCCATGATCAATCCAGGATGGAGCGCGGAAGCAGTGATACCGCGGCTACTAAGACGCTTGGTCAAGCCAACGGCGAAGAGAATGTTGGCCGTCTTGGACTGTCCATAGGATGTCCAGATATCGTAGGTCTTGCCGTCCGAGAAGTTCCAGTCCTCAAACTGCACAGGACTACAGCGATAGGCCTGGCTGCTCACATTCACCACACGTGAGCCGGGTCCGGCAGCCTCTAGGGCAGTCACCAGAAGGTTGGTGAACAAGAATGGCCCAACATGATTGGCGGAGAACTGCAGCTCCACGCCGTGCTTATCCTTTGTGTAATCCAGTACAGCCACTACAAAAGACGAGTAATTTCATTATTCAGCCAGCCTCTAAATAAGTAAGTTACTTACTGATTCCAGCATTGTTGATCAACACGTCAATCTTGGGGGCTGTAGCCAGAATGGTCTCGGCAGCGTTCTTGACAGAGTCGCGGTCAGTCAGGTCCAGCGGCACGTAAGTGGTCTTGATAGAGCTATCGATAGCTTTGATGCTGTCGAGGACCGGCTGAACATTATTGGCAGTTCGAGAGGCGAGTATGATCTGAGCAGGACTGCCACTGGCAAGCGTTGTGGCAATCTGGCCGCCGAGGCATTGGGCATTGGCTCCAGTGGTTACAAAGGTGCGACCCTTGACACGAGATGCGAGAGCTGAGATGACTTCAGCTCCTGTAGTGTTTTAATTAAAGGCAGCCATCGTAAATGTAGTTGAAGCGTTTCAATTTCAGTGAATAATATTGAAGAATGAATAGTGCTATGAGACTTGATGATTTGATCGAGCAAGATGAGAAAGGAGAAGATGGTAGATGGTCCTTCCAACTGTCTTCTGGATCAGGAGAGAGTTTATATCCTGAACGTTCAAATATGCTGTCGGGTTCATTCTCACTTTGTGAGAAGTTGTCGGATTTATTTTCATCTCTTTTACAAGCCAAAGCCGAATTCAAGCTTGAGACAGGCATATAGATTTGTAATATGGTCTGCGACGTGTGGTCAGGCGTGCAAACGAAACATAACGCTTCAATATTTGTGCCGTTGCCTGACTGGTTGTCAGCGCGGAAGGCCGGGTTTGTCTTATCCACCTCATTTGCATCCGCATATCTATTGAAGGAAGCAGAATAGCAAAGCTTTCAGTGACACCCCGATTTCGAGAAAGATGGAGAGACTGTTGCTCCATCGTCAGCTCCTGGCTTCAAATTTTTCCAGTTGTCTATCAATCCAGCCGTTGCATTGAAGCAAACTTGAAGAATAATGGCTAGTGGACTTTGTGGAAAGTTGACTTTGACTAAAGTAATGGGTACAACTCTCGTTTTGACGGATAAAAGCATCAGACCCCGGGACCTCCGGCTTAACGGCTATTTCCGGTAGGCTATAAAAGGCAATTAGGTCTTATGCACTTTATTTAACTAAACCTATATAGCTAAATCCGTTTATTTATATTAAATATACTAAATCCCTATTAATTTCCTATATAATAGCACTATTATTAATATAAAAAATATTATAAATAGCTTTTTTTATTATAATATAGCATTTAGCACTAAAGGTTATTTAGAACCTTATATTATTAGCTAAGGCATTTTAATTAAAAGTAATTAAAGCGCTATAATAGCTATTTAAGCGATCGCTAATAAAGCTAGCTAAAACGCTATAAAATATATAATTATAGCGGATATTACGGAAGCTATAATTAAAAATATAAGGCAAATAACCGCTAATATAGCTGGCTATAATATACTAAAGCAAGCTTTAATTATATTAATTCCTTGCTTAAAAGACTTTAAATTTAAAATCGATAAATTAAAATTTTTAATAGGAACCTTTAATTATCGCGCCTATATAGCACTGCTTAAGCTTAATAAGCAGGCCGCTAAATAAATCGCAAAAACCCCTATTTACCCTTTAAATAAAAAGCTTATTACTATTATAATTTTAGCTATAATTAACGATAAAACGCTATTAATAATTATAAAATATTATTTAATAAATATAAAAATAAAAGATGCTTTTTATAATTAATTTAATTTTATTATTATTAAAAAAAGGTAAAAACTATTAAAAAATTATATAAATTCGACTATAATAGCAAAAACCCAGCTAAATTTAATGCCGAATAAAATTATTATATACAAAAAAGCTATAACGCTAATAATTAACGCTTTATTTTAAATAATTAAATTTAATTATATCTAAAAATTATTAAAAATAAAGCTTTAAAATAAATAAAAAAAAAAAAATTAATTAGCTATCCTCCTAAAAGGCGTTATATTAGGACTTATATAACTTTAATAATCTTTTATAATTAAATTTATAAATAAAATAGCAATTAATAATAAAAATAACGCTAATTTATTATTTATTAATAATAA
The DNA here is from genome assembly GCF_000516985.1 of Pestalotiopsis fici W106-1. Lineage (NCBI taxonomy): Eukaryota > Fungi > Ascomycota > Sordariomycetes > Amphisphaeriales > Sporocadaceae > Pestalotiopsis > Pestalotiopsis fici. Next base: position 14,084 of record NW_006917107.1, on the reverse strand, counting down.
CGGTTAAATTAACGGCAATTATTAGTATTACGGTAAAAAAGGTTATCGGCGAATTAATTATAAATTTAAAAAACGCGACGAAAAAACTGCAAACAAATAAAGTTTTAATTTTACGCAATTAACGCAATTATTTACGCAGTTAAACGCAATTATACGATTAAACGCAAATAAGGGTAATTACCGTAAACGCGGTACGGGTCGTAGCCGGGGCCGGGAAAGCGCGTTTATAAGCGTATTCCGGGGCTTTTAGCAGTTATTATTAATTATAATAAATAATAATTTTTTTTACTAATTTAAAAACGCTAAAATTATAAAACTCTTTAATTAGGATAAAAATTAAAAAAATTAAAAATAGCTTATAATTATTATACGCGGGTCGCTTTCGGCGCAATTAAATAATTATAAGCTACGCTTAATAGCAAACGCTATAAACCTGCTAAATAATGCGATCCGTATATATAAAATAAAACGAACTATTATAATTTCCTTATTTTAATAGCTATTTAAGCGCTAAATTTACATAAACGATAGCTATTAAATATAAGCGCTAATATTTATATTATAAACGATAAAGCTAATTTTATCGCTAAATTAATTATTAAATTAAATAAATATAATTAATTACCTATTATTATTAAGAATAATATAATATATCTAATAAAATACGGCTAAATATTAACCGTATAGCGTGGCTTTAAAAGCAAACGCCGGGAATTAACGCTTAAAAAATATTATTACGTTAAAAACTTCCTATTAAAAGTAATTTCTAATAATAAATTATATAAAGCTAAATTTAAAATTTATAATAACTTTATTAAAACGCCTAATAATAAAGTATTAACTATTATTAATATAATAAAAAAAGGGTGGTTTTTATAGCTATATAAGCAAAAAAAACTATTTTATATATAAACTTTAATAGCATTAAACGGATTAACGAAGCTATTAATTAAATAAATAACTTTATAATATTATCGATTAAATTATTTAAATAAAAAACGGCTAATTAAAACGATTAAAGCCACTAAAAGCATTAATTTAGATTTAAATAACATTCCTATACTAATATACGATGCGTACGATAAAGCTAAAAGCGTTCGGATCGATTTAGCAAATCTAATACGCATTCGCGCAAATTTTGCGGCGACCTTATTATAAGCTAATATTAAAAAGATTAAACCCGTTAATTTAAATAATAATTATTATTTTGCACTAATTAAATACCGTAAAATTATAAAATTATATTTTATCGATACTTTATTTAAAAAAATTTTATAAAGCGATTTTTTTAAATATATCGTTTAGCTATAATACGAGCTTAGGAAAAAAAAGCGCCGAATTAAAATAATTCGCATTAATAAAACTAATAATTTTAGCGGCGGCTTTTTTAATAATTACGCATAATAAAAAAGCATCGAATTAACTACGTTAATATTAAATAACTAATATTAAAACGGTACCGCTAAACGCGCGATTAAGGTATTATAAAATAATACGCGCGCTATTTATATTTAAATAAATATTTTTACGGTATTTTAGGATAAAATCTGCAAAATATAAGTTATCGTTTTAAACCATATAATACCTACTAAAAAGGAATTAATTACTTTTTAATAACGCTAAAAAAATAACTTTTAATTATAAAATATACTTAATCGCCTATTAATTAGGCACTTTAAAATTTTTAAATCGCGTATTTTTATATATATTTTAAAGGAAAATAGGGTGTAAATTAAGAAATTATAAATAAAGGCGCTAAAAAGTATATTTATAAATTATTTTAGGGAATATTTATACGAGGTATATATATTAGATATAATACGCTTTATTATAATTTTTTACGTTATATTTTATAAAAACCTTAATAAAAGCGCTAATTAGCCCGATCCGTTAAAAATAATTAAATCACTTCCGCAGCACGTTTAAAATAGGCTACAATATAAAACTTTAAAGCTAACTTACTATATAAAGCCTCGTAATCCGAATATAGCTAAAAAATAGGGATAAAAGGCGCGGTAACTTAAAGCCGGCTTTTTTTAAATATATATAGCTATACGGTAAAGCATAATTAAATATGCTATAATATATATAAATAGTGGTTATAATTATGCTATAATACGTTAAAGCTTAAATAAATATACCTACGTATATATAAATATAATTATAAAAAATAATTACCACGCTTTAATTAATTTACGGGATTATAATTAGGACGATAAAAAAAATCTAAGCTTTAAAGGCACGCTATTAATTACGCTAAATAAAAGCTTATATAACTATTTATTATTAATTAATAATAACTTATTTAAATAAATGCAAAACGAATACTTAATATTAATTATTAAATATAACCCTAATCCATTATCGATTAATTAGGCAAAAAATATATAAAAATAGCCTAATTAGCAATAAGCTATAGCAAAAAAAATCACTAAGCTATTTAAAAAAAAACGTTCGAATTCCTCGATTATAATAATTTTAAATTAAAGTAAAAGCCACTAATTAAATTTAAATAAATATATAAAACCAAATATAATTTTACCGGTAATATAAATAAATAAAAGGCACGCTTTATAGCTTAGGGCTTTATTTAAATTTTTAAAATTAACTATAAGGAAACCTTCGCTAATATAGCTAAATAAATAAGCATCCGCGTTCTAATCGCGATAGCTATAATTAAAGGCTAAAAAATCTTTTAAATCGATTTTATTATAACCTATTTATTAAGCCGGCTTAATAAAAAGATCTATATACACTAATTCTTATACCTAAATAAATTTATATTTTAACACCCTAATATTATATAATAATATAATTATACTCCTAATAATATAATTAGGCTATTACGCCTTTTATACGGTTTAAAGCAAAATGGCTTCGAATAATAACAAAAAATTAAAAAAAAATTAAAAAAACTAGGCTTTATAAAATTAAAAACCGATAATGCTATTTACTAAAACAAAGCTAATAAAACGGTATTAACCTTTTATATAAACGATTTTATAATTATATATATAAATACTAAAGCTATCGAAAAATTAATTTAATAATTAAATAAATAGCTAAAACTATAATACTTAGGTACCGCTAAATAATATTTAGGAATACGCATTATCCAGGAGGAAAATAATAATATTATATTATTATAAAATAGGTATTTAAATTAAATATTTAAAAAATTCGGATACTAAAATATCAAAAATGCTGCTATTCCTATTAATCCGGGATTAATAGCAATAACCTATAAATTTAAAGGCTACGTTAATTAAAAATCTAAAAATTAGTATTTTAAAAAGCTCGGGAAAACGAATTATGCTATAATTAAATTACGCGTAAATATAGCATACTATAATAAAGTATAAACTCGCTTTATAAATAACCCGTCTCCTAATTACATTAAGCATTTAAATAAAATATTATAATACCTTTAAAGCACCCGCATAAAAAAAATAAAATATACCCGATTTTATCGCTATACTAAATATAAAAAACTAAAATTATATATTTACGTTAACGCTAATTTTATAAGCGATAAATTAACCTTTAAATCTACGTTTAAATAAATAACGTTTATAATAGGCTCCCTAATAAGCTAAAATTTAAAGCTATAAAGCGTAATTATTTAATTTATTATAAAAGCTAAATATTACGCTATTAATAAAAGCGCTCGTAAAGCTATATTTATTAGGAACCTATTAAAAGAATTAAAAATAATACCTTAAAAAGCGATTCCTTTATTAGTTAATAATATAGGCGCAAAAGCGTAAGCAAAAGCCTAAACCAATACACCTACGAAAAAGCATATTAAGAGGTATTTTTATTATATTTAATAAAAAGTTTTTATTAGGAATATTTTAATTAAAAAAATCACATTTACGGAAAACGCCGCTAATAAGCTTATAAAAGCGATGCGACCTAAGGACTTTAAGCATTTCGTGCATTTGCTAAATATAATAAATTATAACCTAACCACAGGAATAATTATTATTATTTAATTATAAATTATACTATAAATTATCGTAATAGGGCTTATTCTTTTATTTCGATTAAATCGCTTATTATAAAAGGCGTATAGAAAGTTAATTTTAACTAAAATAATAAGTATAACTTTCGTTTTAACGGATAAAAGCATTAGACCCTGGGACCTCCGGCTTAACGGCTATTTCCGGTGGGCTATAGGAGGCAATTAGGTCTTGTGCACTTTATTTAACTAAACCTATATAGCCAGATCCGTTTATTTATACTAAATACACTAAGTCCCTATTAATTTCCCACAGACTTTGGGTCTGGCGATATCAGCACTCTCGCCGCTAATACCAATCCACCCGTTTCTGTCCCCGTCGCATCTTGTACTTCAAGACAGCATTGAATACATGGGAATTCGGAGTCTAGTAGGTAACATTACCACTTAATAATATGTACCACCTAGCAATCGGTTCTCCAGGCATCACCGATAGTGACGCGCGCAAGGCTTTGTAATCAATTCACTGGGCAGAATCAAGTACTTGACTCGGTGTAGGCCACCACTATAAATATACGAAAACGGTGCGCAAACATGGTGTGATAATCGTAGCTAGGAGTCAATAAAAGCAAGCAGCGTTGAAGCATCTACACCCCGAGTGGACGAGAAGAGGGCAAGAAAGTTGAGGTTCAAAATTGAAAAGATATTTTCCATTAAACAGGCCGAATCAAAACTAACAGACAGTATAATCACCCTGAAATGGTTCAGCTGTGCCCCGCACCGACAAGTTGCAAGCCCTATCGGGAACGAGTGGACGCTAAAGAAGCAGATCCCTTCTTATTATGTGCCACTAATCTAATGAATACTGGAGCAAAACATGCGCGCAGGCGTCCATCCCGAACGGGCCGCTGGAAGACTATATGCCCGCTGAGTCAGCGGCTCGTGGCATAGGAGCAATATGCCAATCATTATTGTCCAATACCAAAGTCTGTGCTACTGAATGGGGCAACGCGATGGAGACATTGCGACCTTATAGACGGATTGTGGGGTATAGAGGAGTCCACTGATTGGCATGGCACTCGATTGCCGCAGCCCGAACATTGCGAACTCCCGAACACCTGGGTTATATAAACATGCAAGATTCCATGTACGGCACTGTCAATTTCCTATTCTCGCATGCTTAATCATCTTCTGTACACGAAAAGTATCGATCCATTTCCTTGTCGGATTCGAAAGGGCACGATATGAGTTCAATCTCTAGCCACGGGATTATCCTCCAGGCGGGCAGCTTGGCGCTGGCTGTTCTGCTACTCCAGGTAAATACTCTAGTCTACATCTTTACCTTGTTGACTTTGACTTATATCCATTCCAGTTACTATGGCGAGCTTACCGTACACCCTTACGTCGCATTCCTGGTCCATTCTATGCAAGATTTACCCATCTCTGGTTGAAGAAACATGTAGTCTTGGGTCGAAGAATGCATTATGTGCATGATTTGCACCAAAGATATGGCCCAATTGTTCGCATTTCTCCACATGAAATCGCCATTGCAGACCCGGCAGCCTTTCAAGAGATCCATCGCAGTGGTAGCGGCTATCTTAAGAGTCCATGGTATTCGTCATTTCGGCAAGGAGAGAGTGCAGACGTCTTTTCCATGATTGATCCCCACGAACATGCCAAGCGACGGAGGCTGCTTGCTCCTCTATTCAGTAACTCAGCCATTACGCAAAACTGGGACTCGGTAATCGTGGACAAGATTTCGATGACGGTGGACAAGATGAAGGACGAGTTGTCTCGAGATGGCCAGCTCGACGTCTTCAAGTGGTGGACGCTCATGACTGCAGACGTCATTTCCCACCTCGCATTCGGAGAACCTTTTGGAATGTTGGATAAGGGAGAGGTAAGCTGAAAATATTGCCCAATTTTCCGTCCAGTGAACCGGCCAAGTTCTAAAATTTCAAAACTTCAAAACTAGAAAACCTCAGCAATGCAAAAAATCGAAGACGCCACGAAGTATGGGGGCTTTAACTCCGAGTTACCCGTGTTGGCCAAGATGCTACACTATATTCCCAACCGCGCGATACAAGATTTTGTCACTGCTGATGCCGATGTGCAGAGATTTGCAGAGGAGACGATGAGGCGCGTTCGATTTGATGGGATAAAGGGAGCCAACATGTTTTCCAGGATTGTGTCGGAGAATGAAAAAGAAGATGCCACCTTGACAGATTACGAAGTGGCGTTTGAAGCTGCTGGCTTTATTGTGGCCGGTTCTGGAACGACGGCAGTAACCCTCACCTATATCGTTTGGGCCGTCTTGTCCCACCGCGCCGTTCAGGCCAAGTTGGAGGCCGAGGTGGGGGCACTTCCGGAAGACTACACCGACGAAGATCTAAAGAAGCTCCCATACTTGTCTGCTGTCATAGAAGAGACGCTCAGGTTGTATGGTGCCGCGCCTGGGGCACTGCCACGGACCGTGCCAAAGGGTGGCGCAACGCTCGGTGGCTATTACATTCCAGAAGGCATCACTGTTAGTACCCAGGCATTCAGTCTGCACCGTGACGCTCGGATCTACGATGCGCCCGAAAGGTAAGTGACGTCGACTCCTGAGCATATCTATGTCGAGATGACTAATTTTGATTTGTTCAGCTTCGTGCCAGAGAGGTTTCTCACGGAAAAGGGAGAGTTCCAAGCATCGAGCAAGGTCGCCTTTCACCCATTTGGTGCTGGAACTCGGACGTGTCTGGGTATTCACTTGGCACGAATGGAGCTGCGCCATGGCACGGCGCTATACTTCCGCACATTCAAAGGTTCTCGCTTGGCACCTCAGACGACACCGGAATCTATGGACATGGTCAATCATTTCTTGATCAGCCCCAAGGCGGAACAATGCTGGGTTACTAATTAAATGTACTATTGAATCTCCTTTTGTTTGTAAAATCAAAATATTCGCGCATGCAGGGGCTTTTTGAGAGTCCAAGGTATTCATGTCGAGATGCAAACCATGACCCCTAGTAGTAGTGGGTGGGGTTTCTAGGTACATTAGAGCGGCTAAATGTTTCCTAGTAGCACTTTATCACCGCGTTTCAGGCGCCAACTACCTACAAGGTTGGTGCCTACTGCGCATCTATAGGTGCTTTTAGCAGGGTATGAAAATGCACCAGGAGCAGTATCTCGAACTCGTGTTAAAGAAAATAGCCGACGGATATATTATATATGGAGTCCTTCAACCTATTATTCGCGGATCAATCGGCGCAAGTCAGCCGTCACTCTTGTTGATCTATCCATACCACGACAACTCGGTGTGCATCTTCTGCCTGCCTTCGCCATTCACTCCCCCGAGATGTGACGACGCGGTGAACAGCTTCCCAAACCCACAGCAACAATGCACTGCGCATCCGGGCCTCAATTTGTTGATTTTTATTGGCACTCTCGGACGGACCTGCGACGACCTTTGAAGTAGTGCCGATCTCTCGACATAATACATGGTATGTATAAAATGTCCTGATGTCACGTCTTTCGGGTGAGATGCATACGACAAATAATGATCTAGGTCCGCGACATTGTACCACTGTACCTGGTAAATGATTTCTTGTATTGATGATTGTTAGCAAGAGCAAAAATTTGTCCCGAGTCATGATGCATTTCTTCATGACCATATTCCCTTTGTTATGCATCCTCCTAGCCCACGGAAAGGCATGTGCGACTGATGAAGATTGCAGTCTGAATGGTGTTTGCAATTCTGGCAGTTGTGCTTGTGACGCTGGATGGAGGTCAGAAGACTGCGGGGAGCTGGACCTGTACCCTGCCAGGAAGGGATCGGGATATAACCACACAGACTATATCGGCTCTGATTTCTACGACATTACCGGCGCAGGCAACTCTTCCTGGTGTGGTGAGATCATCCAAGATCGAAACAACAAGACGCACTTCCACATGATTGTTTCACAATTCTCTCATGGCTGTGGTCTCAACCGGTGGAAGCCGTTTAGTACCGTCATCAGAGCCTCATCGACCACGGGTCCTGCGGGGCCCTACACCTGGCAGCAAGACGTCCTACCGGCCTGGCATCACAACCCAACCTGGTTCTGGAGCGAGGCTGACCAAAAGTATCTCCTATACTCGATTGGAGATGGTCTCGATTTGCCAACAACTTGCAAGGCCGAGACACTTCTGAACAATGTGTCCGTAACCACATCTACAGACCTGGTGAACTGGGATGCCCCGAAGCGCCTCTTTACGGGCAAAACCAACCCGGCCGCCATGCCTCTCTACACCGCGGCGAACCAGACGTCCGAGATCCTACTTGCACTCGAAGACAACTTTATATACCGAGCAGACAACTACACTTCACCCTATGAACTCGCTTATACGCCGACCTGGAACACATCCAGCTACAGTCCGACGTGGACCGAAGACCCATTTCTATGGCGCGACAAGCGTGGATTCTTCCACATTCTGGCACACTACATGATCGATATCACCGAGCGAGGCGAAAAGGGACCTCACGTCGGAGTGCACCTCTTTGCGCGAAACTACACGGGACCTTGGACCTTTCGGGAAAAGGCCGCGTACAATACGACGGTGCAATTTACCGACGGCACCTCTATTGACTATTACAGGAGGGAGAGGCCCAAGGTCTTTTTTGACAATGATAGGACACCCTTGTACTTGGTCAATGGGGTGTCGGAAGAAGATTCGAGAGCTTCGTACACGATTGTGGTGCCGATTGGACCTGCAGCGGCAGAATACGAGAAGACGTTGGGATTTTGAAACTAGGTAGATGCCGCGGATAACATTCTGAGGAGGGAGGAATTGTAAGAAATAAACACAAATCATATTTCCACGATTCGCGAAGACAAAATACAAGTTCATTCTGTCGTACTGCACTCACAGCGTCTATCTTTCAATACCTTGAGCAAGTATGATCATACCTCTAGTCCTAGTCTATCCTGAAAGAATCATAGAATCAATAATATCCGCGAGCTTTTCACCCGAATGGACGCGCTATTTCGTTTCGAGTTGGCGAGTGCGCTCTTCATATAACATGCGAGAGGTCGTCCTGGATCGTCATGCGTCAAATGATCTTCACGGCTTGCATGCCCTGAGTTCTGTGAGTAGATACGAAGTAGCCCTCTTCGTTCCAGTTTTCTAATCCTGGTAATCGGAGGACAGGATCGCTGGAAAAGATTTTATTGACTTCGGACCTGGTGCCGAATAGGCCGTAGTGAACGGTGGTTAGGGAGCCAATTCTCCTGTCTGTGACATCAACACCATTGCGTTCTACGAGCACTGACACGAACCTAAAGCCATCTCATCCTCGGCGGACCCATCCCCGAGCGGTAGATCGACTGATAGACTGATCGGGATGAATCGTATTGATCATTGAGGGGGAGCTCGCAAGCGTTTCTCCTGGAGAGCGCAACTCCCATTATACAGACGAGCTTAGTCGAGGTCTTTGTGTCGCATTACCGGATCGTATAAATCATAGTGTCAGATGGTAGATCATAGGTCCCATGCACGAGGGTGCGCTTGAGCACACTGATCAACACAACGGTGTTCAGATAGATATACGGGGACTTCCGGGGGTTATCCCAAGTAAGCGTGTACCACGTGAAAACTAGAAGGCGCAGAACATAGATCAATATATCTCATCATTGACACCTATATCAGACTAGTTGAAACTCCAATAGGAAAGCACCACCTTGATCAACAATATTGAATTCGTACCCCGCAATAACTAACTATATATCGCCACCACCACAAGCTCTAATTGTGCAGACATAGCCTGTCGGTATATCGCAACATCTGTATACTGCGTCCCTTTTTACTAGAGGTAAATCCTCTACTCGTTGGGCATATATCCTCCTACGCGATGGACAGTTGTCTGGGTATGTTCTCCGCGCAGCAGCCTCTCCTCCACTAATGGCTTAATCAAGTCCATAAACGATGCCGAAGACACCATTTGCTTATGCGCCTCCGAGTCGACGTATCTATGACGGACGTATCATGGTCAGCACCCATTTCTAGGCAATATACTTGTGAAAAGATATGATAGGTATGAGTAATGTTGTTGTATTAGTTGAGTTGTTCGCATCCAACAGAGAAGATATATCCAGGTGTTGAGAAGCGCTCCCCTTATTCCTGCACTTTGACAATACTGTGCAAGTACGAATGAAACGACACGTCACAAGCACAACATACTTTTCATATAGAGTGATATTAATCCCGCCAGTTGCGCTGTCCTCCGACTTGTAGATAACGAGTTCGACGCATCCCGGTACATCGCGCTTAATCATTGCGGCGAGCGCCTCAAGGACTGCGATGGCTCTGTCGTACGAGCCATCGGCGATTGGCAGTGTTACAAATTGGTTAAAATATGACATATTGATGTCTTTGTTGCTTTGATGTTGGAGTTGAAAAATCCATTGATTAGAGGCGGTGGTTGCGTACTGTTTTATAAAAAGGCGGCATTCAATGATTATTCATCTGGCTTATATAGCTCGCCCATCTAACTAGGGTCGTTCTCTAATTCATCTAGTCAGCACTGCATCTCATCTTGTCATGCTTTCTTACGAAGGATCCTGAACCTGTGTTTTATGTCGCCTACTTTACTAAGGAACGTCATATACTAACTACATCTTAAGAGTCATCAAGGACCCGGAGTGGCCTTCGGACCGTTCGTTCATGCCGTACACCCGAGGTGGGACCCGTCTTACCCGTCGGTGTTGCAAACCCCGCAATGCTTTTTGGGACTTCACTGAAAAAGGTTTTTATAGGTACCACGTTTGACGCTATCAATACAAGCTTGTCCTTCACCTTTCCCCAACAATGGGACAAGGTTGTGTACAAGTTCCCGGGCGGCAGGTCAGCGCCCACCACGAGGCGAAGTAAGTTGCGAGGTCTCGTTATCAATGTGAATGAGTCGAGTAGGGAGCCAATTTGGTTTCGAAGGGACCTTGGGTCTTTTGCATGCAATGTGGTTTTTGCTGCACTCTTCGATCCAGTAGCGCGCAAGGCCCATGTTCTGGCTTGATCCAACGATGTTTGTAAGGGTATAGTTATAGGCTGGATCTAACAAAGGACCTGACGAAAGATTCAGTGACTCGTTCGATGCGGGTGCTGAGATGGGGAACAAAAACCAAACCAAACCAACCCCAACCTAAGACGGACAGCCGTAAGGCTGTGGCCTTTATGTGGTTTTTAATCAAATAGCATATAAAATCTCAAAATATGTGGAAACAGTCTTGATTAAGAAAACGATGGATGATGATCCTGTATGCTAAACGCAACGAAAAACAAAGGCTTATAAGTCCCGAAGGGACTTATAGAGCCACTCTAAGCTAAGCCTCCACAGCCACTTTTAGTGGGCATCTCCAGCGCCCCCACATCAGTGCAAGCGCCATGAGTCCTGACCTTTTTCTTCAATCGCAGGACTCAAGCTGAACTGTCCGCCTTGCTTCCAGGATGATCTCTGGTCACCCACAAAAACAGGAACGATGGGTATCGTTTCAATCTTGAGGTATACATTTTTTGGTTCCGAGAGATAACTTGTCATAAACGCCACCAGCCTCATCTTCTCTTTTTCGCAGCCAAAATGGCGGTCAGGCCAGCTTAAACGTCGACGGAGTAGACATCCTGCTGCGACAGCCCTCTCCCGATCAGAGGACGCTTCATGGTGGCGAAATTCTGCATAGGTTGGCTTCTTCTGTACTTCCTTTAAAACGTACTCGCATGCCCTGCAAAGCATGACTCGCAATACTGAGGGTTGCCTTACTTAAGACTCTTGAACTTTTGTGAACTGGAAAAGCTTAGTCCGTACTCTTTCACTCACGAGTTTCAATCTTGACCCCGCGCCAGGCTGGAGACTTTGCAGGGACGAGTTACAACAAACACATATTCGGCTAACTTACCGCAAATGGCAACCCTTTCAGCAAGTATCGGATCTAAATCGATCTCTAGGCTTAGGCTTCATATATTATGATTGTACTTCGAGCGCGCATGATTGACGTATTGCTTATATTTAAGTGATCCAATTCACCCCAAAACGGGGTTCGACCTAACGCATCACCATTTGCTATGATTGACGGTACACTATCATATATTTTCACATTGCCAATAATCAATAGTTCTCAACCAGTGCATATAGCTTCCAAGGTCTGATACTTGACGGCACAATGGATCGATATGCGGACGTCTGCATAATCGGCGGAGGAATTTCTGGCATCTGCACAGCGATTCAGCTCATCCGCCAATACAAGACCAGAAATTTCATCATTCTTGAAAAGGCCAGGGAGCTGGGTGGTACTTGGTCAGCCAACACGTACCCTGGGTGCGGTTGCGATGTTGGTCTTCGTCATGTGATGGCACAATACTCAGATCCCGCTGACAGTTTGATAGGTTCCCTCTCACTTTTACTCATTCTCATTTGCTCTCAAACATGACTGGTCACAAAAGTACGCAATGCAGCCGGAAATCCTGGCGTACTTAAAGAGCGTATGTGAGCAGTATGAGATTGAGAAGCACGTCAAATTCTCTATGTACGTTAAGTCAAGTGAGTGGCAAGGGGGATCGAACAGCTGGTTTACGGTCGCTCAGAATCAACACGACGAAAGGGTCTTGAACTTGCGAAGCAAGATATTAGTCTCCGCCGTAGGAGGCTTATCTCTTCCCAAGCCTTGCACCATACCCGGAGCAACAGCTTTCACAGGGAAAATATTCCATTCAGCGGAATGGGATCACTCGTTTGACTGGGAAGGCAAGAACGTTGTCGTTGTGGGCAATGGGTGTAGCGCGACTCAATTTGTCCCCGTCATCAGTGATGATTCCCGACCAGTCAATAGGGTGGTTCAATTCGCCAATCAACCCCACTGGCTGGCCGAGCGAGAGAACCCGCAGTATTCTTCCATGTTCAAGTGGACTATGCGACATATTCCACTGGCAATGCGTCTGTACAGGGCATCCCTGTATTGGAGACAGGAGAGAGGCTTTCGAGCCTTTCACAATGAGAAAGGAGCATCGTGCCGAGCACTAGATGAATCAGCTACAGAGCAATACGTTCGAAAGAATGCTCCGGCTGAGTATGCCGAGTTTCTAGTGCCAAAGATTGAAGTCGGGTGCAAGCGGAGAGTCAATGATACCGGATACCTTCAGTGTCTCCATCGAGACAATGTGGAACTCGTCTTTGGCGACCCAATTCAGGAGATTATTCCTACTGGGGTTCGGACCAAATCTGGAAAAACAATTGATGCGGACGCCATCGTTCTAGCGACAGGTTTCCAGACGCAGAAGATGCTCAGTCCAATTCAGATCTATGGTGAGATAGGGAATAAAAACCAAACCAAACCAACCCCACCTAAAATAGATAGCCGTAAGGCTGTGGCCTTTATATGGTTTTTAATTAAATAGCATATAAAATCTTAAAATATATAGGAATAATTTTAATTAAAAAAACGATAAATAATAGTCCTATATGCTAAACGCAACGAAAAATAAAGGTTTATAAGTCTTAAAAGGATTTATAAAGCTATTTTAAGCTAAGCCTTTATAGCTATTTTTAATAGGTATTTTTAGTACCTTTATATTAAATTTCCCTTAAGGCTATTTATTAAGCCTTTTAATAATAATATTATAAATTAATAATAGCGGTATTATATTATTTATTTATTTTTTTTATTTATATTAAATATTACGATTTAATTATTATTAGTTTTTTAAGCATTTTTTATCGCTCGTTATTTAGTATCGGTAATAGGCTATTTATTTATTTTTTTATTTATAACCGTTATATATTTTTTAAATTCTTTTTATTTATTTTATTTTTATATATAATATAATAATAATTAATGCGTAATATTTTAATTAATATCCTTTTTTTATATATATAAAATCGACTAATATTTACCGTTAATATTTCGGAAGCAAAAAAAAAAGGTATTTAAAAGGATAAAAATTAAATATTATAGTTAAAATATCGATAACGACTTTTTTCCTTTTTTTTTAGTTTATATTTATAGCCGGTAAAATTATAAATTAAATAAAAGTAAAAAAAAAAGGCTTGGAGGTAGGGGATTTAATTTTAAGCTTAATCGAAAGAGTAGGTAAAAAATAGCGAATAAAATTAGCC